>NC_048600.1:82504347-82804347 GCF_003668045.3 Cricetulus griseus | reverse complement strand
TACTATAACTGTGCTGATATCCTAATTTATTCTTTCTTGCTGATAAAAAGCTAAACTTTTGGGCCCATTGAGATGGTTTAGTGGGTAAAAGTGCTTGCCAACAAGCCTGATGACTTGAGTTCAGTTCCTTCTCCTCTTTTTTTTTTTTTTTCTTTTCCTGAGACAGGGTCCCTTTATCTTGGCTGTCCTTGAGTTCTCTATGTAGACCAGGCTGATCTTGAGTTTTCTATGTAGACCAGGCTGGCCTTGAACTCACAGAGATCCACCTGCCTTTGCTCCCAAGTGCTGGGATTTTTAAAGGATGGATAAGGGGCTGGAGAGATGGCTCAGCAGCTAAGAATACCAGCTGCTCTTCCAGAGGACCTGAGTTTGACTTCCAGTACCCACATGGTGGCTCATAGTCATGTAACTGTTCCATGGGATCCAGTGCCATCTCCTGTCCTTTGAGGCCACCAGGCATACATGGTACACAGACATGCATACAGGCAAAACATCCATACATGTAAAATGAACATTAAAAATTTAAAATAGGGCCTGGTGGTGATGGTGCACACCTTTAGTCCCAGCACTGGGGAGGCAGAGGCAGGCAGATCTCTGTGAGTTTGAGACCAGCCTGGTCTACAAGAGCTAGTTCCAGGACAGCCTCCAAAGCCACAGAGAAACCTTGTCTCGAACCCCCACCCCCCAAAAAAATTAAATAGGTAGGGCAGTGGTGGCACATGCCTTTAATTCCAACACTTGAGAGGCAGAGGCTGTGAGTTGGAAAACACTGTGCATTCCAGGCTGAGGCTGGCTTGGCCTACACGAAGCAAGTTCTAGGACAGCTCGAGAAACCCTGTCTTGAAAAACAAAAAAACCAGTCAAAACAAAACTTTAGAGGCCAATATTCCATTGTATACATATACCATGTTCTCTCTTTTTTTTTCTCTTTTCTTTCTTTTTTTTTTTTTTTTTTTTTTTTTTTTTTTTTTGAGACAGGATTTCTCTATGAACAGTCCTGACATTTGTTTTGTAGAACAGGCTGGCCTTGAACTCACAGAGATCCTCCTGCCTCTGCCTTAGGAGTGCTGGGACTAAAGGCATGTGCCACCACTGCCCGGCATGAGTTAACTTTATTGTGAGATTTGATGCTCTAATATGTTAAGGAAACTTCCATGTATTTTCACAAGGAATATTAGTCTATACTTAGAATATTCTTTTTCAATATTTTAGTCTTTGTGGCATCGTGTTATACTGGTCTCATAAGTTAGAAGATGTTGAGCATTTTGAAAAAAAAAAAAAAACTACATTAATCTTTGCCACATGTACTTTGAGAACGAAGGCCATTCTCAGCAATCAGGCTGTCGACAGTCCAGAAAATGTCGACATCACTCTGAAGGGCCCCAAAAGAACCCTCTAGAGGGTTTTCAATCACATCAATTAGAGCTGAGCCTCCTTGGAAAGAAAAAGAGGCTCCTGGTTGACAAAAGTTGGGGAAACAGGAACTGGCCACTGTCCGGACCATTTGCAGCCATGTTCTGAACACAATCAAGAGTGTTCCATAACAAGGTGAGGTCTGTGTGTGCTCATGTCCCCATAACTCAGGAGAAAGGGTCTTTGGTTGAAAACCCAAAATTTCTTGGGTGAAAAAAATGAATTCTCAGGTTCGGATGAGGACAGGTGTTTCTTGTTCTGTCTCTCAAGCCCAGGAGGATGAATTAACCCTTGATGGAAATAAACAATAACTGAAATTGTTTCAAATTAAGGGGCTTTGACTCCATAAGCTACAACAGGTAAAAACAAGGATATCGGGAAGGTTTTGGATGGCATCTAAGTGTCTGAAAAGGAAGTAGTGTAGCCACCAATGAGTAAGACAAGACCTGAGCCACTCAGCTTCAGAAACAAGGTCCTGAATTACAAGCGTGATTTGGGATGTCTCTAGGAACAACAAAAGACTTGTATTGAAAAAAAAAAAAAACCTACATAAAAAAAAAAGCTGGGCGTTGGTGGCACCTGCCTTTATTCCCAGCACTTGGGGGACAGAGGCAGGCAGATCTCTGAGTTCGAGGCCAGCCTGGTCTCCAGAGCAAGTTCCAGGACAACCTCTAAAGCAATACAGAGTAACCTTGTCTCAAAAACAAAACAAAACAAAACAAACAGGGCTGGAGAGATGGCTCAATGGTTAAGAGCACAGGACAGCCAGGGCTACACAAAGATACTGGATCTTGATAAACAAAGAAGTGCTTGTTACCACTGATCCCTCTCGCCAGTCCACACAGCTGTTTTTTGAGACATGGGCTTACTATGTAGCCCAGGCTATCCTGTCTCTGCCTCTCTCAAGAGTCCTGTTAGGGCTTCATGGCTAAAGGCTCTTGCCTCCAAGCCTGATGACCGCAGTTTAATCTCCAGGACCCATATGGTGGATGGCAGATGGAAGGAACCAACTTTTACATGTGTGTACACGGCACCCATACATACATGCACATACATACACACCACACATGTTCCCACATTCACACACCCTGTAGAGCCTTGTTTTGTAGGCTGTATTGTTTGGTATACTCCGAGATGTTCACACAACACAATAGAGCATTTATCAGGCCACCCCCCAGTTATTAAGTAATGTCTGACCATACTTAACAGGGCTATTGGGGCTAAGTCTGCTATTCCATCTTGGTATTGATAAGGAATTCTGATTTTCTCTTATTTTTAATAAGAGAAAATATTTTTGAGACAAGGTCTCACTGTATAGCTCAAACTCTCTATGTAGTCCAAGCTGGCCTTGAACCCACAAACCTCTTCCCTCAATTTTGGGTGCTAGACTACTTCTGTTCTTGGATTCTGGGGATACATCTCAGGTTGCCAGGCTTATCAGCAAGCCCCTTGCTGCTCACTAAGCATTCCCACCAGCCCCACTCTCTCTCTCTCTCTCTCTCTCTCTCTCTCTCTCTCTCTCTCTCTTCCCTTTCTTGGTATTTTTTGAGACAGAGTCTCACTCTGTAGACAAGGTTGTCCTCAAACAGAGACCCACCTGCCTCTGCCTCCCAAGTGCTGGGCTTAAAGGCATAAATTCTTCGTAAGCATAGTTTTCTCTGCACCCCCAAAACCATAATACGTAGTGTCTTAGGGTTTCAATTGCTGTGAAGAGACACTATGACCATGGCAACTCTTATAAAAGAAAAACATGTAATCAGGATGGCTTACATTTTCAGAGGTTTAATCCATAATCATTATGGTGTGGTATGGTAGTATGCAGGCAGACATGGTACTGGAGCTGAGAGACCTTACATTTTGCTTCAAAGGCAACAGGAAGTGAACTGAAACGCTAGGCATGGCTTAAGCACATATGAGACCTCAAAGCCTTCCTCCACAGTGACACACTTCCTCCAACAAGGCCACACCTCCCAATAGTGCTATTCCCTTTGAGGGCCATTTTCTTTCAATGCTGGTTACATTATCATTTGGTTCATAATTTTTTCTAGTTTTCCTTTGACTGTTTTTGTTTTGACCCACAGGTTATGTAGACATGGAATATATGATTTTTTTTAGGTACTAGGGAATTTTTTAGATATCTTGTTACTACTGATTTCTAACTTAATACTGTTGTAAAAAACTACGCATGGGGCTGGGCGTTGGTGGCGCACACCTTTAATCCCAGCACTGGGGAGGCAGAGGCAGGCAGATTTCTGTGAGTTTGAGGCCAGCCTGGTCTCCAGAGTGAGTGCCAGGATAGGCTCCAAAGCTACACAGAGAAACCCTGTCTCAAAACAAACAAACAAACAAAAAAACAAAATAAAAAAACAAAAACAAAAACCTATGCATAGGGTTTGGTTGGGCTAACAGCCAAATTTCCTGGAGAGAAACACTGCTCACAGAGCAGCCTCATGCATTTTACAGGGAGCTCATTAGCAGTTGCAGGAGGAAATCAAGCAAGGAAGCTGTTTAACAGAAGCCAAAAACATGCAATTAGCTGGGGCATTTCAACCCCAAGTTTCTAGAACAGGACTGGGTGCTTTTCCATGGGACTTCTCATCGTGCAGAAAAAAAGGAGTGGGTGTTAGCTTTAGTTTAAATCAAAGATGGCTCCAGCTGAAACAAAATGGAACAGGCTTTGCCCCATCACAATTGTGTGCTATTAACTCTTCTATCGAGAATTGCTTTATGGCCCAGCATATGGTTTACCTCAACGAGTCTTACTATACTTAGAAAGTATATTCTGCAGATATCAGATAACACACTGTGGACATGTCAGTCAGGCTAAGTTTGTTGACAGTGCTGTTTAAGCCTGTTACCTTTATGGTTCCGCTTTGGGGTTCTTTGTTGAGAAGGGCATTGTAGTGTGATGTTTCACTCTTTTGGCTCACTGGACTCTTTTGGCTTTTGGGGGAGCCCACCACCCAGCTCCCAAATAAAGCTTGTTCTAGTTATGAATGCCTGGTCTTTTCTAGGCTTGTTTCTTTCTTTCTTTTTTTTTTTCTTTTTGTTTTTCGAGACAGGGTTTCTCTGTGTAGCTTTGGAGCCTATCCTGGCACTCTCTCTGGAGACCAGGCTGGCCTCGAACTCACAGAGATCCGCCCGCCTCTGCCTCCCAAGTTCTGGGATTAAAGGTGTGCGCCACCAATGCCTGGCCTTGGCTTGTTTCTTGCCAGCTTTTTTTAACACTCATACACATACACACACACTTTCTTTTTCTCCTGTACCATTTGAGAGTAAGTTGCAGACATGCTGCTCTTTCCCCTATCTCTCAATGTTTCAACAAGTATTTTCTAAAAACAAGGCCATGCTCTTATGTAACCACAGCGCATGTTTTCCAGAGGTCAGGACATTAACTCTGATGCAACACTACAAAATCTCCAGACAGTGTTGAGGTTTTCCCAGCGGTCCCGCTGTGCTGCATATAACAATAGAAGATCGTGCAGCAGGTTCTGCACTCTCCTGCCAGACCTCTTTATCCTACTTTGATTGGAACAGTTCTTTAGTCTTTGTCTTTCAGGATATTAAAGTGTTGTTTTGTAAGGAATGCATACAGACCAGGTATTGTGTAGGATGTCTGAGTTTATCTCATGTTTCTTCATAATAAGACTCAAATGATGCATTTGTGGTAGAAATATCACAGAAATGTTGCTGTGTTCTTCTTGGTCCCTCAAACTGAACGCAGAGGTGATCTTTCTAAATGTGGCATGTTAACATTGACTCCTCAATGACATCTGTCAGTTTTCTCCAATCAGGATCTTGTCAAGCATATTTCCTCTGCAATGCAGGCAGAATGCGCTACAAAGCAGGCTACCAGCACCCACATCAGGTTGCTCACAGCCACCTGTAACTCTAGTTCCAGAGGATCTTCTGGCCTCTGTGGACATCTCTCTCTCTCTCTCTCTCTCTCTCTCTCTCTCTCTCTCTCTTTCTCTCTCTCTCTCTCTCTCTCTCTCTCTCTCTCTCTCTCTCACACACACACACACACACACACACACACACACACACAAATCTAAGGAGGCAGAATGAGCAAAGTTCATTGGTTAACTACAATCCTTCAAAACTCAGCTTAAGTGACCTTTGTGGGGGACCCCTCCATAAGCACCTCTTTACAGACAGGGGTCTTTGCTTTGTGACCTGTTTCTTCAGGGTTTTCCTTTGTCACAACAGAGTTGGCATTTATCATTGTTGACTTAATGAAGCTGACAGGTTAGAGAGGGATGGATGGCTGCCAGGAGAGTGAGCAGAAGAAAGCCCATCAGCTGCGATTTCTTTTCTTTTCCTCCCTTCCTTTTCTTCCTTGACAATGTAGCCTTGCTGGGCCCAAACTAGCTATATAGCTAAAGATGACCTTGAACTTCGGATACTCCTGCCTCTACCTCCTGAGTGCTAGGGTTATATTTTAACCTGGGGGTTGAATTTTAAGGATTTGTGAATGCGCGGCAAGCACTCTACCAGCCAAGTCACATCTACCACCTTTGAGGATGGATTTCAGGGTCTCTTCAAGAAACAAAACTGCGTGTGGAGAGGAAGAGGAGTAGCAACCGTCTAGTCATCCAGAGTGGTCCCTCCTCACCCCTTTGGAAACAAAGAGACGTGTGTTGGGACTAAAGGGCTGTTACACAATTTCAGGCGATCTGGGTTATGTGCTGACCAAGATTCTTGTGGTCCCTCCATTTACAGTAGGCATTTCTCCGGAGAACGACAGTGGAGTGGATTCGGGGTGTGTGCTGGGGGAGGCTACCAGGCGTCTCCTCACCAGTCGGGAGTGCCCAACCAAAGTCACAAGCAAGCCATTTGTGCAAGCCTAGAGGAAAGGCTGAGTATCCGCCAAGCGCACAGCCTTCAGCACGGCAGGAAGTGCCTAACAGTGAAAAGGCAATCTTAGGCTAAAGGTTCCGGCGTGAGAAAAGTTGTTCTGAGGAACAGCGGGTCAGCGGAAGGAGTGGAGGCATTCCGAAGAAACAGAACAGCAAAGATTTGCAAAGAAGAAGGCGAATATCAGCACCAAGTTTTAAATGGTAAGGTTAAAATCCGCCCAGCTCTTCCCTCTGATCAGAAGCCGGTTGCGCAGAAGGAAACCTTAGCGGACAAGCAAGCTCCAAAAGCAAAGCGTCTCTCGGACTCACGGAGCCGCTGTTCTCAGGAAGCTTCCATTTCCTGCCTGCTTTGTTTGCTTGGAAAACTCCAAGGACTCAGCCATCTGGAGTAATTAATTATAGAGTTGGAAAAAAAAAAAAGAAAAAAAAAAAAGCTTGCCAGAACCTGGGTAAACAAAGATTAGCACCAGGATAACAACAACAAAAGGAACAAGAAACAAAAGAAAGAAAGCAAAGGAAAAAAGAAGCTTAAGTTCAACGGAATGAAATTTGGAACAAAAATCTGAACATTTCAGGCAAAATTTGCCCTGCCGTCAGTTAGCTTTTTGAGTGAGAGTCCTGAGAAGGCGATACATACATACATACATACATATATACATGTATGTATGTATGTACTTTCTGTGTATGGGTGTTTTGCCTGCACCACGTGTGTGCCTGGCGCCTTCAGAGACCAGAAGAGAACACCAGAACCCCTGGACCTGGAGTCACAGGTGCTATATGAGTGATCATGTGTGCTGAGAATTGAACTCACATCCTCTGTCTGGAAGAGCAGCTGGTGTGCTCAACTCTCCAGCTCCTGTATTTGTTTTTCCTTTAGCAGTGCTGATGGAACTCAGGGCCTCTGGAATGCTAGGTAGGTGATCTACCACTGGGCTACACCCTGCTTTTGTATTTAAAATTAACTCAGGTTTCAAATCAAGTTTCATACAATTTTACAAAACCATTGGAAAGATCTGTAAATCATACATTGCGGTGGTGGTACTTGCCTTTCGGCAGAGGCAGGCAGATTTCTACATAGTGAGTTCCAGGACAGCCAAGGCTACACAGAGAAACCCTGTCTTTCTTCTCTTTTTTAAAAAATGTGCATTGGTGTTTTGCCTGCATGTATGTCTGTGTGAGGGTGTTGGCTCCCCTAGAACTGAAGTTATAGATAGTTGTGAGCTGCCATGTGGGTGCTGGGAATTGAACTCAGATCCTCTGAAAGATCAGCAAGTGCTCTTAACCACTGAGCCATCTCTCCAACCTCAATCCCTGTCTTGAAAAACAAAAGCAACAACTACAAAAACAAACAAACAAACAAAAAAAAAACAAAACAAAGCCAGACATGTAAGGTAGCACCTGTCTTTAAAAATCCCAGCACTCAAGAGGCAGATTTTTGTGAGTTGAGTTTGAGAATAACCTGGTCTACACAGCAAGTTCCAGTACAGCCAGGATTACAAAGACCTTGCCTCAACAATAAGTAAGTAAATAAATAAATATGGGGGGGTTGGCTAGAGAGTCACCATGTAGGTGCCAGTAGGTGTGCAGAGGTGACTATCACTCAGTTATTGGCCCTAACCATTGGCATGGCGTGCTCTAACTAGTTGCTGCACTCGTGACCAGAAACCGTGCAAAATCATTTGGGAGCAACAGTGGGAGTCTGGGCTTCCCAGGTGCCTCCTCTGCTGGTTTTCCTCAGTGCCAGCTCAGGACATCCTAATTCTTAATATCAAGGAACTACTGACAACTGGACCTGAGAAATTTGAGAGGAAAATATTCTTCCCCCACGAACTGCAGAAAAGCAGATTCCATTCATGATAAAAATAACATGGTCTGGAGAGATGGCTCAGAGGTTAAGAGCACCGGCTGCTCTTCCAGAGGTCCTGAGTTCAAGAGCACCGGCTGCTCTTCCAGAGGTCCTGAGTTCAATTCCCAGCAACCACATGGTGGCTCACAACCATCCGTTATGAGATCTGGTGTGTAGATATACATGGAAGCAGAATGTTGCATACATTTAAAAAATAATAGTAACATAAGCTGGGCTGCCTGGGTGGTTAAGAGCACTGGCTGCTCTGGCAGAGGACTAGAGTTTGGTTGCCCTCTTCTGGCCTCCTTGGGCACCATGCACATACATGCATACATATAGACAAAACTCTCATATCCGTAAAATAAATATTAAAAGATTAAAATGAAAACTTTAGAATGCTTTATGAATTTATGGGTCATCATTGCACAGGGACCACACTCATCTTTTCTGTATCATTCCATCTGTAGTATGTGTGCTGCTGACGTAAGCATCTCAGTCTTTTGAAACTTTCAAGTAGTTGAAATCCGTTTGAACCTCACGCCTCCTACATGCCGGGTGTACACCATCATGCCTAGCACAACAGTAAACCTTTTGAAAAACAAAGTCATGAGGACAAAATATATTTCTAGCCGAGAAGAGCCCATGGCGCACCAGTGGGTGATCTCTACAGTGAGATACGCTAATACAGCCAAGGCTGTTTGTGGTGGAGGATCCGCTTGCCTCTCTGCACTGCCAGCATGAAGACAGGGAGAGAGACATCCGCATCTGCAAACCTCCTGGGAAAGAAAGTAGTGCTGTGGCACACAGCACCCCTCAGCCACCCATGCAGGTGGTGGTGATGTCACCAGGGCTGCCAAGCAACCAGGAGGGAGGGGGTGTAATAGTTTTAGTAAATTAGGCTTCTACATCCTGCTAGATTATTACAAAGGACATTGTCTTGGAAGGAGAATGGAATGTGAGCTGCTGGCCAGGCCAGAACAAGACTTTGGACCCTAAAACAAGCTGGGAAATGATGTCCTTTCCTATCTAAAAATAATGCAGCTTCCTTTGATACGCAAAAAGGTAATGGCAGGGGCTGGAGAGATTGCTCAGCAGTTAAGAGCTCATGGTGCCTCACAACCATCTATAACTCCAGTTCTAGAGGATCTAGAAACCTCTTTTGGCCTCCACAGGCACCGGGCATGTATAGTGCACATATACATAGACAAAACATCCCTACACATAAATCTTTTTAAAAGTAATGGTAGCCGGGCGTTGGTGGCGCACACCTTTAATCCCAGCACTCGGGAGGCAGAGACAGGCGGATCTCTGTGAGTTCGAGGCCAGCCTGGTCTCCAGAGCGAGTGCCAGGATAGGCTCCAAAGCTACACAGAGAAACCCTGTCTCGAAAAACCAAAAATAAATAAATAAATAAATGTAATGGTAAAGGCCCGATGTTGTCGGTGATGGCACACACCTTTAATCCCAGCATTTGGGAGGCAGAGGCAGGCAGATCTCTGTTGAATTTGAGACCAGCCTGGTCTACTAGAGCTAGTTCCAGGACAGCCTCCAAAGCCATAGAGAAACTCCGCCTCGAAACTATCCCCCCAAGACTAATCCCTCCCACCCTCCCACCCCCGCAAAAATAACAGAATGAGTTCCAGGACAAGTCAGGACCACTTGTCTTCAAAGAAACCCTGTGTCAAAAACAAAAAATCAAAAACAAAAACAAAAAACAGAAGTCTCCAACTCTTCAAAGAAGGTAGTAAGATCTACCACTGTTGGTGGGTTAAGTCCCTTTATATTTGTGACACCTCTTTGAGGTAGACTGTTACTGTCCCCTAAGAGGAGGGACCCAGCATGAACTCTGAGTTCGAGGCCAGTCTGATCTCCAGAGTGAGTGCCAGGATAGGCTCCAAAGCTACACAGAGAAACCCTGTCTCGAAAAACCAAAAAAATAAATAAATAAATAAATAAATAAAAAATAAAAAAAATAAAAAGGATGGGGCTGGAGAGATGGCTCAGAGGTTAAGAGCACCAACTGCTCTTCCAAGGGTCCTGAGTTCAATTCCCAGCAACCACATGGTGGCTCACAACCAACCGTTATGAGATCTGGTGCCCTCTTCTGGTGTGCAGATGTTGTATACATAATAAATAAATAAATAAATAAATAAAATCTTAAAAAATAAAATAAAAAGGACGATCAGAGTAGCTTTAAGTGGGCTCTGGAACATGCAGGGAGACAGAGGTGAAGAATAAAGGGCCGTAAGCCCTTCTTTCTTCCCTGTGTGCATCTCTGCAGAATCATTTTTTTTTTTTTTTTTTCGAGACAGGGTTTCTCTGTGTAGCTTTGGAGCCTATCCTGGCAATTGCTCTGGAGACCAGGCTGGCCTCGAACTCACAGAGATCCACCCGCCTCTGCCTCCCGAGTGCTGGGATTAAAGGTGTGAGTCATCAACACCCGGCCAGAATCACTTATTTTATTTTTGTTTTTTTTTGAGACAGGGTTTCTCTGTGTATCCCTGGCTGTCCTGGAACTCATTCTGTAGACCAGTCTGGCTGCCTCTGCCTCCCAAGTGCCGGGATTAAAGGTGTGTGCCACCATACTTGGCTTGCAGAATCATTTATTCATCCAACTCTCCAAACCTTCCTTTGTCTAGGCCTTGAGACTGAGGCAGTCTCTACTGTGTCTAGATCACAGTCATCCTGATTCTGTGACCTACACTAGCTTTCCCCTGTTCTTCTCTGACGGAGCAGTGATCTGAAGCCAACTTTTGTTTTGCTCCAGAGACCTGTTGTTTCCATGACGATCAATCACTTCCTGGAATGCACTGCCTGTGCCAAGAATACAACATGGTTTTATGTTCTTGAGGTGTACATGAGAGGCAGACTCAAGCCAAGGTCCAGCCAATTCTGACCTTCATTTTAAAATGTTTCAAGCAGAACACACGATTCTTTCTGCATGTCACTATGAGGACACACATAGTCTCTCTTGAGTTAAGAAGGCTGGGAGCTACTGAATGTGGGTGCTGGGAACTGAACTCAGGTCCTCTGCAAGAGCATTATATGCGTGCTTTCAGCTGTTGGGCCAACTCTCCAGCCTCCAATGTGGTTTTTCCTGTTGTTTTTATATATGTGAGTATTTTGCCTGCCTGCATGCAAGTGTACTATGTGCCCATAGAGGACAGAGGATGACATCAGGATACCTTAGAAGCTGGAGTTCAGATAGTTGTGAGCAGTCGTGTGGTGCTGCTCACCGAAGCTGGGTCCTCTGCAGAGGGCAGCAAGTGTTCTTACCATGCTGAGCCATCTTTCTAGCCCCTATGCCCAAATTTTACATGTGTACTGGGGACCTGAACTCAGCTCCAAGTGCTTATATCACAAACCCTTATAACTAAGCTCCAGCCCTAGGGTTTTCAATATGTTTTCTTTCATTTTAAGACAGGATTTTTCTATGTAACAGCTCTGGCTGTCTGGGACTCACTATGTAGACCAGGGTGGCCTTGAAATCACAAGAGATCCACTTGCCTCTGCCTCCCAAGTGCTGGGATTGAAGGTGTGTACAAACATCACTGCCTGGCCCTCAGCATGTTTTGTTTTTGTTTTGTTTTTTTGTTTTTTTTTTCAAGACAGGGTTTCTCTGTGGCTTTGGAGGCTGTCCTGGAACTAGCTCTTGTAGACCAGGCTGGTCTCAACTCACAGAGATCCACCTGCTTCTGCCTCCCGAGTGCTGGGATTAAAGGCGGGTGCCACCACCACCTGGCCCTCAGCAGGTTTTCTTATGCAACACAACACGCTGATGCGTTGAGGCCCTAGTAAGTCAGCTTTCCTGAGTGATCTGTGCTGGTGGGGTAGGCAGGCAACCAAAGAGCTGTCCTTAAATCTTATTCACTCACTCATCACATGTTTGGCTTTGGCTCTCCCTGACTTGGAATGTCATCCCAGAGCTTTCAGATCAGCCCCTTCCTCATGCACAAAGAACTCCAGCTCACCACCACCTGTCCTCCACTGAACAGCCCTCAGCTGGCGAAGATGCCTAACACCCTACAGGTTGAGGCCAAGGATTCTCATCACCTGCATCTCCTCTTGGCTATATGGCACTGAGCACAGGTGTTCAAGTTATGGTCAAAGCATAGCTTAAAAAAATTGGTAATTGGCAATGCAGCCATGATCACACTTGAGAATTCCCTTCCTGACTGCCCTTCCCCGCTTACTATGTGACTAGGGTGAAGCTACTCGGGCTTGTTTTCTTACAAAAATGAGAAAATGTAGCTAGGCTGTGGTGGCACACACCTTTAATCCCAGCATTTGGGAGGCAGAGGCAGGTGGATCTCTGTGAGTTTGAGGCCAGCCTGGGCTACAGAGCGAGATCTGGGACAGCCAGTACTGTTACACTGAGAAAATGCTGTCTTGAAAAAACAAAAACCAAAACAAAACAAAACAAGAAAAAAAAAGGAAAAATGCAGTCAGGCACGGTAGATCTCAGTTTGAGGAGGCCTGGTCTACATAGTACCAGGACAGCCAGAGATACATAGTAAAACCCTATCTCAAATTGGGGAAATGCTAGCATTCCTCACAACTAAGCTTCGAAAAAGCACGTACTATCCTGTAAAGAACCCAGCTTATTCCTGAGGTCTCTGTATGACCCCACCTCCATTCTGGAGCCTGTGTATTCCATATTGGGTTTGGGCTCTCTCCTTGTGCTAACCCACCTGACTCAGGGCACTAGGCTGCCAGCTTTACTTTTGGGTTTCCAGGACAGGGTTTCTGTGTAGCTTCCCTGGAACTTATTTTGTAGGCTAGGTTGATCTTCAATTCAGATCTGCCTGCCTCTGCCTCCCCAGTGCTGGGATTAAAGACATGGGCAACCATGCCTGGCCAAGGCTGCTGGCTTTCAAATGCAGGTGAAGCAGGGCTTGGGAATTTGCTCCTGGGAAGCAGCCATCTCACTGCTGGATCCTGCCAACCTCTGCTGCAAACTACTCAGATTCCACTGTCCATGTCATTATTACTCAAGATTCCCAACCAAGCACCCCTCGCAATGATGACAGAGCTGCCCATTGCAGGGCACACGAATTAATTCAAGAACCATGTCTTTTACCTCCAGCTCAGCTGGGATTTCTGATGTACTGACTGCTGCTTGCTATTTAAACATGTTATTTCATATAGCAGCCCAAAGGTTTGCCGGGTATTCATTTAACAGCACTGACCCAACACTACAGGAAAATAAATTAAGTTCTCAGTGTAGTTAAATCACAGGAACTACTCTTGTCTACTTAAGCCAGACAAGTTTTTCCAGGGTTGGGTAATGACTTAGGGGATAAGAATGCCAGCTACTCCTTCAGAGTAAATGAAGTTCAGTTCTGGGAATTCACAATCTGGCTCAATGGGATCTCATGCCCTCTTCTGGCCATTGCAGGATGTGGTGCAGATAAAATAGCCAGAATCTTGTTTTCCAGTATAGTTTAGGCCCTGTGAGAGATGGCATCCACCTCCATTGTGGGAATTCACTCCGCCAACAGCTTTGGGGTACAGGCCCTTTTTGGACAGTCTGTAAGTGTGTACTGGTTAAGTGGAGTCTGGCAGAGGTGATTGCGGTTCCCAGCACAGTGGCTCTCAACCTTGTCATTCATGTCCCCCCCCCCAATTTTGGACTCTCATACTACTCATTTACATACCTCCAAACCTGACCACCTCTTGAACTCACCAGATGGGAGAACTCTTCAAAATTTGTCCTCTGACCTCCATATATGCCCCACAAAGTAAAATGCAGTAAAACAAGCCCTTTATTCAGATACCAGCCCATTAGTATTCTCAACTGGCCATTCCTGTAAACCTGCTCAGTAAGTTCCCTCAGGATATGAACCCCAAGATGCTGAGGCCTACTAACAAATACACAGTTAAGTGTTTGAAACACAAGACCAACTCAAGTTGCACAGAATTTGTCAGAGTGGGGTCAGGCCACATGAGAAGGTGGCTGGCTGTCCTTTCCAAATCCAAATACTTGACAGACCAGCAGAATAAGTCACAGAAAACAAGGTACTTTGAAAACACCACACAAGACAGGACTACTTAAACAGTCTTTAATGGAAGCAGTGTATGAGGGGCCCCTACTCCTGCATCTTCTCAATCGTTTCTTCCTTGTATTTGCCCTTCTCCTTTCCTACTTGTCGAGACTTGGCTTTCCTTTCCAGGATCTTCTTGCGGTCTTTGTCCAGCTTTAGCCTGGTGATAACCACCTGCAGAAAAAGAAATAGCCCCAAGCTTTAAGCAATCACCTAAGCCCAACACCTGAAGGTCGTGTCCCATTTTCATTCACCTAACCCTTTCAAAGTTCTACAAACGATCATTTGGATTTGGAGCTGGAACCATTAGCCTATATATCCAGTCCTAAAAGTAGAGAGAGAAGCCACCGAAGACCAACAGCTATCACACACTGCATTAAGGACAAAAAAACTGGCCACTGGGGGGCTGGAGAGATGGCTCAGAGGTTAAGAGCACTGACTGCTCTTCTGAGGTCATGAGTTCAATTCCCAGCAACCACATGGTGGCTCACAACCATCTGTAATGAGACCTGGTGCCCTCTTCTGGTGTGCAGGCATACACGGAGGCAGAATGTTGTATAAAATCTTAAAAAACAAAACAAAAAAACTGGCCACTGTATTTGTAACCTTGAAAACTGAGCTTAGAGGTGGGAGGCAAAAAATGATTGGGAGTATGCTAAAAACAAGACTGTTCCTGCTGATAAGAGACACCTCACAAAAGGTGATGTGCTGGGCTGGTGAACAGACCTACACACACGTCTTTGACCCCCACAGGCACACACCTAATGCATAGAGCAACACCCACAAGACAAAACAAAACAAAAAACAGGGCAACTTTAATACTGACATGTAAGTCTTTGAGTTTCTATAGTTTGAAAATTACATCTTTAGCACTAACTCAACATAAGCCCTAAAACTCAGCACTAAACAGTCACTCTATATATTAACCATACATTAAACAATCAATGACACGAAAGCTTGGACAAGTATCTATTATGGGATGTTTTATTTTGGCTTAGCCATAGCTAGTCTGTGTGATTACAACCTCAGCTTGAGGTTGCTTTCCAACACCAGTGGTTTCCAACCCACTTCATAAGGGTGTTATAAATGGGCCTATTGCTCAATTTTATTGAACATGTGAAACCAGGGTTGACGCTCACTCACGCCATGAGAAGGTGGTTACTCCATTTCTCAGACTTTAAGGACATTGATTTCAGAAGGCCTCAGTGATCCCAACTTTCAAAAATACAACATTGCCTTGGACACATTCCTAGCATCCTTAGTACAGGGACCACTCCTAGGGAGCCCCACAAATAAGCAATCCCAAGTGCTGTGGTTTCCTTATCTCAAAAATACCCACCTTGCTGGGGTGGATGCCCACATGGACCGTTGTGCCATTAGCTTTTTCTCGCTGCACTCGTTCAATGTAGATGACGTATTTCTTCCTATACACCTGGACCACTTTGCCAATCTGCTGGCCTTTGTAGTGTCCTCGGACAACCTGAATGCAAATTTAAAAACGTATGATAAAGGGCAAGAACTTCACGGTGTAAATCAGAGCATCTGAACCATTTGTGCATTTTTTCTTTTGCTCTTTGTTTTTGTTTTTTTTTTTTTTCTGAGACAGGGTTTCTCTGTGGTTTTGGAGGCTGTCCTGGAACTAGCTCTTGTAGACCAGGCTGGTCTCGAACTCAGAGTTCCACCTACCTCTGCCTCCCGAGTGCTGGGATTAAAGGCGTGCGCCACCAACGCCCGGCTTCATTTGCTCTTTTGGGATAAGGTTTCTTTGTGAAGCCCTCCCTGGCTGTCTTGGAACTCTTTCTGTAGACCAGGCTGGTCACAAATTCAAAGATCTGTTTGACTCTGCCTCCCAAGTGCTGGGATTAAAGGCATGCGCCACCAGGTCTGGCTATACTGATCACCTTTAACAGATCTACTTTCCTTTTTGGGGGGTGTGGGGAGTTAAGAGTTCAAATCCAGAAATTTCAGACTAGGAAAACACTATCAACTAAATCTCCAACCCTAAATAAAACCTACTCTTGAAAGAATTTAGCCAAGGTAGGCTTGTTGAATGATAACAGCCCACTCTGGCTTTTTGCACAAGCAGTCAGGACTATTTCCAAGATCTACTGGTAAGTCTAGAATCACCAAAGCATAGATCCATGGTTGTTTTTCATCAGTACTGACCCTATCAGGAAACCTGTTTCATTTTATTTAAATGGCCATTAACCTCACAGGTGTAAGGTGTTTTAGGAACTGCCAGAATTTACCAATCACTAGTTGCAAATGACACAAAAACTCTCTCTCCAATTTACCAAAGGATAGAACCCCACACAGCTGCCAAAACAGTTACAGTAAGATTCGAGGTGGACACACACACACAAAAAAAAGCTGCTTCTTAGTTCTTCTATTTGACTCAAAGCAACTCTTCCAAGCACGGAGTGCAGGCACGAGTAAATGAAAGACAGGGAGGGAATCCATATGGGAATTATTCTCGTGGCCTTACACTTTTTGTCACCGAGGAGATAGCGGGGGACTGGCTAGTAAAGACAACTGTCGCATTTGCCCCCCATCTCTGGTCACTCGGAAAGGTCTATTAGAACCCACCAAGCACAGACACATACCTGAACTTCATCATCCTTTCGAATGGGCATAGATCGAACATTGTACTTCTGTCTCAGCTCTTTGGAAAGAGGGGAAGACATGATCTTCCTCCGGATGTGAGAAGGTGCATTGAAATGCCGTTTGCGGTTCTTGCTTCGGTCAGAAGTCACGAAGGGATTGAACTTCATTTTGGCTTTACAAGAAAAACGACCCGTTAATGTCTCAACGAGTGCCCCAAACAGCAACAATTCATTTTCTTTCGAAAGCACAAAACCGTTCACTGCAAGACGTCACATTGGGCGCCTACTCCACCAGACCCCGTCACCTCTAAGTCTTGGCTTTACAAGGTGGTTTTTTTTTTGGGGGGGGGGGGTGGGAAATGCCATCAGCGCGTAGTTGTCTTAGACCTCGGCTACCTCGTGAGGGTCCAACTTCACAAAACCTCCAGCAGCAGGACAAAGCATGCCGACAACTCAGCTTCTCCAACAGAGCCCAAGTTTTTGGAGGAGTCGGCCTTCTACCTTCGCATTTACGGGCTCGAGTGTGACTGCATTTTGCCCATCCAAAGCGAACAAGCCTGGAAACTAGGGTGGCCCTCGCATTCCCAGACCCTTCCACCCGGCGGGAGGGCCAACAAGCCGGTGACTCGGGACTGTTTCATTAACCCCGTCTCCGCCGGCCCGCGCCGGGGAGCGGGTCCACGAAATCGCTCCCCGCCCCTCTCCAGCCCTCGGCCCCGGGCTAGGAAACTGGCTGATCCCATCCCGGCACGGCACGGCTCCCCGGTCGGCGTGGGGCCAGCAGGGCCGTCTCGGGGCCCCGGGACAGAAAGCCTCGGTGCGTAGGCACGGATGTCGGCGGATTACCCGCGACAAGCCGCGAAACACTCACCGGCTGCGATCCAGCGATGGCCGCAAAAGGAAAGAGGTCTCTTCCCGACTTCCGGTTCTGTAAGTTGACGAGAGATCTCGCGAGAGTCTCGGAACGAGAAGGGAGAGGGAGGTTGAGAGCGAGAGGAGGAAACTAGGAATGGACGGTCAGCGTCCCCTAGCGGCTCGGAGGGGGAACTGCGAGTGGGTCCCGGCGTCATCCGCCGGAGGCGTGGATGCTCGGCTGAATCCTCTGGGGGGAAGGCAGTGCACAGGGGAGGGAGAGGTCAGCTTAGCGTCCGCAGGCCGGGAAGATGGAGAAGATAGTGGAAGACCCGGGCGACCCACCCTCCCATTCCTGGGCGCCGGACGTCCCCCAACCGGGAGAGCGCAAGTCCTATTTGGCCGCCAAGTGGCTCTGGGACCTTGGCCAGACGGTTACCTAGGTGACTCGGCCGGCGCTCACCACCCCAAACGCGTGGGCTTGGCAAAGGAGTTAGTCCTTATAATTAGAACTCCAGCCGACCCGCCCCATATCTGGGTGCAAGGTTCTGACTGCTCTCAGACTTTCTCCGAGATGGTGATCGTCCCCCACCTGGGTGATGCCAAGGTGCTGGTTCCGATCACGCTTAAGGGAACAGTCATGGGAGGACTGTCAGTGCAGACTAGTGTACTTTTTTTTTAAAATATTGATTTAACTTTATTTTATGTACTTTGGTGTAAGGATACAAGATCTCCTGGTACTGGAGTTACAGACAGGTATGAGCTGCCATGTGGGTGCTGGGAATAGAACCCGGGTCCTCTGGAAGAGCATTGCTCTTAACCACTAAGCCATCTCTCCAGCACCGACTCTTTAAAACTACAAAGCACTTCCGCCTGCTCTCAGTCCCAGATCTGATGGAGACAGTGCAAGGGGGTCCGCTTCCTTGCAAATGAATTCCGAGGCATCGGTTTCTGTTGAATGAATCACATAGGTGTCATACTGACAGGAGGCAAATGTTTCATAAGACACGGGGAGCTTACTGAATGCGGAGCACACTTTCTTCTACGCCCTTCGTTGTGCTAATGCCGGTGAGCTATCCTCAAGGTGTACAGATTAGTGAGCCACAGAGTAGTGAGAGGAACGTGCAAGGAAACGCAGGACCAGTGACTAACAGCAGAACTCATGAAGCTGGCTCTTCAGCAACGCCCCCACCCCCTCCGCCCGCCCCGGAAATTATATATGGCTCCCTTTGTAGGAACCTACTGTCAAGTTGAAGAGAGAGAAACCCCACCTTTGAGGGTTAAAAGTTGAGCCATGTATCTTCATGATTTTAAAATAGTGCTATCGACTATTCTGTAAAGGAAGGAGCCCCAGTTTTATAAGTAATTGAAAAACTGAAAGCTAGTGGTGGTGGCGCACGCCTTTAATCCCAACACTCGAGAGGCAGACATTGGCAGATCTCTGAGTTTGAGGCCAGCCTGGTCTACAAAGTAAATTCCAGGACAGTCGGGGCTACACAGAGAAACCCTGTCTCGGAAAGAAAAGGAAAGAAAAGGAAAGAAATTTAAGAAAACAAGCAATTCTATTCCACAAGTGCTTATGGAACACCCTTCATGGGCCAGCCTTGAGTGGTGGAGTGATAAGATAATTCCAGGTTTGTTCTCCCGGGAAGTCATGGTCCAGGAGGGCAGATAGGCATGGGAAGCGGTAAGTTTGGGATCACAGGAAATGGAGCCAGCTGCCTTTAGCTCTGGGGTCAGGGAGACTTCCAGAGCCAGGTCAGCCTTGACTGAGTTTTGAAGAATGTTAAAATTAGCTCCATGAGGCAGGGGATAGCTTGAGGGAAAGGATGAGGCGAGGAGGTGAGCAGCAGATGACATTTTTTGCAGGAACTAGGTTCTTTGGCTAAAGAAAGAAGTATTTAGATGGAAGCCCTGGGGTTCTAGGCCCTTAGGGAGCCACACACAGCTCCCGCCCTCCTGGCTTTCCTTCTTCCTGTTCCAGCCTGCTCAGGAAGAGTGTTTTAGTTTCCTTAACAATCCCTCCTCCCAGAAACTCGCTCACCATCTTCCTCTCTTCCTACTCCTCTTCCATGGCTCCCATCATCCTCTGTGGCCACCCTGCCCTCTCTAGGGCCTCCTTGCTTCCTCAGCGAGCCATTTCTGATTCATCAGAATAAAACCTTGCACTCAGGGTTGGGACGGTATGGCCATTTCTACAGCAGGAAGATTGTTGTACAAATTGCACAGAGATGCAAATTGCCAATAGCCCATTTATAGTCTGCTTATCGAAGCCAGTGTCTGTTGCGTGTCTGGATCCACCTTCTGTCTTCTCTGCCTTCTTACCTGACTGAAAAAAGATCCCTGAAATTGATGCTCTAGAATCATTTTGAAGCAGGTCTTTGTAAAGCTGAGATGCGTCGAAATAAGTATTTTTGTCCAGATTTCACACCTAAGTTGAACTATACATGTTTTTCTAGACACCAAGTCATCATATTCATTCGTGTATGCCTGCATGCAGGTGTGCAATACACAAAACAATTTTACGTAGCTCTTATATTTTACGTAACCCTCACTATTCACTAAGTTCTGTGCCCAGTTCTGTAAGCTGTAGCCTCCCCTGAAGGAGCACTTTGCACAGAAGGAGGAGACACAAGGCAACAAAGAGGCAAAATACAATGGTCCCAGGACATAATACAATGGTCCCAGGAAGAAGACGGGAGGCAGTGTGTGTGTGAAACATAGCAACAGTCAGTTCACCTGAGGTAGGGTGCAGGAAAGTCTCTGTAGGTCACCTTTTCATTGTTTCTGGAAAGCCAAGCCAGGGAAATACATTCTAGTGTCTATCTATCCATACATCTATTTGTCAAATTTTATCTTCCTATTCTTTAAGTAACCACCTTTCTCAAGAGAGCTGCTTAAATGATACAGTTCTAGGAAAATAAAGCAAAGGAAGAGACAGGCGAATCAAAGCAAACATGCAGAGCCAGTCAGTGGTGGTGCACACCTTTAATCCCAACACTCGGGAGGCCGAGCCAGGTGGATCCCTGAGTTGGAGGCCAGCCTGGTCTACAGAGTGAGTTCCAGTTCAGCTAGGGCTACACAGTGAAACCCTGCGTCAAAAAACCAAACCAAACAAAATCAAACACATTGAATGATGGGACCCAAAGAAATCCACAAGAGTTTAGGAACATCAACAAGATGAAACATTGTTTTTACTTCTTGGTACCTGTTATGCATAAAATGCCATGAGTCTAAACCAGAGGAAGCAGCCTTGCAGAGACACTCTTACATTACATGCCTGACACACTTAAACCATAGCACCAGTGCTTTGGCAGTTCTCAAATGTTCTTTTTTTAAAATTGTCTAACTTTTATTTTATTTATTTAATTCATTTATTTTGGTTTTTCAGGGTTTCTCTGTGGCTTTGGAGGCTGTCCTGGAACAGCTCTTGTAGACCAGGCTGGTCTCGAACTCACAGGGATCCACCTGCCTCTGCCTCCCGAGGGCTGGGATTGAAGGCATGTGCCACCAACACCTGGCAATCTGTAATTTTAAATATTATTTATTTTATTTTATGTGTACAAGTGTTTTACCTGTACATATGTTTATTCAACATGTGCATGCCCAGTGCCCGTGGACTGGAGTTCTAGATGACTGTGAGCTGCCTTGTGGGTGCTGGGAGTTGAATCTGGGTCTTCTAGAAGAGGAGCCAGTGCTCTTAACTGCTGTGCCATCTCTCCAGCTTCATTTTAAAATTTTATTAATATAGTGTATGAAAGTTTTGCCTGCATGTATACAGTGTTCACCACATTGTATGTCTAGGGCCTATGGAGGCTAGATGAAGGCATCAAATCCTCTGGACCTGGAGTTAGGGATGGTTGTGAGTGACTGTGTGGGTGCTGGGGATTGAACCCATGTATTCTGGAAGAACAGTAAGAGCCATTTCTCCAGCCCTCAAATATTCTTGGGATGGTCTCCCATCCAGGCAAGAGGAGTGTACCACCTTTAGTGTTGATTATTTTTTAATTTTATTTTTCTTTCTTTTTGGTGCTAGGAATTGAACCCAGGGTCTATCTCCTGTTTAGCACTTTCTCTACCACTGAGCTGTCCCCACAGCCCTTGATTCAGGTTTTTAATAAACATCTGCTTGATTTAAAAGTCCCAAAGCATAAAAGACAAAGTGAGGGCTTCCATGTCGCCAATTTCTCATCCCTTTCCACAATTAATCACTGCTATTAGTTGTTTTCCCTTTTTCTATTTCCCCCAGGTAATGCACATATAAACAAGTAGGAATATATTTATTTATTCCCCTTTCCAAATAAATCATAGTGTTCAGGACCCAGCGTTCTGTGCCTGGCTGGCCTCTTCAGGACCTCAGGCCCTGGACCTCAAGGTTAATAACAGGTATCTGTTGATTGTCACTTTGGAGTTTCTAACCCTTTGTTACTACAAATAAAACTACAATTATGTAACATTGTGTGCATGCCACCACCCATCCACACAGCTGGCCTGAGAAGGTACATTTCTAGAACACAAATTGCTGGGCCAAATTTTGAGTGATATATGTTGGATTTCATTTGATAAGGCTTTACAAATATAAATTCCCACCAACAATTCACCTGCTGTTCCTCCCCCACTCTCCCTGGCAGAGCAGGACTTAATAAGCTAGCTGGTTTGGGTCTTTTTTGTTATTGTTATTGTTTTTGTTTTTTGTTTTTTGTTTTGTTTTGTTTTTTCGAGACAGGGTTTCTCTGTGGCTTTGGAGGCTGTCCTAGAACAAGCTCTTGTAGACCAGGCTGGTCTCAAACTCACAAGAGATCCGCCTGCCTCTGCCTCCTGAGTGCTGGGACTAAAGGCGGGCGCCACCAACACCCAGCTAAACTGTTAAATGGAGGCCAGTGGTTTTGATTTACATTTCTTCTACAAGTGAGTGTCAGTGTCTTGGGGGCTATGGGATTTGTATATTCAGTCTAGAGAATCACTTTAAGAGTCTACATGCATTGCAAGGCCTCTGGACTCTAAGAAAATATATACTTTTATTTTAAAAATAACTTTAGACCTTTTTTTTTTTTGAAAATGAAAGAAGCAGCTTCTACAAGTTGCAGCTGAACAATATGAAAACATCACAAGTAGTTTGGAAAAGACTCGGCAAACATGACAGAATCTAAAAGGCCTTGAATCAGTTCCCTAGATGCTCATGACAATGATTCACGCACCCTGCCCGAGGTGCACACCGACTCACGAGTGTGCAAGGTTATGTTCCTTTTGTTTCTATAATAAATATTTCCCACTTCCCACAGTCTACCTGTCCTCTCCACGTAGACACAGCACCTGTGTTCTCTAGTGTTAACAGGAGTATAAAGCAGCTGGCGAGTAAAGCAGCCCCGCTGTGTCACCCTGTAGGGTGAGCCTCTTCCCTAATGGTCCCCAGATGTCCACCATGCAGCCAGCTGAGACACAGCTAAGAGGCACAGCGTTATTTCTTCCCACACAGAGAGTAAGCTTCTTTTGTGGAGAAGTTGCAGATGGACTTAGGTACTGGCACACACTGGATGCCAAACTCCTCCTATTTGTGGCAGTAGCTGGAGGTCCTTGTTTTCAGCCATAAGGGACTAGCTTCCTTGAGGACTTCCTCAAGAGAGACCCACTCTGAGGCTTTCCTTATAGGCTTCATCAGCGAGGTACCCAAGCAGTCCATTGCGTAGTGCCTGGCTCTCAGCATTTGTTGAGACAGCAGTGTTGGTGACAAGCACAGCTGTTTTCTTCCCCACCCTTCCTCACCCAGCTCACCTCCAGAGAATCCACCTGAGAAACTGGCCCAGCTGGTGTGGCCTCTAATGAGTGGTTGGGCCATGAGGAGGTGGACTTGCCAGGGAGGGAGGTGGGAGCCCCCAGGGGTTAATTTGCTCACATAGCTCTCAGCTGACTCAAGTCTCACCTGTAGGACATCCCCTCCACCCCTTGTCTTTTATTTTTACCCTTGAGAACCCCAAGACTAAAAATTGGGTCTGCTCCTTGGGCCTGGAGGGTTGCAGAAACCTTGCCTCTGTGGCTGTTCTGCCAACTGTGGCCTCTTTCACGCTGTTCCCTGCTGTGGTCTTTACTACCCAGAAGACAGTTTTTCTATTGTCCCTACCCCTTCCCATCCTGGGCTACATACAGCCTTTGAGATAATCTCAAAGAAGACCTTTCAAGATGGTGGGTTGGAGACGAGAAGACGTAGCAGCGGGATGCTTGAGGGTCAGATTTGGGGCTAAGACGCGGGGAAACTGGAGTTGGGATTCTGTATCAACTTCTGTTTGTTCCTGAGGGCACAGTAGAGAACCTCTGTGGGAGGGAATTCTGGCCTGGAAGAGGCCTTCCTTCCATTGGGCCCCACCTGGCAGGCCACGGGCCAGCAGAACTTCCTAGTGCCTAGGAGGTCTACCTGGCTTCAGGTTGGTTCCTTGGCAGGTAAAGTCTGTGACCCTGTAGGAGGGCAGTGGCCACCCACCTTCTAGCTTGCTTAGTTCCAGCCTAGAGAAGAGGTGCTTGTTGGGGATTCTCATGAGGCCACACCTGGGGAGTCAACTGCTCGGGTCAGTGCTAGCCCAAGAGGCTCTCTGCCCCAGCCTCTCCTCATGCCCAAACCCTCTCTGACAAGGGATGTGAAGGGTGGAGACAAAGCCCTTAAACTTCCAATCTAGCCCCACCCACTCTGAGCCTAGGACCTCCCTTTGGAGCTGGCTTGCTGATGGTCCACACTGGGACCCTCCACCCTCTCCCAAGTCGTGGCCTGTGCAGCATGGAGCGTGGCTTCGATGCTGGCCTTACTTCCCCATCCTCTTCACGGTGCCACTCATGCCTGCTTCCTCACCAGCAGCACCCAGGGCAGGATGGCAGCTACCACAGCCACCACGGCAATGAGGGTGATGAGCAGAAGGGCCCGAGACCGGCAGCAAAAGGAGCGGGTGGCGCTGGGAGCCGGGGATGCCTCAGAGATCTCTGCCAGGCTGCGTCGGGGCAGCACACTGTCCTGTTCCCCCAGTGGCATCCCATGGCGACTGATGATGAAGATCTGCGACTCTCGGGGTAGGGTGGTGGGCAGCAGGTCCAAGGGGAGCTGAGTCCCCTGGTGTGGTGATTGTCTCCAGACCTGCTGGGAGACAGCCAGGGGGTTTGTGTGGCCCCCACGATCTGGTGAGGGCATGGAAGGCAGGCCAACCGGCACAACCAGGGTCTGTGAGCTCTTGTCCAGCATGGAGGGCCAGCGGGAGCTCTTCTTGCTGAGGAAGGTGACATAGCGGCAAATGGGGCAGACGATAGTCCTCTGCACCTGTCCATCCACCCGGGTAGAGAGCAGGTACTTGACCAAGCAGTCGTGACAGAACACATGGCCGCAGCTCAGGGTCCGGCTGGCGCCCTCCAGATCCCGGAACTTCTCATAGCACACAGGGCACTCGCTGCCAGAGCTGTCCTTGCTCTCCCCTTCTGACATGGCCCCTCAGAGGTAGCAGGCCTTAGCTGGGGCCTAAGGTGAGGGAGGGTGAAGGGTTGTGAACATCTAGGAGTTTTCCCTCCTATCCCCCCCCCTTCCTGACTCCCGCTCACACCCCGTCTCCACCTGTTCTTTCTCCTGCTGCTCTCTCTTCCTTCTCCTCATCTTTCTTTTCTGGTTCTCCTCGGAGGCCTACCTGGATCAAACTAAGACGTAGAGCCTAGGATCCATAGAAGAGTTGTACAGGTTTTCCTGGGGCTGGCATCAGGAAACAGGTAAGAGATACCAACAGTGCTAGGCTTGGGTAGGAAGCGTGTAGAGTGGGATGAATACCTGAAGTACCCGATGCCTCACCACAGCTATGACAAACACTGTTGATGTCACCACCTCACCTCTTCCTGATTCAATGCCTGACCTGGCTCCCAGGGCAAATAGGGGCTAAGGCGATGCATGGCCAGATGCATAGGCAGCGCCGATTAGTGTTTAGTTTGGGTCAACACTACATACTATATATACTATTCTTCAAACTTCTCCCTCATCAGGGCTTGCCTGATGTGTGGCCCAGCTAGGATCCCATGTCTCACATCACCATTTCCAAGACTTTGTTCTTGGTGGCAGTCATAACTATAAAGCAATTAAAAAAGTGAAGCTAAGAACTTACACATGCAAATGCCTGCTGGGCCTTGAGTGCTCACACACCAGCCATGTCCAATCACACTCTTCAGATTCTCCTCCGGGGTTACCAGAGGCAGTCGTAAGATTCCGAGTAGCCTCAGGAAAAACAGATTTTCATTCTTTGAGAACGTGTCTGATAATTCGGAAATGGCCCAAACCACTGAGACTTGAGTCTGGTGAAAAATGAGTGGTCAAGGTCATAATGTTGTTTGAAATCAAAGCTACAGAGCCACTCGGAAGTTCACAGTGGGTTTCAAATGAATCTGACAGGAAACGGGAGACCAAGTCACTCTCCTAGCAGGACTGCTGGTGACTTTGAAGGGAAACAGGAGCTTGGATGTGGTGGTGAATTCAAGTCGTTGCCTATACATGTCTCTGGTATCACAACTGTGTAGCCTAGCCTTATCCAAATACCTGCAATTGATATATAGTACCACCAGTGACAAACACCAAGGACCCAAGATTCACTGAGGATTGTATGACTGCCCTGAAATCTGGCAGACAACCTGGTAGGAACAAGGTTAGCTACTAGGAGGAAGAATCTATGAAGATCACAGTCTTTTGGAACCATTCACATTCCCCTCTCTTTGTTTAGTTAAAAATCCTTTGTTGAGTTGAAAATGCACTAATATTTAAAAACTTTTTTAAAAAGTGTGGTGATGGGACCTGCAGACATAGAAACAGTTCCAAATCTTTGTGGAGGTTTCTTTGGTCTCTGAGGTGGCTAATGCGGCCTCCAGTCTGGGAGACGGGGGTCAGGCACTAGATGGGAGAACTGGGTTGAAACCCTTATCTATTGTATTATTATCTATTACACCCAGGGCCACCTGTCAACCTTGGTCGAGCTGTTTAGCTCCTCTGAACCCCAGTTTCTCTGTAGAATGAGATTGAGGACTGGGCATGGTGGCCCATGCCTTTTACATGGTGATTTCCAGGAAAGTCAGGGCTACAGAGTGAGACCCTATCTCAACAAAACAAACAGAAAAAGATGAGGCTGGCAATGGTACCACCTTCCTTGCAGAACTGGTGGTGACATTAGTGATGGAAGAGTATGACATATGCTAAGACAGCTCACATCCTCTCTGTTCTCCTGGAGGGGGCCTGGAGATCCCTGTTGGGCATCTAGCCTACAGAATCACACCCTTGACAAAGGACAGCTCTTCTCAAAGCAGAATAACCAGACAAGATGACAGTAGGTTAGGTAAATGGTGGGCATCAGAGAAATTAGGATAGCGACAGCAAATTCTCAGGTTTGTTTTCTTATAGATGGGCAAAGTCTTAATGGAATGTGTTGCTATCGGGATAATTTTTTTTTTTTAAAGACAACTGACAACAAAACTGCCCCCTCTCCATTGTATAACTCTCCAAGAGATACAGTGACAACTCTTTGCATCTGGTCATTCATCCATCTGTCCACCCATCATCAGATTTCAACAGCTGTTTGCCAAATACTGAGATTAAACACTGGGAATACAGGGTGGTCACAAAATCCTTTACGAAGCCTAACTGACATTTATGAGTTTTCTTTTTCATTCTTTCCTTGTTTCTTGGAGACAGGGTCTCATGTAGCTCAGGTTGGCATGGAGCTTGACTCTACAGCCAAGACTGACTTGAACTTAGTCCTCCTGTCCCTACTCACCACATGCTGTGATTACAGGCGGTACCGCCATGCTTGGGTATGAGCTGTTTGTTTGTTTTCTTTTAATAGATTTTTTTTTTAAAAAAGGAGGACTGATGATCAGTAATGTAAGTTGTTTGGATAACTGAGGAATGGAGCTCAAGATAGGCTAGAGAACGTGTGTGAATGAAAGAACATGAGGAGGAAGACAGGTCTTCAGTATCGTTTAGTCAAAACTAACAGCTTTATAAATTAGGATATTTAGCATTAGAGATGGGGGAGGGCTCTGTGTGTGTGTGTGTGTGTGTGTGTGTGTGTGTGTCTGTGTGACTCAAGGTCACCTGGCAGTGATAGAAAGAGAGAAGAGAAGAAAAATTCCATGGATGATGCAGAGAACGTTATTAGGCCCTGTTGATAGATTGGGTGAGTAGATGTTAGCCAAGTCAGGAAGTCATGCTAGGGCTGACCGGGGAGGAGGAGCTTTTGCTGCTTCTCTGAGCTCCAGGAAAATCCAAAAAGCAATCCAGCAAGTGCCAGAGACATCCTGGGTTACTCACCAGAACCTCTCAGTTTCATGTGCCCCAGGAGAGCCACGCCATTCATGCTTGGGTAATGCATGTCTCCCATCTTCTTCACTTCATTTCTCAATGTTTTCTTGACCCCTCCCTCCTTAGTTTCTCCTTTCTCTCCATTCTGTCCCATGCTGCCATGCTGAGGGCTCTAGGGGACCTGACTCTGTCTGGGAGAGCACAGCAGACAAAATCCTAGGACCATGCTGTACTGTAGTTGGGGCACAGGCTAGGTAAGTGCCAGGGCAAAGTATCCTATACCAAAGACATCCACCTCAGTGCCTTGAGGAACCCCGGGGGGAAGAGGAGGACTAGGAGGACTGAGAAGTCTTCTTGGCTAAAGTGAGACCAGTGTGGAGCTAGTAATAAATAATTATAACAGCGGCCGTTTATTGACCACTAATTACATGTTTGGCATTTCCAATCCCTTCCTCACCAAATCCTGACAACAAGTTTGGGAGGTAGGTATTATTTCCATTTTACAGAGAAGGCTTAGGGCTCAAGTCATAATGCTAGGATAGGGAAGAACTAAGACTCGAACTCAGGACAGCTTAGCTTGACAGCCCATAGGATGTATCGTCGTCTCTCCTGGGGTTCAGATAGGCCTCCATGGAAGATCTTTCAGACTTTAGTAGACGATGCAGCCCCAGCAGAAAAGTGACTACCCCTGTTTCTCAAGTGCCCCCAAACAAGGCTGTCCCTCTGGCCATTTATGAAGTGAGGAGAAGACAGTGGTTAGCTGAAGGGAGCCAACCTCACAAAACTCCTGTACCCGTGAGTTTTTACAGGAACATCATATTTCCAGGACAGAGATGAGGAACAGGTGTCACCCACCCAAGGACATCACACCCCACGAGACAGAGTGCTACTTCTAGACACCTGAGGTTCCTTCCCAGAGCCCTAGTGCAAGTCAGGCAGTCTCAGCCAAGACTGCCTCCCCACCCATAAGCAACACACACATTTTCTTTCCTTGTCTTTTCTCTCAGACATCATCCCAGCTTCAGTTCACAGCATTGCCACTCTCTTCCTCCACCTTAGCCAGCAACAGCCTCCCCAGCACACACACACACACACACACACACACACACACACACACACACACACACCACACACCCGCTCCCCGCCGACCCCACACCTTGGCTGGTACCTACCTGAGAGTAGTGTCCTTCTTTCTACCCAAGGTCTCCACAGAGCAGATGGAGCCACCCAGAGGCACTGGGCTGACAGCTGCTGTCACTGGGCCGGCTGTGGAGGCATTTCCTAATGACTGAGCAGGTCGGGAGGACAGCGCAGGGAAGTGAATGCTGCCCAACCCGTTTGAGGCCAGGAGGCTCTTGGTGCTGCCCAGGGGTTGGGCAGCTGCTGGTGTCAGGTGATCCCAGTGAGGGTGCTAACTGAGGAGCTTCAGCCTGAGTCAGAGGGTCTCACGATGGAAGCAGTATCCCAGGGTCCCTTTGACTGGGGCTTCCCTGGCCAGGGGTTTCCCCATCCAACCGTGGGAAAATTACAGGTAGGGATCTCCATCTCTGACCCTATGCAGAGTAAAGAATAGGTCAGAGCCTATGTAGGCTGTGACACCCAAAGTCCTCCACCAAGTTTGGTGAGATGTGCCCATGTGCCACTGTTATTCGTTAAACAGAGGGGCTTAGAGCGCCAATAGACCAATCACTCCCAGCATAAACAGGCCTAAATTGGTTCAGGGGAATGACTGTGAATGTCCTAAAGTAAATTTGGACAACCATGTGTTTCAAAATAGCTGGCAGAGGGTTTTGAATGTTCTCGACACAGAGAAATGGTTTACCATTGATATCTGAATTTATGGATATGCCAGTCACGATGATCTATCTGGTCATTAATAAAGATTGTATTCATGTATTGAAATGCCACACCCCAACTCTACCCCTTGCCTGTGTACAATTTTGTATCATTTGAAGATTTTTAAAAAATTTGTTAAAATACTATTGAGGGGCCTAGGGATGAAAAGCAGTAGGTAAAGTGCTTGCTGAGTGTGCACAAAGCCCTGGGTTTGATTCCCAGCTCTGTATAAACCAGGTGTGGTAGCACCTGCATGCAATCCCAGCACTCAGAAGGTAGACAGAAGGATCACAAGTTCAAGTTCATCCTCAGCTACTAGTGAATTTGAGGCCAGTCTGGGATACATGAGACTCTGTCCCCCCATCCCCCCCCCCGCCAATTTTTTTTTAAAAGTTGAGGTAGGGACTCGTGGTTAAGAGCACTTGTTGCTCTTGCAGAGGATCCGGGTTTGATTCTCAGCACCCACATGGTGGTTCACAATTATGCATAACTCCAGTTCCAGGAGACTCAATGCCCTGTCCTGACTTTGGTTGTCATCAAGCGTGCACATAGTGCACATATGTACACGTGGGCCAAGCATAAATGTAAAATAAAATTAATAAATCTAAAAAAAAAACATTAATCGGGGCATGGTGGCACATGCCTTTAATCCCAGTACTTGGGAGGCAGAGGCAGGCGGAGCTCCTGTCTTAACACTCCCCCCCCTAAAAAAAAGTTGAGGCAGAAAAAAAATTAAAAAAGCATCAATGTACACATCCACAGAAGTCATTTACTGTGGGACAAAGATTCATGTGTCAGAACTGTCTGTTGGAATGATTAATGCCTGACAAAGTTTGTAAGGAGAAATCCGAAGGGAGATGTATCAAACTACTAATAGGAGTTATCTTTCAAGGGGAATTTTTTCACCCTGAATATGTCTGTGTTTCTTTCTTTTTAATTTTGGAGGGGAAGGTGTAAGTGCCACTGAGCACTGGTGGAGGTCAGAGGACAGGACAGCATGGGTTCTCTCCTTCCACCATGTGGGACCAGAGGACACACTTAGGTCATCAAGCTTGGTGGGTGGCAAGTGCTCTTAACAGCTAAGCATCTCCCTGGTTCTCTCTTTTAAAAATTATTATTACTACTGTGTGTGTGTGTGTGTGTGTGTGTGTGTGTGTGTGTGTGTGTGTGTTGTGGGGGGAGTTAGGGGCATATTGCCATGGCTTTCATGAGGTTGACAATTGGCAGCGAGGAGGGGGTTGGGGCACAGGTGCCATGGCTTGCATGTGCTCATCAGAGAACTTTATGGAGTTCCTTTCATTTTTACCTGGGCGTGGGGATGGAACTCAGGTGTGGGCTTGTGGTCTTTACACACAAACCCATCTTGCCAGCCAAAAATGTGTGTTTCTTTTGGGACATAAACAATCAAGAATAAGGAAGAATCAAAGGTGAGGGAACTGGAAAATATTTGGGGGGCATTCCCTGTCAGTTTTCTCAGGATGTCCCTCAAAGCAATTTATTTATTTTTCCTGGAAGAAAAATAAGGCTACTAGATACAAAGCATATCCAGGCATGTGTATGGCCCATAGGATGACCATTCTGTCCATTAACCACAGTCCTGTCTCCAGGGGCACCTAGCTCCCAGAGGAGGACATTCCAGAGTACCTAGTCACTTCAGCCAGGGACACATGTCTGGGAGGAAAGCTGTCATGGCAGCCTCATGCTCTTTCTCTGGGAGCCCCAGGGAGGCCCAGATTTAGTAAATAAAATCACAATATGCCTAGATAAATCTGGCTTTCAGATGGACACCAAATGCTTTTTGTCATATATCTGTCTGCCTGAGTCACACCTATATTAGACAATAAGTATCTGAAACCCAAATGTAGTTGGGTCTGATGGCACAACTTACTTGAGACGCTAAAACAGGTGGATCATAAGTTCCAGACCAGCCTAAGCAATCTAGTGAGAACTGTAAAAAGAAAAAGGACCAAACATCTGGGGATAGAGTTCAGCAGGAGAGAGTTTATTTAGCATTCCTGAGGTCCTCTGTCCAAAGCCTTGTGCCATCACCAAAAATAAGATAAAATTGCAGATTCTTCAGCAGTGTGGCTTATAACTCTGTCTAGGGATTTCTGGGGTTTCCTAAAAAGTACCAGTCTCCACTGTGTCTCCCTGCAAGGAGACTGAGTCAGACCAGATGTTGCTTGGACTCAGACTTACCTGATTTCTAGTGATAAGAAATTCCTAAGTGTATTTTATATCTTCTCCCCTGGTCTGCTATGAAGCTTGACTTTGAAGATGACCCTTAATAGATAAATACTTATCACACTCTGTCATGGTACACTGCATGTGTCCCTACCTAGTAGTGACTAAAGGGAACATGCCTGCCCCTTTGGGAAACAGACTTAATCTGTCTGAGCCTAGGTGACTTCACTCATAAAAAATGGGGATAATGGCACCTACTCTATAAAACTGTTGTGGCCGTAAAATGAACGATGCACATAAAGTGTCTGAAACAACACGGGTTTGTTGTAGGGGTCCTGTCAGTGTTGCTGACATCATCTTCACCATCACATGGCAAACAGGGAATCGAGGAGGACATGGGCACCTCCTAATTCCAGTGGCCCGGATGATCTAGTCTTGGAGTAGTGATAAGATGCCTGCTCAAGCTAACACTATACTTAGATATCCTGGTTTTCTTTCTCTGTGGCCTGAATTGTGGGAGAAGAATTTCCAGTTCTGGAGAGATGGAAGCAGGCATTTCTTCTCTGGACGGGCCAGCCTAGAGAGTCTCATTCTTTACTGGAACCACATTGGATGTGCTGTTGCAGGGTTTCTGAGGCACTGACGCTTTCTGGAGAAGAGGTTGGCCGGGAGTGGGTGAGTCTGGAGACTTTATTGGCTCCTATGAGATAAGGCCTTCCTCAGAAGCAGGGTGTGGTGGTGCTGTTGCCCTAGAGCTCAGGAGGCTGCTGGAGGATCACTAGATTGGGGGCAGACTGGGCTACATGAGAACCCTACACCAACACTCTTCTTTGAGAGACACTTTTGTGAAGGTGGAGGGCTTCCAGGCTGAGGAAGAATCCCAGATAAGCTGGCTAGCCAGTGGCTAACTACAGGTACAATGTCTGCATGGGAGGAATATCTGGACAGAAGTTCCCAAATGCCAAAATCCCCTGGATAACTGATTAAGAAAACAATGCTTAGGCCATTGGGAAGGACTCAGCAGAAGTTAGGAGAGGCCCAGGAAGCTATAGTCAATATTTATTTTTAAATGTTAGAAGGATTGATGGGCAGATTTGTGATAATGCAAAAACCGTGTACTAGTAGTTGAGAACAGGCCATGGCTACCAGGATTCTCGGTGTCTGAATCTTTCAATTCTGCCACACCAAGGTTTTCAAAGTGCTGACAAAAGAATACATTCAGAGGATTCAGCTAGGGTCCCTTCCCACTCCTCCACATGCCCATTGCCATGCCTTCCTCCACACGCCACATTCATAGGTTTGTGTACAAACCTCAGAAAATACATGTTGTTGAGTTGGGGGCCCTTCTACCCTCCTGGAGGGAATGTAAAATGATGTGGTATCTGTGGAAAGCAATATGGCGGTTCCTCAAAACTTGAACATAGAATTACCATAGGATCTAGCAATTTCAGTCCTGGAGATACAGTCATAAGTTTTATGGTGTCGGAGATGTAACTAAGTTGGTTAGGAGAGCTTGCTTAATGTGCAAGAGGCCCTGGGTTCAGTGCTCAGCGCTGCAGGATACCAGGCAGGTTGGCACAGATCTGTGACCCCAGCACTCTGTAGTAGTAGAAGGTCAGCAATGGCACAGTTAGTAGAACTAGGGGTGGCTTTCATCCCTGATTGACCTCTCCTGGGTCCTGAGCCCACTTAGCCCTACCTGACAACAAAAGCAATAACTAAAACAAACCCGTTCTCCTGGAAGCAGCTTCTGCCAGGCATTCTGTCACAAGGGAGCAAAACTAACAGTGTCTGAAGTTTCACAATTCTTGAATTTTTAAAAATCGGGCCTGCCACCTAACCCTGAGTTAGGACAGCTGCGGGCTCTGCTCTTTTGTCCCCCACCCACTGTCTTCCTCACTGACTTCCAGGCCTACAGCTGGTTACCACCACCTTACTGAATCACAAAATTGAGCCTATCTGGGTGTAGTGGTGCATACCTTAATTCCAGCACTTGGAAGCAGAGGCAAGCTGATCTCTGTGAGTTCAAGGCCAGCCTGGTCTGCACAGTGAGTTCCAGGACAGGCTCCAAAGCTACAGAGAAACCCTGTCTTGAAAACAAAACAAAAACCCAAAACAACAAAAAAGAAAGAAAGAAAGAAAGAAAGAAATATTGAGCCTTGTTTTATACTTAAATACCTACTGCAGCCTCATTCTTAGCATCCATACCTTAAGAATATTCATACTTTTCAATATCCCCAAATACAAGCAGTCCACCTTAGAAGCAACTTCTGTTGGTGGAGACAAACTTTATGGATGATTACAACCCAAGCCTGTGAGTTGAGGTTTGCAATTCTAATTTTGTTTTCAATAAATGGTAAAATTAACTCATATTCTTAGGTTAAAAACAAAATCCATGTGGCTATCACCTAAAATCATTGGCCCACTCTGACTTGGACATGTGATTGAATGCTGACTGCTTGAGACCCCTGAGAGTAAGACACAATTTGGCAGCTGGTGGTAGTGGGTCATGCCTGTAACCCCAGCGTTTAGGAGGCAGAGACAGGAAGGACCAGAAGTTCAAAGTCAGTCAGGGCTACAAGGTAAGACCCTTCTTAAACAACAAACACGGACACAAAAAAAGAAAGATAACTTCTGGACTCCATGTGGCTGAGCCCAACGTCAGATTTACATACTTGACCTGAGAGCCCTTGGGACAGGAAGCCCTAGAAGACAAAAACAGCTTGGATGCCAGGAGAAACTAACAAGGAAGGCACGGCACGGGGTGGAGGTGGGGCAGGATAAAGGCTTGGGTCTACACTCAACCCACCTGTGTGGGGCCGCCATCCTCCTTCTGTCGCTCATCTGGGCTGCCTGCGCTCCCTGCCCTCCGATTGTCTCTCACTTGCCAGCAAAATGCCCAAGTGCAGGTGCAGGGACGGGTGAGTGACAGGTGCAGGAGCAATCGCAATGAGGTTTGTCCTCAGGGACACTGGAGTGGCTGCAGCGCAGGGGAAACAGCCGCCTTTGGGGCAGGATTTAGATGTCCCTCTTTCTTCACCCCAGAACCTAAATGTTCTTTGACGGCTGAGAGGCCTCAGCTTCTGAAACAGGTCAGGCCCAGTCAAGGATAGGGTCAGGACTTTAAAAGACAACTTTTTTTTTAAATGGTAAAAATAGTACAACATTGAAAATAAATGTGGGAAATTCATAAAAACTCAGGCACAAAATAAAAACACAGGATGTATGCCACTTCCACAGATAACCAGTCTTACTATTTTGGTGTTTATTCTTCCAGGATAAAATACAACCGCACATAACATATTGTTATGCTAAAATGACTATGTATGACATGCTCACGGATGATATGCAATTATTTTTAAGAGAAGTGGGATCATATTGTATACATTCTTTTAAGACCTAATTTTTTTCAACAGTTCTCATGTGATCCCAATAAACATTCCTTTGTACCCTCATTTTAGGTTTTATTGTTCCTTTATTTTTATGATACTGGGGCGCTGAGAGCCTTCTGGATGCCCAGCAAGAGTGCTACCATTGTGCTAGCCAAGCCCTTTCTCCAATTTTCTAAATAAAAAACTTATTTTGTGTATACGGGTATTTTGCCTGCAAGTGTCTGTACACCATGTGTGCGCAGTGCCCATAGAGACCAGAAGAGGGCATCTGATTCCCCAGGACTGGAGTAGCATCTGATTGTGAGCCACAGTGTGGGTGCTGGGGTTCAAACCTGGGTCCTCTGAAAGAGCAGCATGTCCTCTTAACCGCTGAACCATCTCTCTAGTCCCCTCCTTTTTTTTTTCTTAAAAAGACAAAGCAACTTTTTAGGTGTGTGTGTGTGTGTGTGTGTGTGTGTGTGTGTGTGTGTGTGATATGCACATGCCACAGTGTACAAGTGGAGGCTTGAAGTTGCTTTTCTCCTACCATGTGTCTTCTGGGGATCAAACTCAGACCCTCACGAATATCAGCAAGTGCCTTTGCTTGCTGGACTATCTCCCTGGTCCTTCTTTTTTATTTAAAGTTTTAAGGCAGCCAGGAGTGGCGACACACCTTTACTCCCAAGCACTCTGGAGGTGGAGGCAGGGGGATCTCAGTGAGTTCAAGGCGACCCTGGTCTATATGAGGATCTGTAAAAAAATAAATTAATTAAAAATAGAGCTGGGGATGGAATTTGGAATCTGCTGAAAGTCAGATAAGGACTCTATTTCTGGGCTACAGTATCAACCATGATTTTTATTTATTGTTTTACAATTTATTTTTCTTATTTAAGTGTACCTATTTCTGTGTGACTTTGTGTGTGTGTGTGTGTGTGTGTGTGTGTGTGTGTGTGTGTGTGTGTGTGTGTGTGCCCACTGAGGCCAGAAGAGGGTATTGCATTGCATTCTTTGGAGTTGGAGTTGAAGTATATGTGAACCATCTGAGGTGGGTGCTGAGATCTGAGCTTTGGTCCTGATGGGAGAGCAGCAAACACTCTTTACTGTTGAGCCATCTCTATAGCCCCTCAGCGGTGATTTTTAATAGACTGTAGTGATTAATTAATCTGATGTTGGCTGATGTTCAGGTTGTTTACAATTAGTCCCTATTGTAGAATTTCTCTGCCATAAAAGTTTCTATTAAAAATCTTGGTCTTGGGGCTGGAGAGATGGCTTAGCGGTTAAGAGCACTGGCTGCTCTTCCAGAGGACCTGGGTTCAATTCCCAGCACCCACATGGCAGCTCACAACTGTCTATGAATCCCATTCGAGGGAAGCCAGCACTCTCACATAGACACACATGTAGGCAAAACACCAATGCACATAAATAAAAATAAATAGCTTTAAAAAATCTTGGTCTTATTGTAATGTGTATTTATGTGAGGCATGCAGAAAATGTTTGTGAAATCTGGTTATGATTGTAGATCATATATAATAGCACTGCTTGAGAATGTTTGGCTTGTAAAACGTGAAGGTGCAATCAAAGTCTCCTGTTCCAATTTCAAGAAGCCCTTGAAAGCATCAAGCCTCCTCCTCTTGTGTGGTACTTACCAAACAATTCTTGGTATTAGGCATTTGTGTCAAGTTGCTGAACACAGTTAATAGCCACATTCATTCACCAATTTGAAAAGACTATTTGGAGAGGGTTGGGTATATAATTTGTAAACCCTCTTTACATCCCAAGGTAGAAAGATTTCATTTATATTTACCAGAGCTATTTGAAAAATGTTACTGACTGAATTTTGCAATACAGATAAAAGACATTGAACCATAGGTTCAAGAAACTAAACCTCAGGCAATGTGAGTACAAAATTCCATACCTAGAGGTACTATAGTAAGACTTCTGAAAGCAAAATCAAAGGCATTACAAGCCAGTGAGATGGTTCAGAGTTAAAGACTCCTGTCACCAAGCCTGAGGACCTTAGTTCAATCCCTGGAACCCACATGATCGAAGGACAACTAACTCCTGAAAGTTGCCCTGTGACTATACATAGATTCCATGGCATGCATGCTCGCACACGCATGTAAACACACACACACACACACACACACTCACATACACACATAATAAAAAACTTAAAAATTGAGAAAATACATACCTTTAGAAGTACATACAGGGGGCTGGTGAGATGGCTAAGAGCACATGCTGTTTTCCAGAGGACAGTGCTGGGTTCAACTCCCAGCACCCACATGGCAGCTCAATCTGCCTGCAACTCCAAGATCTGACACCCTCACACAAACATACCTCCAGGCAAAACACCAATGCACATAAAATGGAAACAAATAAATTAAAAAATAGAAGTACGTACAGTAAGAACCCTAGCAACTCATTTTCAAGATAAATTACAGACAGACTGTTTAGTCAAGGGCAACCTTGAACTCCTGGTCCTTCTGTTTCCACCTCCCAAGTGTTAGGATGACAAGTCTGTGTCACTATGATCCAACTCAGGAAAAGCACTCTTTTTTTTTTTTCTTTGGTTTTTCAAGACAGGGTTTCTCTGTGTAGCTTTGGAGCCTATCCTGGCACTCGCTCTGGAGATCAGGCTGGCCTCAAACTCACAGAGATCTGCCTGCCTCTGCCTCCCGAGTGCTGGGATTAAAGGCACACACCATCACACTTGGCCCTAATTCATCATATATATTTGGATTTTTAAAATCGTTTACCCAAGTTGGGCAGTGGTGGTCCACACCTTTAATCCAAGCAGTTGGGAGATAGAGGCAGGCAGATTTCTGTGAGTTCGAGGCCAGCCAGAGGAAATGAGTGAGCTCCTGTCTTAAATATATATGTTTCTGTATGAAGAATTGACAACAGCTGAAAGGCAAGAGAGGAACAATTTTACTTAAACAACAAAGCTTTATATTGTCTGAGGAATGGTAAAATATTAGTTATAGTAGACCAATAATTTAAGGATGAATGTAATCTCCAAGGCAACTATTAAAAGACTAACAAAAGAATGTGCAATTAAGTTGATGGGGAAATGAAAAAAATATTTAAAGTTCTAATTATTATCAAAGACAGAAGTAAATTAAATAAAAATTAAAAACATATTTGAGACATGGTCGATCTTCCTATGTAGCTCTGGCTACCCTGGAACTGGATAGGTAGACCAGGAAGATCTGCCTATCTCTGCTTGCCTGAATAGTGGGACTAAAGAGTACACCACCATGCCTGGCTTAAAATTTAGAAACACGTATTTTATGTGTCTGCATGTTCTGCCTGCATGCATGTATGTGCCCCACTTTGTGTGCCTGGTGCCCTGGGAGGTCAGAAGAAGGTGCTGGATTGGCCTGGAACTCATTGAGATCCTGCTGTCTCTGCCTCACAAGCGCTGGGATTAAAGATGTGCGCCGCCTTGCCAGGCTCTTAGATGGTAACTAGCGGTAGGTCCATGTGAATGATAAAAATGTTTGATTGTTGGGACCAATTGAATCTTTATGCTTTTATTCTTAGTTGGAACACGAAGGGTGAGGTATGTTTATTTGACCCTAGTCGGAAGAGTGTCTTCCGGAAGTCTTAATGCTTTCTGTGCTAGTATCGAGGCCTGATGAACTGGACCAAATTGAGAAGGCGCAGGAAGCAAATGTGGAGTGGTGCACTGTTGTTATTTAGAGAGTCACTGGAAAAAGGAATGGTGAATGTTCAGGGAGCATAAGTAAATCTGGAGCCTAAGAGCCTAAGGATTCCATATACAGAAGGTTCAGGGACAGAGCTGCTGGGAGGGGACACCCTGCAGAAAAGAGTGACTGGAACCAGCAGGTGGCGCTCTAAAGACATCCCATTGCTGTTCAGAGTTCCACCCTTGTTCAAGGTCTGCTGGCATACCCAGAAGGTGGAAATTGAAACGGGTGTGGAGAGCTTCCTAGTTCTAGCTTTTGACATTGTTCTTCATCCAGGGGTGAAATTCTCAAAATCAAGATCGCCGTGAGCCGATCAGTGGTGGTGCACGCCTTTAATCTCAGCACTGGGGAGGCAGCGGTAGGCGGATATTTGTGAGTTCGAGGCCAGCGTGGTCTTCAGAGCAAGTCCCAGGACTGGCTCCAAAGCTACAGAGAAACGCTGTCTCGAAAACAGAACAAAATAAAAGAGCCCTGTGACGTTTAGGGGTTTGTTTTCCTATGCTTGCTTAGCTTTTGGATGCCTGTACAGTACCACCCGTCAATTCAGTGTGTGCCTATGTGGTCTCTCTTTGAAGAGCATGCAGAGTGCCTGGTTTTCCCCAGACAATGTAAATTCTGCGTCCATATCTGTAGGGTGGGGCCTAATTCTGCTCTTCTAACAAATTCCCTTTTTGGTGATGACTCATGCTCAGAAGGTCTGAGTTTAGTATGTGCTTACTGTGCAATGTCCCGTCTCTGTGACACAGGAGTCAATAGAGAGGGAAAGACTTTACAGTGTACCAGAGCAAGCATAGCTCTATTTATTTATTTATTGTGTGTGTGCTCAAACACACACACACACACACACACACACACACACACACACACACACACACACCTTCAGAGGCCACAGAGGCTTGAGCTAAAGATACAGAGGGCTGAGAAGATACAGGTATAGCACCAATTTGGGTGCTGGAAACTGAACCGCAGTCTTTTGGAAAACAGCAAGTGCTCTTAACTGCTGAGCCATCTCTCTAGCTCCACACAATTTCATAGATGCATACAAACTGTTACTCTGGATCCAATAACTGTGTGTGAGCTTGGGCAACTTTTGTGAACATGTTGGGTCTCAGTTTCTAGATCTGTCATAGGAACAACCTCTGTCTTATGAAGTTTCTTGACATTAAATCAGGACGGGTTAAAAAAAAAAAACTAGAAAAACGAAACAATAAAAAGCCTTTAGTACAATGCCTAGTGCATAGTAAACTTCGACAAAGCTTGGAGAATTGGATCCAGGTGAGCAGTTCTGGTGGCAAGGTCCATTGCAGAAAGTGAGGGGAAGGTCATTATCAAACAGGACCCATCTCAGCTGTCAGGACAGGCATCATCTGAGAAGAAGGGGGGTCAGGGAGATGAGGGCAGAGAGCCAGGGGCCAGGTCTCTTGGTCAGCAAACCTGACTTGAGGGGGTGTTGGATTTAGCAGGCTTAGCAGGTTTCATCTGGGGGTGGATGAGTGAGTGGCAGGAGGCCTTCAGGCAGCTTGGCAGCTTTTGGCATACACTTCTTCTTTTTCTTCTTCTTCTTCTTCTTCTTCTTCTTCTTCTTCTTCTTCTTCTTCTTCTTCTTTTCTTCTTCTTCTTCCTCCTCCTATTCCTCCTCCTCCTCCTTCTCTTCCTTCTCTTCCTTCTCTTCCTCCTCTTTCTTCCTCCTTCTCCTTCTTATGGCACAGATTCTCTGTGTAGCTCTGGCTGTCATGGAACTTGCTCTGTAGACCAGACTGGCCTCAAAATCAGATCCTCAGATCCACCTGCCTCTGTCTCCCAAGTTCTGGAATTAAAGGTGTGTGCCACCACAAAAACCCGGATAGGACACACCTTTTTCACTCCTTTCAGAGCTTTTGGAGGATCGTGAGAACAGCTTTTAAGGTATACCAGAGTGGCTTTGGCCTTGCCTTCATGTAAAGCTTTGCCCTAACCTACAAAACCCTAGCCCCACTAGGATGGATTCCTCAGCTCAGGTATCTTGTCTATGTGCTTTTGTATGGGTCTGGTTTGACGTGACCACAGCCATCTTGAGTCATAGCCACCACGATTGCCCCTGAGTAATCCCAGCTGGTTTTTCCTGTATAGTCTCCCAACAAACCACAAATAGATAAAAATAATTAGAGTCAAATATGGGGCTTTGTACAACCAGACCCTGACCCCAGGAATGCATCCGACTCTTTGATATTAAGATAAACTGGGTACAGTCCAGCCATGGTGAAGTCACTTTTGTCCCAACCCATAAGTGCACTCCTCTCTCTGACCCAGGTTGTGGGCTATCATCTGTTTTACTGCCACTCAAGACTACACTTCCCTTAGCAAGTCCTACAATAAATTGCTCTCTGTGTAATTCTAGAGTCTGACTACCTGTCTGTGGAACCATGTTATATTGGGGCCGGTTCTCATGCAGTAGGCCTGGGCTGGGTTGACCAAAAACAGCTTTAAACAGGGGCAATGTTTCCATCGGATGGACACGATCCACGGATTTGTATAGACTGACTTCCGGTACTTGCTGGCTCCTCCTAGGCACAGAGAGGCGAATATGCACAGCTCCTGCTTTCCTTGGGTAACTTTGGGAAGTAAGACACCCTCATGGGAAAGGACTTTTCAGTGAAGCGGCTTGTTTTGTGTCCTTAACTGCTGATAGGGCATTGTTTGTTTTTCATTAGATGGACATTTATAGGCTAAACATAACCAGCCAGTAACTTGACTATGTTATCAGAGCCCACTCTTATCAGTGGTTCCTGTTCTATTTCGTAAGACTAATTGGCACGGAGTCACTGTGGAGTCAAGTGACGTGGATGGGCCCACGTGATCCGATAAAAGCTTAGAGAATGGACCAGCCTTGGAAAGGCAGAGAAGGGACAATACTGACAGCCCAAGGGACTCACTGGATCTTGGGACTTATATGGTGCCAGTTATACACATTATCCCATTTAAGTCACAACACCAGGCGTCGGTACTGGTATTACCTGCAATTCATGGGAGGGAGGGAGGAACATGAGACTTAGCAATGCAAAGTCTAAGCTACCTGACTTTAAAGATTGTCTCCTCTCCTCTCCTCTCTCTGTGGTTTGCTTTGATTTTCAGTAGTGAGCACAGAACCCAGGGCCCTACACAGGTTAGGCAAGTGGTCTACCATTGAGCCACACCCAGCCCTACCTAATTTGAGCTCTCACATAGTATACTATGTGCTTCACCGGGCTCAGCATTGCACTGGCATAGAGATAAAAGCACTGACAGCCGTTCCTTCAGTTGACTCTCCCCTCCCAAATTCAGGGACAGAGACAAGAAAGTGGGGGAGAAGACAACCAGCTGCTCGCACACATGCAGTAGAGCTGGGGAGCCCTGAAGCTCTGACTGCGAAGCTATGACTGGCATTTTACTCCCTTTCCCAAGCTCTGAGGTCTTGCTCAACTCTAGCTGAGTAACAAGGCTGGCAGGGTTACCTCACTTCTTGACAGCAGGCCCCAGCCTTCCTGGCTCAAACCCACTTCCTGTCCCAGAGTCTCTCTTGTTAGGCATGATTGAGTCTCATTCTTCCTGTTGACTTCTGTTTTGTTCCAGCTGGTCCCCGGGTGGCCCCCACGTGCTGCTGTGAACCAGATCAGCTGAGGACCTGCGACCAGGTGCCTTGTGATGTGACTTTGGGGAGTTGGGGTGAGGGGAAGCGAATGGGTGGGAGCCTGGGCCTACCCCGAGAGAGAGCAGAGTGGAGGCTTCTGGAGTCTGAGGATTCTTTCTGCCCATATGGTGGTCAAAGGCTGAAGTTAGTTTGTAAAGTCATTATGTCCCTAGTGGCAGGTGACACTGGGAGTTTGCTACAGTGAATTTTTCTGAAAGCACAGTATCTTCCATCTTCTGGATTCTGATTACCTTGATTTGGTTTCTGTTTCCTGGGCTGCCTGCTAGCATTTCTTCAGGGGCTGGGCAGCTCTTTGGGTTCAGACAGGTTTACCTGGAGCTGATGAAGACACAATCAGGGTGAGGCTCTGGTGTCATGCTGGACTGAACAAGTGAGGGGCTTGTGTTGAGATATTGTGTACTTCTAAACTGCTTAACTGCTTATGGGATAGTTGCTTCTTTCAATCTGTTTTCTTGTCTACAGATGGCAAAGTATCTTTATTTTGTTTAGATTTGTGTAGAGCTTATAGAAAAATGGTTGTGAAAATGTTTCCTAGATTGTAAGGTTGTATTTTTCAAGGCTTGGGGCTATCTTTATTTCATTTTCTAAAGAAAACTAGACATACTTTTTCATGATAATGTTTTACTTGGTAAATATCAAAACAGTACAGTTCAGTACACTGAAAATCTTTGCATAAGTAAACACCTAAATATGAGCACTTTGACATATAAACTTAAAATTTATCTATTTTTATGTGTATGTCTGTGCGTGGGTATGTGCACACAACTGTGGGTGCCCTTAGAAGCCAGACACCCTGTAACTGGAGTTAAAAGACAGTGTGATCGATCCTCCATGTGGATTCTGGGAACCAAAGCCAGTTCTCTGCAAGATCAGCAAGTGCTCTTAACCATTTAGCCATCTCCAGGTCCCCAGCCCCCATTTGATTCAGGGTCTCAAGTCTATAAAGTCTTGTTTGATCTAGAATTTTCTATGCAGAACAGGTTGGCCTTGAATCTGTCTCGATTTTCCCGCCTCTGACTTCTGAGTGCAAGGTTTCTAGGTGTGCACCGCCGCACCCACTTTCAGCACTCTCACCTGGCTTCAACATACACATTTTGTTTCAGAGACAGATTTTTATGTAGCATAGGCCAGCTGGAACTCACTGTATAGCTGAGGATGACCTTGAACTCCTGTTTTCCTGGCTACACACACCAGAGCTAGGAGTATAGGCATGAGCCATCACACCCAATTGACATACTTTCAGTACAATTTTTAATGTTGAATTCTATTTACTGTCCTGTAACTTCCCTCCTTCTCTCCTTTCCTTTTCTGCTCCTTCCTTCCTTCCTTCCTTCCTTCCTTCCTTCCTTCCTTCTTTCCTTCCTTCCTTCCTTCCTTCCCTCCTTCCTTTCTTAGACACAGCTTCACTGCATAGTCCTGGATGGTCTGGAACTTGCTATGTAGACCAGGCTGATCTCAAACTCACGGATATTCCTCTGTCTCTGTGCTGGGATTAAAGGCATGTGCTACCACATCTGGCCTATGTGGCTATTTTTTAGTTTTCTGTTAATAAAAGGCAAGGGTACAGAAGTCATTTATCAGCTACCCATATTATTGTTTCCATCCTCCCAATAAGATAATTTGTTTACGTTGCTGCTGTACTCTCAACTGTGAGGATGGTGATTGTTAGTATTCAGGAATCCGTACTGGCCTGCCCTTGGGGTCCTGACCAGACACACCCTCAGCTGCAGCTACTAAGAGCACCACCTGTGCATATTCACTATGTTCCCTTAAAAAGGACCCTGTCTATCTCCCATCCTCCTCTCTTTCTCTCTCTCCCTTTCTGCTTCTCTTTGCTTGCTCCCCAGAGGCTGGTTTCCCCACCCCTTTCCCTTTAATGGTCCCTTTCCCTCCATTGAACTCTGTGGCATCTCATCTTTCTCTCTTGGGCTGCCTTTTTTTTTTTTTTTTTTTTTAGTTACAACACAGATAATGGTGATAATGTTCCTTTTTTGTTTTACTTTTTGCTCCTGGAATTGATAGTTGCCTCAGGTTTTTCTTTATTTAGTAATCGTGTGTGTGTGTGTGTGTGTGTGTGTGTGTGTGTACTTTCCAGCTATTGGGCCTGGCCTGTGTGTAGTGTGCTCATATCTGGATGAGGCTGTGTGGTCAGGAGACCCACTGAAGAATTCCCTTCAGCTGCCTCATGCTGCTGCCGCCATCCCTTCCTCGCCAGCATGGACTGTACCCTCCAACTGTGAGGCCCAAGTAAATCCTTTCTTCTTAAAAAAAAAAAAAAAAAAAAAAAAAAAAAAAAGATTCTCTGGCCACCTGCATGGAGGGTGTAAGAGAGGTTGCCAGCATTTTGCGGGGTCACCCAAGGCAGGGGCTGAGACATCATGGCCTTGGAGGTGTCCTTTCTCCCTGAACCTCCTTTTTTGTGGTGAAGTAATCTAACTTCTTCTGGGTCTTCTCACCTTCTGCTGTTGGGCAGGGGTGAGGCAAATGCTTTGGTTTGCCTGCTACCTAGACTGTGAAGTCTGTATCTAAATTGGTGGTTCTCAACCTGTGGGTCATGACCCTTTTGCAGGGGTCGCCTAAGGCCATCAGAACATACAAACATTTATATTATGATTAATCACAGCAAAATTAGAGTCATGAAGTAGTAAGGGAAATAGTTTTATGGTTTGGGGTCATCACAGCATGAGGAACTGTATTAAAGGATCTGGGCATTAGGAAGGTGGAGAACCACTGCTCTAAATGCCCTGTAAATGCACTACCTCCAATACATCTTCCTGTTTTCCCATTCCTCTTGCGTTCTGAAGCAGCTAGAAACCCTAACTCAGGAGCCTTTCTGGAGTTCAGAGGCATGGCACAACTTGCTCTGGTTGGCATCTAGCTTTCAGCTTCCTGACTGTTGCTGGCTTTCACTCCTTCACACACTTTCAGGCTTGCAGCATCATGTGTGGACATATCCTTTTGGCTTTTTTTTTTGGGGGGTGTATTTTGTTTTGTTTTTGAGAAGGCTCTCTCTAGGTAGCTCTGGATGTTCTGGAACTTTTTAAATAGAGCAGGCTGGCCTTGAACGCATAGAAGTTTTTCTTCTGTCTCTTGAGTACTGAGATCAAAGGTGTTCGATACTAGGTCCAGCAAAAACCCAGAGTCTTGCTCATGCTAGGCAAGTAGTATACCACTAAGCTGGTACTAGCTGTATTTATCTGTTTATGAGACAGGTCTTCATACCGAGATTTGGTTGGAGCTCACTCTATTATGCAGGCTGGCCTTGAGATCAAGGCAGTCCTCAGCACTCAGGAGGTGTTTATTGACCATTTATATTTCCTTCATGATCACCTATTTATTTATATCCACTAAGTTAGGATAATTGTTAGATTGCAGAGCCAGCTGTGGAAAGAGATTATGATTGATCTATTTTCTGTATTTTCTTTTCTTTCATTCCTATTTCTTTTCTCTTACTTTCCTTCTCTTCCCCCTCCTCTCCCCCTCTTGGGATTGAACCTGGAACCTCCCAAATGCTAGGCAAGGTCTCCAGCATAGAGCTATATTCCTTTTTTTGTATGTTCAGACTCAGGGATCAGGCTTCAGAAAATATCAACTCCTAGTGATACATCTACAGTGTTTGATTCATTTTCATCCCTTAGATTATGAAAGTATTATGGGCTCATTGTAGAAAACAGAAAATACAAACACAAAAAGGAAATTATAGCTTTCCCAGAGCTTCTCACCACTTATGCCCTTCCAGTCTTTTCTCTCTGTAGTTCTCTAGTTATAAAATTAGAAGTGGAGCCATTCACTTGCTAAATCATATCATCACCCACCATCTGAGGCATCATTTCAAGTGACTGTACAGTATCCTATTTATGTAAATATGATTAGCCTAGCTGATTGCATATTGATGATACTCACCTACTTTTTATTTTTGTTTTTTGAGACAGGGTTTCTCTGTGTACCCTTGGCTGTCCTGTAACTTGCTTGGCAGATCAGGCCAGGCTGGCCTTGAACTCATAGAGATCTGCCTGCCTCTGCCTCCCAAGTGCTAGGACTAATGGCATGCACCACCATCATCCAGCTGATACTCACCTCCTTTTAAAAAAGATTTATTTATTTATTTTTAAAGTTTATTTCTTTTTCTTTTCTTTATTTATTTACTTGTATTTTTTGAGATAGGGTTTCTCTATATAACACCCCTGGCTGTCCTGGAATTCTCTTTGTAGATCAGGATGCCTTTGAAGTCACAGAGATCCATCTGCCTCTGCCTCCTGAGTGCTGGGATTAAAGACACGCTTGCCAGCATGCCCAGCTTAACGTTTATTTTCTTATTAAGTCTGTTTATGTGTGGGTCTGAGCATGAGTGTGCCAGTGTCCCTGGAGCCCAGAAGAGGGTGTTGGATTCCCCAGAGCTGGAGTTATAGGTAGTTGTGAGCCACCTAGTGTGGGTGCTGGAGAGAGTCCTCTGCAAGGACTCATAGCCACTGAGCCCTCTCTTCAACTCTTTTTTTTTTTTAAAAATTATGTGTATATGTATGTTTCTGTATGTGGATTTGTGCTAATCTGTGCAGGTGCCCTGGAGTCTAGAAGAGGGTGTCAGGTTGCCTGGAGCTGGAGTCACAGGCATGTAAGCTGCTTGACTTTGGTGCTGAGAACGGAGTTCAGGTCCTCTGCAAGAGCAGTGTGCTCTCCTGACTGCTGAGCTAGCTCTCCCACCCCCAGACTTGCAGTCTAAGCTGATTTTCATTAATAAGTGTCTTTTCTCATGACTTCACCCAATCATGTTTCCATGAAGCAGCTGCTTAATCTATTTTTGGAGGTATTTTTCAATCCCTTTTTGGTTAAATTTCTACTAATTTCAGGGGCTGGAAAGATGCTCAGCCATTAAGAGCTCTTGTTGCTCTGGCAGAGGACCTGAGTTTGATTCCCAACACCTACATGGTGGTTCACAAACACCTGTAATTCCATTTTCAGGGGATCTGATGCCATTTTCTGGCCTCCTCAGGCATCAAGCACATATTCAATGTACAAACTTACATGCAGGCAAAATACACAGAAAATAAAGTGAATAAACCTAAAAATATTTAAAAACACTTATTACTAATTCCAAATTAATGCATGTAGATTCATGGAGTTCTAGCACGTTTCATGTTCTTTCCTGTGTCAGAGGGAAGCATAGAGAATGGTCAGTCTGAGGACTCCTTTGCTACCTCCACAGCTTCCCTTTAGCATGGAAATGATAAAGGGCAAAAGCTTCAGGGAATGAATGATGTACAGAGAGAAAAAAGAAAGTGACCAAATAGATAGCTTCAAGCCAGGTGTTGGTGGTGGCACATGCCTTTAATCCCAGCACTTGGGAGGGAGAAGCATTAGGATCTCTGTGAGTTGGAGGCCAGCCTGGTCTACGAGAGCTAGTTCCAGGCCAGCCAAGGCTACATAAACTTTCGAAAAACCAAACCAAGCCCAACCAAACCAAACCAACCAAACCAACCAAAACAGAGAAAGAAAAGCCATAACTAAAGAGAGGCAGTCTGAACAAAGGGTCTGGTCTGTCTGTCCCTGAGCCTGCTGTTTTCTTTTTTTTTCCCCTTTGAGACAGGGTTTCACCGTGTAGTTTTAGAGCCTTTCCCAGAAATCACTTTGTAGACCAGGAAGGCCTCAAACTCACAGAGATCCACCTGCCTCTGCCTCCTGAGTGCTGGGATTAAAGGCATGTGATACCTCAGCCTTGCTGAATCTGCTAACTTTATGTCCTTGGGCAGGTTGCTCAATGTCAGTGATGTCACTTGTCCTCTTGGATTTCTGAAGTTCTCTGAAAATCAGCTTTGTCACAGTAACTGTAATCCTGGAGAAGTTGCCTTAACCTCCCTGGCACCAGGTCTTCTCATCTGTAACAGTGGGAACACTCATCCGCACTTCACAGGGTTGGTGCTAACGGATGTTCCTGACAGGGTCTGACCCATAGTAAGTATCTAATATTCCATAGTTATTTTTATTATATGCTGAGTGTTATGTAAGATGAGGATAATTATGTCATCCCATATTGTTTATAGAAAGAACTCTGTCTTCTCAAAAGTAGTTTCAGAGTTCAATCTGTAGCTGGGAAAGATGCCAAGGGGCACAGTACAAAGTCACCGCTGGCCACTGACCCCCCTTTTGGCTTAGTCTTCCCTTGGAGCTGGCTGCTGTCCAGATGTGGGTCAAGTAAACAGGCTACTGTTGAACACAGATAAGTCAGATCCCCAGATACAGGTTGTCAGGGGAGACAATAGGAAACCCCATTCTTGGAAGAGAATAAAAGGTCTGAGTACCTCTGAGCTAACAAAAGGAAAGAAAGCCAGGGCTTATCGGAATGACTGGGATGCTCATCAGAAAAGCTGATGTTCCTTCAAATTGTGATTGCTAAGATCAGAGACAGGAGGGAAAAGCTGTGGGAATGCCTGAGGTTTTGCTGGTGTGTGTTCTCAGACATGCTAACTTTTTCTGTAAAACCAGGAAGCCGGATCTTATTTATATCCCCTCAAGGGTGGCCTCTGTGCTACTGGTGGCATGTGAAGTGATTTATTTGGTACAGAGGTGAACATTTGCAATCTTGACAGTTATGTATTTCTTTTCTCAAATCAAGGGGATATGATTGTTGCCAGTTCCTTGGTTTCATTGATGTGACAGTTTAGGATGAGGCAAAGGTAGGTTTAAGTTCATTTTTTAGACAGGTGAGTCAATTTAAAGATGATATGTAGAAATGGCAAAGACTGTACATGGGAATGTCAGATGTGGGAGGCAGAATAACTCCTTAAAGATGCCAACACCCTAGTCCCCAGACCTGTATGTTATTGTGTACATCAAAAGACACTTAGCATATATGATTAAGGTTTTTGAGAAGGGAAGATTATATTAGATTAGATGTGTGGACCCAGTATTGTCCAAAGGCCCTTAGAGGAGGGATGTAGGGGTCCATATGGACAATGATGGACACAGCATATGGGGTGATGTGCCCTAAGCCTATCCTGTGACCTCTAGAAACCAGGAGAGCCAAGGAACTGATTGTCCTCCCCAGAACCTCAGAAGGAGCCAATACCTTGATTTTATAGCTCTGTGCGCCTCATCTGAAATCTCTGACTTTCAGAAGTACAATAGAATAAGTATGCGTTGTTTGAAGCCATCCAGTTTGAGGTCATCTGTTACCGTAGTCACAGGAAATGAATACACTGGGTATTAGAGGAACTTAAAGTGATACATTCTGCAAGTGCAGCATTTCCCTAGGGCAGAGGAAGGGACATTGGCCACCTAATCTATCTAGGAGGAGATTGGTCCAGTCATCATGTCTGGCAGTCTGGACAAATGTAGGGAGAGCCCTCATCCCTACAAGGAGAATGCTTGGATAGGTGACATAATGGGTCCTGACTCATGGACACTGTCAACAACTGCCATTTAGTTCAACCTGCTCAATTTGTGGATGGAGAAACTAAGGCCCAGAAAATAGGAAGTAACCCTAGCAAAGTCACTAGCAAGGCAGCTGGTTAGGTCTGGATGGAAAAAAAAAATGGCTCAGTTTCTAAGGCAGAGGTAGAGGAGTGGCACCCTGTAGAGACATGCCTGGATTCCCAAACTAGGGTGCGGAGCCCTGGGGAGGGGTGGGGCCTACACCTTTGGCTGGGGGTGGATCTTGCCAGTCTTTGGTCACCTCTGTGTGTGGGCCTCTGGTTCTCATGTCCCTCCCTTTTCTATCTTTTAATCGGGGTTTTAATAGCCATTCTGCTAACACGTGATCTTTAGAAGATTGTTGAAACAGTGACATTCTGGGGACAAGGGCTCCTCCACTCTCTCCTCATCCCACCCCAAGTTTGAAGTGCTGCAGTGAATTTCCCCTCCACTTGGCCTGTCCCCTCTGCGGGAACATTTACTTTCTTTTTATAGAAGGGACATTCTTCTGTGGTGAACATGAAACCTGGGATGTTTCATTTCTGCAGCTCAGCATGGGGAATCAAAATTGGCTTCTGTGGTATGAGCATTCCTGAATAAGCCAGATTCCTAGTTCTGAGCAGAAAAGGTTCTCCAGAGAATGCTTTTAACCCCAGTACTTAGGAAGGAAGTAGGGAGGAAATTTTACATCTTTAGACTGAGCATATGTCATACATATAAGGTAATGAGCTGAACATATACCAGGTTGGACTAAATTAGGGAGCCAGGGCAGAAGGGGGTAAATTCTACCAGTCAACAGAAATGGGAAACTTTTCAGTGAAACCTCAGGAACATGAAGGCCCAGGCCACTCTTATACCTCCTACAGTCACCAGCTCAAAGGCTGCGGTTTGGTTTGTTTTATTTTTGAGACGGGGACTTGTCTTGCAGCCTAGGCTGGCCTCAGGCTTATAGTCTTCATGCCTTAGCCCACTGACTGCTTCAATTAATTGTGTGTGCCAGCACACCTGCCTCACAGGCTGCCTTAAAACAAAGTCCTAAACCATCAGTTTAAGACACTGAAAAGGGTGTGGAGGAAATGAACATACTTTAAGTTTAGATGTGGTATTGTTGTAGGAGAATGAAAAACTACCCACTTAATATGTTTTTGATCAAAATGCAGAAAGGAAGGAGAGAGAGACAGAGAGAGCAAAAAGGAGTGAGGAAGCGAGCTGTGCTCATGCTCAGAAAACGAGCACTGTTGATGTTTGATTGACATCATTTGATGTCTCTATATTTAGACCTTTTTTCTAATGTACAATGTTTTTCTATGTTAAATGGAACCCGATACATATTATTAACTACTTTATTCATTTAGCCGAACACGGGGGACATTTTCACTATTAATATTCTTCTGTAACATTATTGAGTTATGGCTATCACATGATTCTACTTCATCAATCCTGCAGTCTGGCTTCTATCTTTCCTTTCACTAAGTATTTTATGTGCATGAAGTGTTTTGGCTGCACGTATGTCTGTACACCATGTGAATGCAGTACTCTAGGAGGTCAGGAGGGAGTGTTGGGTCCCCTGGAACCGTAGTTACAGATGCTTGTGAGCCAGCAGCATGTGGTTGATAGGGAACTAAACCTAGTTCCTCTTATGAGAGGCTCAACTGCTGAGCCATTTCTTCACCCTGTTAACTGTGTCTTGTTGCTCACTTTTTATTGTTTTATTAGAGTTCTAAATTATAAGAATAGTTTTTTTTTTTTTTTTTCCGAGACAGGGTTTCTCTGTGTAGCTTTGGAGCCTATCCTGGCACTCTGGAGACCAGGCTGGCCTCGAACTCACAGAGATCTGCCTGCCTCTGCCTCCTGAGTGCTGGTATTAAAGACGTGTGCCACCAACGCCTACGAATAGGTTTTTTTTTTTTAATTTTTGTTGTTGTTGTCTCCCCCCCCCCCAAACAGGATTTCTCTGTGTAACAGCCATGGCTGTCCTGGAACTCCCTCTGAGATCAGGCTGGCACAGAGATCCACCTGTTTCTGTCTCCTGAATGCTGGGATTAAAGACATGCAACATCCAGCAGCAGCATTAGAATAGTTTTATAAAAGAAAAAAAGAAAAAGGTTCAAGATAGAGCAGCAGAAGAGAGCCGTGGAAATGAGTTGGGTCTTAAAATATCTGAAGACTTTCTATTCCTTCAACAAACATTCGGTGCTCACGGTATGCCAGGCACCATGGCTAGAGGCAAATTCATGGCTGTTGCCCTACATGCTGCCTTTCTTATATGCAAAATATTGAAAAAGCTAATTGTTCTCACCAGTAAATGCCACTGCTTGACATACTAATGTGACTTTGGCACTTTCTGTTTCCCTTCTTTCCTTTCACTGTTAGAAATCATGCAGGAGGTGGGCTGGAGAGATGGCTCAGAGGTTAAGAGCACTGGCTGCTCTTCCAGAGGTCCTGAGTTCAATTCTGTCTGTAACACTAGTTCAGGAGATCCAGCACCCTCACAGACACACACACACACACACACACACACACACACACACACACACACACACACACACACACACACACAGCTGAGCAGAATACATGCTTGGAATCCCTGCACTTAGAAAACCGAGGCAGGAGGATTCAGACTACAAGGCCAGCCTGGGTTACTAGTGATGATTTGTTTAAAAAATCCAAACAAATAAAAATAAAACCTAGGAAAGGACCTGCTTCTTTTGTTAGTTGCTTTTCCCTGGGGCTAAGAACAGTGCTAGGCACTCAATAAATATTTGTTGAATGGCTGAATACATAATCTCTGGGTGCCAGTAACTGACTCATCGGCTTACCCAGTAGTGGGAATTAGGCTGAGATTGTGTGATACAATCCGCTCAGGCTGGTTAGAAACATTCCATTTCTTTTCATCCTGGTCACAGTCTGGGTTGAGAGCAGGCAAAGCAGGTGCCTGCTTTGTCTGTGTAAGGTGTGTGAGGAGGCATCATTTTTTTTTCCTCCAGGGACAGTCACAGTGTTTAAATGTGATGTCAACAACTCTTGGCGTTGCCAGGTGTTAACCAAATTAGCAATCAACAGTGTTGTCAATTCTTTCTTGGGCAGGCAGTTGCTACTCCAGGGTATAGGCTACGGTTGGAACCAGGACTGAAGACTGAAGCTTGGGAGACTGGAGGCTCTGCAGTCAGGAAAGTCACACAGTTCCAGACTGGGAAGAAGTTCCAAGCCAGGTAGGGGGCTGGGGAAGAAATCAGGACAGACTCCAGAAGAGTGATGGGTCAATGGTAGCATATCGGGTCCCACCAATAGAAGATAAGTGGCTGGGCAGAGATTCTCCTGAGTCCCTGGTTTATCTTCTTGGATAAGGAAGAGGGCTCTTCCCTTCCAGGGACCAGCTATCAGGGCAGGCCTGTGAGAGGAAGACCTATTGCAGCCCCAAACTAAATGCTACTCCTTTTTCTTGCCTTCAAGAATCCCCTTTCAAGGTGATGCATGCCTTTAATCACAGCACTCAGGAGGCAGAAACAGGTGGATCTCTGTGAGTTTGAGGCTAGCCTAGTCTACAGAGTGAGTTCCAGGACAGTAAAGGCTACACAGAGGAACCTTGGTCTCATAAAACCTAGAAAAAGCTGGTGTTGGTGGCGCACACCTTTAATCCCAGCACTCGGGAGACAGAGGCAGGCAGATCTCTGTGAGTCTGTGAGTTCGAGGCCAGCCTGGTCTCCAGAGCGAGTGCCAGGATAGAGTTCAAAGCTACACAGAGAAACCCTGTCTCGAAAAACCAAAAAAAAAAAAAAAAAAAAAAAAGCCCCCTTTCAGCAAGGGACACTTGAAGACTTGCAGAGGGTGAAAACAGCCCCTGACAGGGTCCAAGAATGCAGATAGCATTCTCCATAAGAGAAAGGGAAAACAGGAAGGAGGTTTGGAACTGAGAACAATGGATACTGAGTGCTCACTATGTTTTCCAAGCTATTCTCCAACAATCCTGCTATCTCAGCTTCATGAGTAGTTGGGACCAGGCATGCACCACCATACTAGGCTTAGAACTGGGCATTTTGGTATTAAACTATTAAACACAACCAATTGTCATTCATAATCTTTTAAGAGGAAATACATTGGTCAAAGACTCTGGCATTTTCTGTAGGTAGTCATTGATCCAGCCATGTTTATTGAGTGCCTATTTTATGTCAGAAACTATGATGAAAAAGTATGATATATTTCTTTAGCTAAGATATCTGCATATTTTAAAATTTATTTTATATATCTTTTGTATCCTCTTGCTGAAAGGGTCTTGACAACTTAATGGAAGAAAAAAAAATCCCATCGATATTATGTCCTGTTTTCACCCAGAAAGCAGGTCTGTTTTTTGGTATTTCTGTTTTTTTGTTTGTTTGTTTTTTCAAGACAGGGTTTCTCTGTGGCTTTGGAGGCTGTCCTGGAACTAGCTCTTGTAGACCAGGCTGGTCTCGAACTCACAGAGACCCGCCTGCCTCTGCCTCCCAAGTGCTGGGATTAAAGGCATTCGCCACTACCGCCCGGCTTGTTTTTTGGTATTTCAAGACAGGGTTTTTCTGTAGCTTTGGAGACTGTCCTGGAACTCACTTTGTAGACCAGGCTGGCCTCAAACTCACAGGGATCCACCTGCCTCCTTCTCCCGAGAGAAAGCAGTGTTTTATTGTGTATCCCAGGCTGGCCTTGAACTCACAGCAGTCTTCTTGCCTTAGTCTCTTAGCTTTGCAGGCATAATGACCATGCTTGGCAAGGAAACACTTTCTGCCCCTTTTTGTCCATTGGCCCTAGTTATTTTTCTTTGTACTTCTGTTTGCTTAATGACTGTCTTTTCCATTATAATATAAAATCTCTGGGTGGGGAGGGGAGGTCAGAGGACAACTTGAGCAGGTAGTTCTTTCCTTCTACCATGTGCAACCAAGGAATCAAAGTCAGGTGGTCATACACTGTAGGCTAGCAACTTAACCAGCTTGGCTATCTTGTTGGCCCTTAAAGGCAGTGCTTGTAAGTTTTCTTTTAACTATGTGGCACTCTATTTGTGTTTTGGGTATCAGGGAAGGCTTCCTAGAGGAGGAAGCTGGTGAATGAGACTAAAGAAGGTAGAGAGAAAGGTGGCAGATCTAGCTTTGGAAATAGCTGTAGGGCAGTGGGATAAGATGGTCCTTGAGAGGAAGGGAGCTGTCCCCTGGGGTGTGTCTTAGTTACTATTCTAGTGCTGTGAAGAGACACCATGACCAAGGAAATCTATCGAAGTAAGCATTTAATTGGGGGTTTGCTTATCATTTTAGAGGGTTAGTCCATGATTTTTATGGTGGCAAGCATGGCGGCAGACAGGCAATGGCGCTGGAGCTTACATCCTGGTCTGTAGGCAGGAGTCAGAGAGAAAGAATAAGACCGGGGTTGTCCTGGGCTTTTGAAACCTAAAGGCCCTCCCTAGGGAACACACTTCCTCCAACAATCTCACAACTAACCCTTCCTAAACAGTCCACCAAACCAGGAAGCAAACATTAAAATATATGAGCATAGGGGCCATTCTCATTCAGACCACCAAGGGGGCACAGTGGTCAGTCCGCTTAGACTCAGGTGAACTGCAGGATGCAGTTTGCCGGGGTGGGTTGAAGCTGCTCTGTGGGCTCTGACCACTGGACTGTAGTTCATCCTTCACAGCAAAAGTAACAAGGAGACAAGTCAACTTTTGAAGCAGGGATGCTCTGTATACAGTGGAATTTTAGTGATATTACTCTGATAGCTCTGTAGAGACTGCTAGGGTGGAACAAGATATCATTCAAAGGAGGGAAGTTGCGGGTAGGAAGTACAGGTAAATAGGAGACTTTGGATTGGGGGAAATGCAGGGAGAAAGAAGTGGGAAATGAATAGACTTGAGTTTATACAGGGAAAGTTGCTGTAGCGTAGAGACCACATTAAGTGAATTGTAAGCCAGTGAGGAGGATCATTAAGGCTTTGTGCTTCAGTAATTAGAAAAACATGGCACAGTTGACAAACATGTAAATCATTCTAGAAATCTCAGTTGAAACAAAAGGAAGATCTGTGGGGTTTAGGCATGAGACTTCAGGTGGACATACGAGGTAGATCATTAGCAATCAGATGGCTACTGAGTATTCCTCACTCAACTTCATCTGTACCCTTAAGGATTAGCAAAAAATCATACTGATTACAGGGATATAGAAAAATTAGACCGAATGAAGTATTCTTTTTGTGTGTGTATATTCGTGCTTTGTTGTTTAAGTCAGGGTGTTGTTATGTAGTGGTTTAGGCTGGCCTGGAACTTTCCAGGACTACAGGCATGCACCAGCAAACCCAGTGAGCCTTTGATTGAGATGTCTTGTTTACCTGATTTATTAGTTAAACATGTTACATCTTCTCATGTTTTCATAGCAGGTTTGTACACACTGTATTACTGTGCTGGTTAATCTTACACCAACGTGACACACTAGATTTAGAGTTATCTGAAAGGTGAGAACCTCAATTGAGAAAAATGCCTCCATAAGATCTGGCTGTAAGGCATTTTCTTAATTAATGATTACTGGGGGAGGGTTCTGGGTTCAACAAGAAAGAAGGCTGAGAAAGCCAGGGGGAGCAAGCCAGTAAACAATATCCTTCCATGCTCCTGCCTCCAGGTTCCTGCCCTGTTTGAGTTCCTGTCCTGACTTCCTTTGATGAACAGTGATATGGTAGTGTAAGCTAAATAAGCCCTTTCCTCCCCAACTTGCTTTTTGGTCATGGTGTTTCATTGCCACAACAAAAACCCAAACTAAGACAATTACCTTTTTTGAATATGTAATTGGTCAAAATCCAGCATTCTCACTAGTTGGAGTTTGGGTTTGGTCCTAGAGCTCCCTTCTGGTAGCTGGTCAACTCTCTACCCATTTGAGGGGTGGAACTTGATCTCTGATTCTTGTATTTTGGAGTTTGTAACAGGGAAGATGTTGTGGTATTTATGCATGTTCTCAGATTGTGACATTGAGTTTTCTGGCTCAGTACAAGAAAGACCTTGTACTGGAACCTATGCAAACTGCTTTAGGATGCTTTACCAACACAGTAGGGTATGGCAGTCCTCCCTTTTTCTATCCTTACAAAGCTGGTTGTATAACTTGTGCTTCCTTTTGAGACTGATTGGCATAATAGAAGAAGGTGGGGCAGTTTGCTGACTCTGACCCTATTCCAGCCCCTGAGTTAATGAGGAAGATCAGAGAAGTGCCTTTGATTTCTGAGGGCTCTGCCAAGCTAAGCCCATTCATTAAGATGTGGATGACACAAAGATATTGACAAACACCAGTCCTAGAGCCAGAGCACATGGGAGGGGCAGCAGCCTGGGAGATGATGTCAATGTTTTCTGAAGGGCCTGGCTTGCCATTAGGTGACTCAGTGTGTTTCTTAGCACCTCAGCCAGGAGGCAGAACAGAAGCTGACGGCTTTATCTTTTCCTCTTTGGGGTGGAATGTTCATGTCTTGGCACCTTGGTCTATAGGAAAGCCTTCATTAATGACTTCCCTGCCTGAGATCTGATTAGACGGAGCACAGACAGCTTCAAGCAGGAAAGCAGAGCTCCAGTTTGAGTTTCCAAGCTGCTCCAGGTCGGCTTGGAGAGCACACCTGTGAGTCTTAGGATACAATATAGAAAATAGAGCTAATGATTCCAACCTCGTAGGGTTGCTGAGGGTTAAAGGGTAGTGTATGCAAAGCATTTAGCATCAGGTCTAGACCAGTAAATGGTATTGTTTCCCTTTTTGTCAGTAGAGTGGTGGATAATAGTATGGTTCCTGGGTTTGAATTCTCACTGCAGTTGAGTGACCTTGGGGCTATTTCTTGCACGATGAGAATAACATGGAGTTACTGTGATGAAGCAGTGCAGGCCAGTGAGTAGTACAACTGTCCGTGGAACAAACAACACAGTGAATTAATAATCATTAAAAAAAAAAAAAACCTATATATTTCACAGTCTGATTCAAGGTGCTTTAGACCTCACCGATTCTCCTCTGCTCCTCATCGATTTGAATTCTCCTTAAAAATCCATCTTGCACCTTTTTTTTGTTTATATTCACTTCTCAAAAGTACGCTATGTTACTGTGTCTTCAACCGCAAAACCAATTCCAAGAGCACTAAAATTAGAATTACATTGAACATGAGACAGCAAAAGTCCCTAAAACACTTCCCCAAATACCTTTTACCATTTTAAGTTTCCACTCTCTGGACAGTTGCGCATCTTTCCTGTCTCCTTTTCGAGCCGGTTCTCCTTTACTCCTGCTTCCCTTCTTACCCTAGGGAACTACTTTCGACAACAGCACAGCTTCCTGAAACCGCAGATGGCTAAAATCCCACTCTTTGCGGGGGCCCGGGACGCCTGCGCAGGACTGTGTCGCCGGCCTGACGTCAGTGCGCAGGGTCTGGGTCGGCACCGTGTGACGCCTGCCTCCCTCAGCTCCTCCCCGCACCCCTTGCGCTTCTGCGCATGCTCCCGACTCCGCCCCCGTGCGTCACAGAATGGCCTCCGACACCCAGGGAGCCCCTGACGTGTCGGGGAGGAGCCCGGTGCGGGGGTACGCGGAGTGGAGCTCAGGGCTGCGGAAGGGAGCAGAGCTGAACGGCTGGGCGGGCCTGGCCAGGCCAGCGGAGCGGAGACGTCGGCCGAGTGGCTGCGAACATGCGCTTTTGACACGTTGGCGGTGAGCACCGTCTGAGGCAGCCCCTGGGGTCGAGCCGGGCGGGCGGCGCCGAGGCCTGTCCCTGGGGAGCCAGCCTGAGCGTCTCAGGCCCCGCTGGGCCGAGCCGGGCTTGGGTTCTGGGGCAGCCGGTCCAGAGACAACTGTTCAACCGCTCTAACTGTCCCCTCCTCGCTGTCGGCGGTGTGGCCCATTAGGGGCACCTGCAAGGGAAGCGAGTCCCGGGCTTCCAGAGAAGGGACGGAGGCCGGGACGTGGCACTGGGGGCCGAGGCGCTGACGGCTCGAGGAGTGGCCCGGTTGGGGTGGCAGCGGCGCGCCCAGCTTCTCGCTCCACCCACCCTGGATTCCCTTGAGCCGCCAGGGTGCTTAGGGGCTCGGCTGGATTTTGGTTTCCCAGCGCCCCTTATGTCGGAGGCGAGAACGGGAGCAGCCCGCGTTGGCAGCGACTGGCAGTCTCGTGACTGCCGGCCCCGAACTGCTAATCACCCGCTTTGGAGTTGGGGAAAGTATCACCAATCGGCTCCGGTTGCTTGGGCTCGCCTCTAATTTTTCTCTGGGAAACGATGAGGTAACTAACCCTTTAAATTTAAGTCGAGTGAGGGTTCTTTTCGTTATCGCGGTCCACGCCTGTAGCGTTTGTAAACATTTTAGAGCATTTGTTGTTTGCACTTGTGACGGATTCTGTAAGTCACTTTTTGCTGGATGGGGAAATTGAGTCCAGATTCAGGGGCAATTAAGGGATTTGTTTACTTGACTTCCAGCAACTAGGGAGAAGCATTTTTTGGATCAGAGTTTACCCTTCTAGGCTCAGGGTTCCGGTTTCTCTATTTATTTACCTTCTTCAGTCAGAAAGGAGGCCAGAACATTGGGCTTGTCAAACATAATACCAGAAGTTAGTAATGACTTATTTATTTTCGAATAAACTGACCAAAAAAAAAAAAACCAAAAACAAAAACAAGAACCAAAAATCCAAAACAGAAACCCCCACCATTCAGTTATTAGAGAAATCTTACCTGAAACTTACTCATGAATGGCTGGTTATTAGTCTGATAAATTAAGTTGCTTTCACTGCACTTAAGAGATAGGGCAGTGTCTGCCAAATCAGAAAGCTGATAGGATAAAACTCAGCATTAAGCTGAGGAGGAGTCAAGAGAAGCCAAAGACACCGAGTTGGGGGTGTCTCTTCCAAATTGTTGCTAAAATCTTTATTTAGACTGGAAATATATAAGGAACAAAGAAAACTTTTAGCCCCAGTAGAGATGGACCTAATTGTAGTAGAAGTTGCTAAATCTGCAGTGGCTCTGTTTTAAATGAGATTAAGTTGAAGTTGGCTATAGAGCATTTGAAATAAAAAACCTGAATATGCTTTCATGAGACCAACAAAACTTATTTATATTTTATTTTTATTTTTGGATTTTTGAGACAGGATTTCTCTGTGTAATAGTCCTGACTGACTGTCTTGGAACTCGATTTGTGTAGACCAGGCTGGCCTGGAACTCACTGAGATCTGCCTGCCTCTACTTCCCAAGTGCTGGCACTAAAGGTGTCTGCCACCACCGCCCAGCTCATTTGCATTTTAAAACATGTTAAAATAAATTTGAGGACTGAGGACTAAAGTTAAAATTACTTCTGATTCGAGCTTCTAGGCCCTTAATAAGGGAGAAAAGTGTTGATGGGACCTATTTCATTCTGCATATATGTTAATCTATCATGTAAAACTTTTTTTTTCTTAATACTGTACAGAGTATCTTTGCCATAAGGTATGTTGGGTAGGCTGTTAATTGTCAGTTGTTAGATATCTGAAGGTCTACAAAGTGTGATAATGTCTGTGTTAAAGTTATAATTTTGAGACTCACACTCCATGTGAGACATAGTATTAAGGGAAGATTGAGAGGAACAGAGAACACTTGGCTGCCTGCATTGCAGCCTCAGAAGATTGTAGGTGTGCCATTTGAGCAGTTTTTTAAAGCAGTGAAAAATTTGACATTGGCTAACTTTCTTCAGCCTTACTTTTCTCCATTTACGTAATCTCAAATGACAGTGAGCACATCCTCCCAGTGTAACTGGGGGCAAACTCCACACAGTCTTTGAAACAGTTTTGAAATTATCTTCAGTGGTAGCACATTTTGTTATTTATAAAGAAGGATAGTTGATAAATAGGTGTAGTGGGATGAAGCTGGGCATTGCCAGACAGGAAGCAACAAACACAATGTAACTGAAGGGTGAGAACTCCTGCTTGTTTTTTTATCTAGCTCATAAAGCATATTGCAGGAGAGAAGTTTTAAAGACCTTTCCACAATGAAATGCTTTTGAGGAATCCTACCTGTTTTTAAACGGATAAATCTGTTTACTTTGTGGTCTAATACTCTGTGGTCTAACTTCAGTCCACTTCTGGCCTACTAGCTTCTTATCATTGAATTAACATTTATGCTGTACTTACTGTGCACCAGGCTTCGTTCCAAGTTCTGTACAAATAGTAACTCAGTCTTAAAAACATACTAATTTTTCTGTTTTTTAGGTGAGGAAATGAGGTACTGAGTAGTTAGGTAAACCCCATGGTCACCCAGATAGTGTGTAGTTTGGCTCCAGGCTTTTAAGCACTTTGTATGCTGATTTTCTGGTTTATTTTTCTTTTTAAAATGTGTGTGTGTGTGTGGGTGTGGGTGTGGGTGGGTGTATGGGTGAATGTGTATGTGTATGTGTATGTGTGAATGTGGGTGGCTGCAGAGGCCAGCAGAAGAGCTAAGGTACAGGGGGTTGTGAGCTGCTTGATGTGGATGCTGGGAACCAAATTGTTCTTTGCAAGAGCAGCAAGTGCTCTTAGCTATTGAACCATCTCAGCCCTCTCCTACTTGTTCTTTTAAAAAATAGATATATTTATTTTTATTCTATTTAATTCTGTTTAGGTATGTGTCCACATGTGGGTATGTTCATGAGAATGCAGTGCCCACAGAGGCAGGAGGCATCTGATTCCCTGGAGCTGGAGCTACAGATGGTTGTGAGCCACCTTATGTGAGTGCTGGGACCTAACTCTGGCCCTTTGGAAGAACAGCAAGCGTGCTTAACTGCAGAGCCATCTCTATTCCCATAATTTTCTGTTCTTTTTAAAAAATTTTTTTTGAAAAGTCATGTAGGCTAGGCTGGGTCTCCAACTTGCCATGTAGCCAAGGATGACCTTGAATTTCTGATTCTGCTCCCTCTACCTGCTGAAGGCTAGGATTACAGATCTGCTTTGTCACACTGGTTCATGCAGCACTGAGGATTGAACCCAGGGCTTCGTGTGTGCTATGCTAGGCAAGTACTTTACCAGCTGAACTTTAGCCTTCCTCTGACTTACTCTTGATTAGATGCTGTGTAGCTTTGGCTGACATAAGACTTGTTATGTAAATGAGGATGGCCTGAAATTCGTGTTGATCTTCTGTCTTTCTGGGTCCTCTTACCTCTGTCTCTTCAGTGCTGGAATTACGGGCTTACACCGCCATACCAGGTCTAATGTTGATCATTTAAATAAAAGAATTCTGGCATAGGTAATGGTATAGCTTAAAGGGCCCAAAATAAGCTGTGAGATTAGCTTGTTGGGTAGAAAAACCATGGCAAACATTCAGTTTACCCAAGATTTAGCAAGAAAATTGAGAATCACTCTTGAAGTAAAAACATTAAAAATTTTTTGAGAATTATTTGATATTGAAATATTGGGACAAAGATGATATAACAGCTAAAATTATATTTTCAAGAGGTTGCATGTAAAGACTGCTTAAAACCTGTGTCTCTGTGGTTGATGGTGCATTTTTCAAACCCCAGCATTCAGGAAGCAGAGGAAGGTGGATCTCTGAGTTCAAGGACATCTTGGTGTTCTCAGTCCAGCCTGGGTTATATAGTGAAACCCTGTCTCAAAAAAAAAAAAAAAAATAAAACACTTTCAAAGCAAAACCTGCAAAAACAGACCTGTGTCATCAGGAACACTTGGTGGAAAAGTTGGTGGATGTATTGAGAATACATTCATTTGGACTGGGGCGGTGCTTAGTAAAGGACCTGAGTTCAGTCGTCAGAACCGTTGTCAAAAATCCAGGTGTGGTCATGGGAGTTTGTAATCTCATCACTGTGTGCGTGTGCTTGTATTTACATGTACAGAAACAGGTGGATATCACTGGTGCTTTCTGACTAGCCAGTATAGCCTTATGGGTAAATTTTAGTTCAGTGAGAGACCTTTTCTCAAACAAAGTAGACCACCACCACCAAAAACAACAAACCACTAAACAAAACCCAAAAAAGAGTAGATGGCATTCCTGAGGAATGACACCTAGGCTTGTCTTCTGGTCTCCACATACGTGCACACAAATGCATGCAAATCTGCTTACAAACATGCTCATACAGTCCACCACCATATGAACACATACATAGAAGGACACAAAATAATATAAAGGAATAAGGAATATATGGCTTTAGATAATATTTCTGGAGTGTACATTTTAAAGAGCTAGAAGGATTTTGAAAGTTTTCACCAGAGAGAACGGATAATCTATTTAAGAGGTGAATGTGTTTAACCCTATTTAAGTAGCATGTAGTGTATTCATGTATCACTTTTACATGGTACTCTACTAATATGTACAACTTTGTTTTCTGTGTAACTTAAGGAAATATGGAAATAATACATTCCCACTTAAGAACCAAAAGCTGGAGACAATGCATAGTTTACAGCATACGAAGAAGTGTAAACAGTGTTATTCCCCTGGGACCATTGCTGAGCTAAATGCTCTTCAAAGTAGTAGCCACCATAGTCCCTTTGTACTGTGTATCAGAGTTCAAACAACAGAAATGACCTCTACACAGAAAAGTGAATGGGTAAGTGAATAAAATTTATAGGACCTTATTCGTAGAAGGATTGGTTCTACATTCGAACACCATACATTAAAATAAATGTTAGATGTCCAGGAAGGCATTAGCAGCCACTAACAATGCCCATGAGGACACTGGTCCTTGGTACACACAGTAATATCAAATGTTGCATGGCTCAGAGATTAAGAGCACTGGCTGCTCATTAAGAGCACTGGCTGCTCCTCCAGAGGTCCCGAGTTCAATTCCCAGCAACCACATAGTGACTTACAGCCATCTATAATGAGATCTGGTGCCCTCTTCTGGTGTTCAGGCATACATGCAGGTAGGACACTGTATACATAATAAAATCTTTAAAAAAGGAAAGAAAACGCAAAAGATGTCTCTGTTGGTGAATAAAATGTCAGTACTCAAGTGCAGCGATGGTTCAAAGACATATGTAATCTAAGAGCAGTCTGCCTGGTGTTAGTGGTGGCGCTCTCCTTTAATCCTAGCACTTGGGAGGCGGCGGATCTCTGAGTTTGAGGCCAACCTGATCTACAAAGCAAGTTCTAGGACAGGTTCCAAAGCTACACAGAGAAACCCTGTCTGGAAAAGCCAAATAAATTAAGAAAACAATCTAAGAGCAGTCTAAATTATGGGGCCTGGAATGGCTGCTGAATAGTCTAAAATGTTCAGTTGGGGAAGAGCAAAGCTAAGATACTATCATCAGGGTCTGCCAAGATCAGATAGGGTGTAAAATGAAGAACACATGCTTGTTTTCCAAATCCTGGAAGCAACATACAAAACTTAAGAACACATTCAAGGGTGAAAATAGAAAGTTCATTGATGGCTATGGTTAATGGACTTATCCCAGTGGTTTAAAAATAGTATTAATCGCCGGGCAGTGGTGGCACACACGTTTAGTCCCAGTACTGGGGAGGCAGAGGCAGGGTGATGTCTGTGAGTTCGAGACCAGCCTGGTCTACAAGAGCTAGTTCCAGGACAGCCTCCAAAGCCACAGAGAAACCCTGTCTCAACCCCCCCAAAACAAACAAACAAACAAACAAACAAACAAAAAACCATAGTATTAATCTATCGAGTTAAAATCTTTAGATTTGGGGCCTGGAGAAATGACTCAGTGGTTAAGAGCACTGATTGCCCTTCCAGAGGATCTGGGTTCAGTTCCCAGCAACCACATGACAGCTCATAACCATCTGTAACTACAGTTCTAGGGGATCTGGTCTCTGTGGGCACTAGACACACACATGGTACACAGACCAAAAAAATCCATACATAGGAAATAAACATAAAGCTCTAAAAAAAGATGAAAGATCTTAGATTTGAAATCGTGAATTAAAAATTTTATATATGGATGAAGACAGTCTTAGTTTCCCTCCCTCCAGAGGTAGGTGGAGGGTGTGTGTGTGTGTGTGTGTGTGTGTGTGTGTGTATGAGAGACCAAAGCTTTCAGTTACAACTTTGCTAATTGACAAGAGTAAGCACTTACATTGTAATTTAAACAACCTTGTAGTCGTAATACCTATTTTTTTTTCTCCTCGTTTTCAGAGCCATCTCTCTATTTGAGCCACTCTGGGTCTAGGCTATTGGCTTAGGCTTTATCATGAGACTTCATTGCAGTCCTGGCTATGTCTTTTAGCCTGTGCCTTCCAGGTCATTTATTTCAAGTGATATGGAAGAATTATAAGACAAGATCTTATGAATAAAGAATTTACTAGAGAGACTTAGCCTTTAATTTGTTTTCATTTGTTTCTTCTGGATGGCAGCATCAGCAGCAGTGGAACTTAGCTTCTTTTGTTATCTCTGGTCTTTATAACACTATAAAAATCCATAATTTATTGACTTTTATTTTAGAAACTGGACATTTTAGCTTCCCATTGACACATGGTTGTCAGTATCTAGATAATTAATTTAAATTTGAGGGCAGGGCTTGATTTATTTGTTTATTATAATAGGGGTGAAACCTAGGGCCTGTTCTACCACTGAACTATACTCCTAGTTCTAGGGAATATTTGTTCTCATTTTCATTTTTTAATTATTTCATGCATATGGGTATTTTGCCTGCATGCAGCACTAGCATGTCTGGTGCCCATAGAGGCCAGAAGGAGGGCTCAGACCCCCTGGAACTGGAATTACAAATGGTTGTGAGCTGCCATGTAGGTACTAGGAACTGAACCCCATTCCTCTGAAAGAACAGCAAATGCTCTTAATTGCTGAGTGCTCTCTCTGGCCCTTGTTATACAGACTCAAATTTAGCACAGTTTCCAGGACACTTTGGGAAAAGATCTTATGTAGAGCATTAAGAGGAGACACATGGATTGTTGCTTCATGTTACATGGAAAAGATGCTACCACATATTTTCTCTAATTCTGTCTTCGTCTGGATTGTTAAATTACCTAAGGAGACATTCGTATTAACCCTTATGAATTTCTGATACTATAGGGTGATGCCTGTACTTTGGATCTTTTGAAATTTGAGTGCCTCTGGCTGCTGAAGAGCCCATCCTATCCATATAGACTACCAGAAGCCAAGCAGTGACCTGTATTTGGGCAAGTGAAGTGGGAATTTCTGGGACTTTGACAAAGGGACAGAATTATAGAACCAATCAGTATTTGTTAGTCAGTACACATACTTGAAATAGTTAGCCACCGAGTATAGTCCACACCTTTATTAAATGAAACAAACTGAAGCCTAAGAGAATAAGCAGCTTGTATAAGTAATTTAATGGCAGAATTGGAACCTTAGAACACAGCCTCAACAAGACTCCCAGCCCTATGTGGTACATGCTATAAGTACTCTCATGGTATAAGACATATCTAAGAAAAAAAGTGATACAGACAAATCTGTGCTAATGTAGTGTAATTAGATTAGAGGATAGTGTAATTGGTCAATAAATACATAAGTAAATAGTGCTTAAATCTCATTAGTATTTAGTAAATGATTGGAGCATTAGGTGCCTTCTCTGAGAAATCTGTTGTACTCAGTGCCATGAAGGAATACAAGGTGTGTCAAGAATCTGTCTTTTAGAAAGAGCTTTCAGGGTGATTGGGAGTTTAAGATAACTGGAAGATTTACTAATTAGATGTCAAGATAATAATAGATAGTATGATCAGCAAAGACTTGGTTAAGGAAAAATTGGCACTGTGCCTCAAAAGAATTAAGCTGAGAATATCATGTTATTTTTAGTTCTATCCCCACTAGACATCACGCTCATGCCTCACTTGTGTACACATTTGGATCTGGAGCTCTGTATGTGCTGTGGTCTCTGGCTGAGTTCTTGGTAAACATAAGTGAATTGTTAAGATGAACTCTGAGTTCTCTGCATTTCCAAGGCTTTCTTAGTTGGTTTTAGATTGTTCTTCAGTCCTTACTTGCTGGCACACATTGAAATCTATTTAGGTAGACATTACTGTGTATCTGCTGTGTGGATGTGGTGCTGGGGCAGAAGTAAAGAGGAGACTGTAGGAAAGATGTGGCAGGAATCTGGAACATCTTGGTGGTGTTAATCTGTTCTATGATCATTTGGGAGTTTTAGCCAGTTGAAATGGCAAGAGCAACTAACTAGGTCCCTTCCTCTGTGAATACCTTGTGGGGAAGAACTGAGACAAAGATTATTGCAGTTGGAGATGAGTGACCTTTGGAGTAAAGTTGGATTGAAGGATGACTGAGGATGTTTTCAAAAATAAGATTTGACACTAAGGAGGCAGAGGCAGGTGGATCTCTGTGAGTTCGAGACCAGCCTGGTCTACAAGAGCTAGTTCCAGGACAGCCTCCAAAGCCACAGAGAAACCCTGTCTTGACCCCCCCCCCCAAAAAAAAAAATGATTTGAGAATGTGGGTCTTGCCTGATGTAGTAAGTTGTTTCACTTGGCATGAGGGTTCTAAGCAGCTTGCTTCCTTCCTTCTCTCCCTCTGTCTCCCTTTCCCCCTTCCCCCTTTCTCCCCACTTCTTTTTGAGACAGGGTCTCATGTAACCCAGGCTGACCCTGATCTTTCTGTGTTGCTGAGAATGACCTGCCTCCAATTCTCAGTGCTGAGATTTCAGGTGTTGCTAGAGGTCAAACCTAGGCAAACACTTAAACAGCTGATCTACACCCCAGACCTGTTGCAGGTGTTTTAAAGCTGTTACACATCAGGGAAGCATGTGGAGTGGCAAATTCTCTGACAGTTGTTTGTTTCTGTCATTGGATTCCCTGAAGACCAGTTGGCCATAAACTGCTGAATTACGTAGAACCCAGTGCTGTATTTGAAAATGCCTCATTCCTTCTGACCCTGTTGATGTCATATGCTGTTATAACCTCATCCATAATGTTGGTTGTCCCTGAGTGAGGTAGGATGTGTGCTTAAGTTTTAGGAAAGTTCCAGCAACTCCTAGAACCTTTGAAACTACCAAATGAGTGCCATGCTTTCACTTATATTTTGGGTTCTTTGTCTTTACTGCCACAGGCTTTCTTGATCATGGATGGTGAAGATATACCAGACTTTTCAAGTTTAAAGGAAGAAACTGCTTATTGGAAGGAACTTTCCTTGAAGTATAAGCAAAGGTAGTGTTTAAAAACTATTAAAATAGGGGTCGGATTTGGAATATGCCATGTATAGCTTGCATATTTTTTTCTTTTGGGAGTATAAGGCTAAATTTAGAGTTTCAGCTTTAGGATTTTGATTTCATAGTCATAACAATATTTGTATTTAAATAGTATAAAGCTACCACCAGTCTTTATGTTCTTCAAATTGTAATAGCAGGAAGCTTTAGTTCCACCTATGATTTCTTCTGATTGCTTGCCTCCTGTGCCTTGTCACTAGTCTGGGGCTGTTTTTGACCTTCTGTGTGAGTACTGGTGCTCCCTCATCATTGGCTCATTTGAGATGCTTAAAACAGACTTTTATCTTTTCGGGCATGCATTATTAGTGTTGGGAGGCAGCTGAGCTTCCAAGCTATGGAACATTTTATAAAATTGCTTTTATAAAATAATATTTTACTTAGTTGGGAAGAAAATAGCTCTTTGGCCTTAAAACTTATCCTAAATTCCTATTATTTAATAAATCTTATATTTATTTGAGATTTGTTTTTATTTTATGTGTATGTGTATGCATGTATGTCTGTGCACCATGTGCATGTCTGGTGACCATACAGACTAGAAGAGGGCGTTATAATCTCCTGGGACTGAAGTTAAAGATAGTTGTGAGCTGCCATGTAGATGTTGGGAATTGAACTCTGGTCCTCTGAAAGAGCAGCCAGTGCTTTCAACCACTGAGCCTTCTGTCTACCTTTGAAATCTTACTAGAACACTTGCACATTTTCCTCCTTTGGTTGACAGAGTTAGCTAAGCTTTATCAGATCCCATTGTTCTTTCCTTGTAGTTGTATCAGGCCAAGGGATGAAGATGCTCTGTATCCACAGAGGTTCTTCCTTTGTTCTAACATTACAGATTCCTTCAGAGGCAGGGGAGCCTGTGAACCCCTTCTTAGAATACATTTAAATGCAGAAAATTAAGTAATGGCATTATAGAGAAAACCAGTTATTGAAAAAATTAACTAAATATTAAGTTAGTTTGTAGTATTAGAATAATGTATTAGTGCATACATTAGGTAAAAAAGATGGAGAAGCATAGAAAACTTCCTGGTTCTGAATTAGTGATGAGCGAGTGATGCTTAGATCTGTACCAGCCATTGTGATTTGAGAGTATGTGTTGATTTCTAGCAATTAGAATTCAAACTTAATTCCCAGTTGAAGTTACTTCAGTACAAATACACACCCCTCCTCTTGCAGTTTTATGGTGGTTTTGAGCCACATAGAACTACGTTTGTGAATTACTGAGTTATGTAGGATTTTTTGTGGGGAGGGCATATAACTACTTTTTATTGAATGCTGAATATATGTGGAGCAAGAAATGCATTTTCTTTACTGTTTAATATTTTATGAGAACATTAATTTTTAGTCAGAAATTATGGAATTGATACGTAATTATATGAGAGTACACAACTATTAACTCATCTTTCTCATTTTGCTTCTGCTTAGCTTCCAGGAAGCTCGGGATGAGCTAGTTGAATTCCAGGAAGGAAGCAGAGAATTAGAAGCAGAGTTGGAGGCACAGTTAGTACAGGCTGAACAAAGAAATAGAGACCTGCAAGCTGATAACCAAAGACTGAAATATGAAGTGGAGGCATTAAAGGTAACTGTGGCAGAACCTACTTCCCTGGGTGCAGTACTGACTAGTGTACTGACTTTTATTAGATGAGAAATGTAGGGCCAGACAAATGGCTTGGTGGGGAAAGGCACTTGTCACTAAGCCTGACAACCTGAGTTTGATTCCTGGGTCCCACATGGTAGAAGAAGAGAACCTTTTTCTTCACATTGTTTTCTGATTTTCACACATGTGATGTAGCAAGAGCATATACATACACTACATGAAATTTAGTAATATTTAAAATATGAGAAATATATTATTCAGTAGTACTGAAAGAAGTAAGCAAACCACACACACACACACACACACACACACACACACACACACACACACACACTATATTTTTTTGTTCATTTTTATTGAGACAGGGTTTCTCTGTGTAACTGCCCTGGCTGTCCTGGAACTCACTTTGTAAACCAGGCTGGCCTCAAACTCACAGAGATCTGCTTGCCTCTGCCTCCTTAGTGCTGGGATTAAAGGCGTGTGCCACCACTGCTTGGCAAAAAAATAAGTATTTTTAAAAAGCTTAAGGTAGATTTTTGAATTTTTTTTTCAAAAATAGAACCAATAGAATATATTTTATTTACTCTCTGACCATTTCATGTAAACAGTGTATTATGATCATATCCACCACCAGTTTCCCTCTCCTGTCCTCTCAGCTACTCTCAACATGTTCCTTACCCCTTTCTTGTCTTTTTCCCTCCTATAACCCACTGAGTACAATTAGTTCTTACTGTTCTAATGCTAACTGATCTTGTTACTTGCTTTTATATAGGTCTTAGGTAGGTAGCTATAGCTGCAGTGATTGCAAGGGTCATGTATCCAGAAGACATTTTCCAGAACTCTTCTCATTCTTCAGTTCTTACATTCTTTGCATCCTGTCTTCTGTAGTGTTCCCTGAGCCTTGGTGGTGGAGTTGGATGGTGGTGGTGGTGGTGGTGTTAGAGATGTCCCATTTAGGGCTGAACACTCAATAGTCTGTTTCTTTGGCTAGTGTTGAATTAGTACTGATCTTTGGGTATAAACAGATAGACATATTGTTTAACAACAACAACAACAAAAACAAAACAAAACAAAACCCAACTAAGTAGGTTCCTTATTAGGGCCTGTGATCGTATGACCAGGTTTACAATACCAGGCATGAATTCCCTACCATGAGGCCGGCTTCAAATACAATCCAAAAGTGGTTGGTTACTCCTCTAGCCTTCATCCCTTTACTGTATCAGTGGGCACATCTGGCCTGGCAGTTCAGTACTGTTGCATGTCGGGTGCTCTGCTGGGTAGTGCCAGCAGTCTTTATGGCAGCTTCTGGCACTGTGAAAGCTAGTCAAGCAGAGAGGAAGTTTTCAGTTCAGTCCCAGCTGACTTCTGTATGTGCTATAACCAATATGTGCTGTGTCTTGTGTAGTAGGGTTTTTTTTTTTTTTTTTTTGAGACAAGGTTTTTCTGTTTAACCTTGGCTGTCCAAGAACTCACTCTGTAGACCAGGTTGGCCTTGAACTCAGAGATCCACCTGTCTCTGATTCCTGAGTGCTGGGATTATAGGCATGTGCCACCACTGCCTGGATGGTATTTCCGTTTTAATATCAAGTTCTGGTGGCCATCTAAGAGTAATGTCAGTGGTCTGTGTGATTTGGGGGCCTTTGTGATCCTTGAGAGTATTTCTGTCCAGTTGTCCTCATCTTGCAAACCTAGGAGTTACCCAGTAAGGTTTATGTTTTCTTTTTAAAGATTTAATTTTAAAATTATGTGTCTGTGTGGCTATGTCATGTGAGTACAGTGCCCATGGAGGCTAGAAAAGAGCATTGGGTGTCTTAGAACTTGAGTTACAGGTGGTTGTGAGCCATAGAAAAGAGCATTGGGTGTCTTAGAGCTGGAGTTACAGGTGGTTGTGACCACTAGACATGAATGCTGGAAATCACACTCTGGTCCTTTGCCAGAGCATCACTTCCTCTTGACTTCAGAGTCATCTCTAGCCCGACCTTTAGATTTTGAGACAAGGATCCTATTATTTTACTTTTCAGAAATATCATTTTTTTTTGAGAATGGGTACTATATAAGTTTTACATGAATAAAGACATTTAGAATGGTTCTGTCCATGTAGTTTTTAAAATATTGCAAAAAGGAGGAGGTATGCTATTAGCTTAGATTGTGGTGAAGTTCTTTGATCTTTTTTATTTTCTCCTTTAATTGGGGAAATTTTTTTTTTTTTTCTCTATGGCTTTGGAGCCTATCCTGGAACTAGCTCTTGCAGTCCAGGCTGGTCTCGAACTCACAGAGATCTGCCTGCCTCTGCCTCCCCAGTGCTGGGATTAAAGGCATGCGCCACCACTGCCCGTCGGGGAAATTCTTTTATTAATAGATGATTACATATTAACCACCAATTTTTCTGTGTTCCCCTTCTTTCAGGAGAAACTAGAGCATCAGTATGCACAGAGCTACAAGCAGGTCTCAGTGTTAGAAGATGACTTAAGTCAGACCCGGGCCATTAAGGAGCAACTGCATAAGTATGTGAGAGAGCTGGAGCAGGCCAATGATGACCTGGAGAGAGCAAAAAGGTAAAGGATGCTGGGCGCTTCATGAGGGTAACCAGTTGTCAGCTCAGGCTTTCCTTGGACCCTAGGAGCCCGTTTCCCCCTTCAGTATCTTATGTCAAGATTGAATTGAAAGGAACCAAAAGAATAAACTGAAACAAAACAACATGCCAGGCTTAGTGGTGCAAACCTAAATCCCAGCACGTGGGAGACTGAGGCAGATGGATCTCTGTGAGTTTGAGACCAGCCTAGCAAGTTACAGATCAGCTCAAAAACAAATCTCCCTAAAGCCTTTATCCTCCTAAATAAAGTCCTTCCAAGCACTTTCACAATCCTCTGACCTCTGCTCTTCATAGTGCCGGGGTTACACACACACACAAAATCATACCCAGTTTGGTATGTGGGTGCTGGGAGCTGAAATCAGGTACTCATTGTTGTGCAGCAAGTACTCTATTTTTATTTTATTATTTTATTTTTGGTCTTTCTTTCTTTCTTTCTTTCTTTCTTTCTTTCTTTCTTTCTTTCTTTCTTTCTTTCTGTTTTTGTTTTCAAGACAGGGTTTCTCTGTGTAGCTTTGGAGCCTATCCTGGAACTCGCTCTGGAGACCAGGCTGGTCTCTGGTCTCGAACTCAGAGATCGGCTGCCTCTGCGGGGGGGGGGGGGGGGGGGGGGGCAAGTGCTGGTGTGCGCCACCAACGCCCGGCTTACTTTTGGTTTTTCAAGACAGGGTTTCTCTGTGTAACAGCCTTCGCTGTCCTGAAACTTGCTTTGTAGACCAGGCTGACCTTAAACTCACAGAATATGCCTGCCTCTGCTTCCAGAGTGCTGGGTCTAAAGGCATGCGCCACCATACCCTACTTGTCTTTTTTTTTTTTTTTTTTTTTCCAAATTTAAGATGTGTCTCACAGCTGAGTATGGTTTGTGCCTGTAATCCCACTACTTGGAGACTGAGGCAGGAGGATTTCTATGAGTTTGAGGTCACCTTGGGCTATGGAGTGATTTCCAGTTCTGCCATACTATAGAGTAAGATCCTGACATCAAAAAGCAAAGCAGAAATGTGCCTCACATGTCCTCTCTTCCTTGTGTGTTCTCAGTCTTTACCTCCTGTTGTGTAGGCCTGTATATCTTAAGCTTGGACTCAGCAGTTATCTTCACACTTTCAGTCTTTTTCCTTTTTTTTTTTTTTTTTTTTTTGCTTTGTGAAAAAAGGGTTTTTCTGGAGCCTGTCCTGGAACTTGTAGACCACACTGGCCTTGAACTCAACAGAGATCCACCTGCCTTTGCCTCCTGGGAGTGCTGGGATTAAAGGCATGCGCCACCATGGCCTGGATAGTCTCTTTACTTTTAATATTGACCAGTGGATCCTTTAATTACTGCTTTCATCCTACAGTGGCTTGTTGTTACTGTTGTCAGATTTTCATGTCTCAGTTACTGTTTACTACCATTCTAAACCTAACTCCTACTACTTTACAATTATCATCTAGTACTTTTTAAAAAGAAAGCATTTATTTATCTATTGTGTATGCAGTGTTCTGACTGCGTGTATGCGGGCACTCCAGAAGAGGGCACTAGATGTCATTAAAGATGGTTGTGAGTCACCATATGGTTGCTGGGGATTAGCCCAGGTCCTCTGGAAGAGCAGCCAGTGTTCTTAACCTCTGAGCCTATCTTTCCAGCCCCAAGCCTAGTACTTTTTCTTTAGTATTTATCAGTTGACTGTTGATTGACATGATGCTAGTCACTGTCCTTGGAGCTGACCCCAAGAACACCTGCTATGATAAATGCTCCAGGAGGAAGAATGTACAAGCTGCTTCAGAGCAGCTAGAGCACCTGTGGGTACTGGAGAGCCCTTTTACAAATTGGAGCTGAGTGTGCAAAGAAGAAAAGTTAATTCACCGTGGAGAGATGGTGAAGAGGCTGGAGGCAAGAAGGTGTTTGCACTATTTCATTAAGAGTTTGCTTTCATTGGCAGGTCTAGTGACAGCTGAAGGGTATGAGAATGGAAGGCCAGGTTGGGAGTAACCCTGTGTGCTATGTTTGAGCGTCTCTTTACAAAGGGTAACATCTGATTGATTTGAGAAGACAATACTGGGAAGGTTTTTTTTTTTTTTTTTTTTTTTGGTTTTTCGAGACAGGGTTTCTCTGACTTTGGAGGCTGTCCTGGAACTAGCTCTTGTAGACCAGGCTGGTATCGAACTCACAGAGATCCGCCTGCCTCTGCCTCCCGAGTGCTGGGATTAAAGGGGTGTGCCACCACTGCCCGGTTGACAATACTGGGAAGTTTAAGCAAGGAGTTGTTGTAAAACTATGAAGCAGTAATCCAGATGAGAAAAAAGAATTAAGGCAAGAGAGGGGAGACTGTTGGGGACCAAAGACTAAAAGGCTTTGGAGAGACATTTTGGCAGCCTACTGTAACTGATAAGATTAGAATTGGCATTCTGAGTTCTAACTTTAGGTTGGGGAATTTTATTTCTGTAGCAGATAGCAGGAAATGGGAGGCCACAGAGTGGGTACATGCTAATTTTTGTTGGGTGGAGTGAGATCATTCTTCAAATTGGGTCAGACTGACTGGGTCAGGAACGGCAGGAGATAAACTGTTTTCTTTGTATTAGCTGTTTGTTCATGCTATTTAATTCATAACTTTTAATTTTTTTTTAAAGGGCAACAATAGTTTCACTGGAAGATTTTGAACAAAGGCTAAATCAGGCCATTGAACGAAATGCATTTTTAGAAAGTGAACTTGATGAAAAGGAATCTTTGTTGGTCTCAGTACAAAGGTTAAAGGATGAAGCAAGAGGTAAGTGTAATAACTTAGCAAGTATTTATCCATTGCCTTGTCCTCGAGCCTGAGTAAGCCAAGCATCAACCCTTTTGATGGTGCTGGAAATCAAACCCAGGACCTAGAGCATGCTGGGTAAGCACTCTGCTTCTGAGTTATGTCTCTAGCCCTCAATTTCTATGAAGCTCTAGTCTCACATGAATTTACCTATCTTTTAATCACTACATATTGCTTTTCCCCTGGTAATTTATTTCACAACCTATCATCAGTGCTACAAGGTAGTTATTATTCATCCATATTGTAGATGAGAAAGGTGAGGCATAGAGAGTTTGGGTTTTTCCAAGGTAGTACTGCTTTCATTTGGGATTTTTTTTTCTGTATTGATTCTATTTAAATACCTTCATGTTATCTACATAGAACCATGTATTTATATATGTTGCTGTTTATTATACATGTAGCCAGTACTCACTTTATTTAATTAAAACTTATGTCTCCAGAAGCACAATAAAATTCAGAATTTTATAAAGAAGGAAAGCCCACTAACGGTGTGACATATTTGGTTCAGTTTTTTATGGTTGTGCATAAATATGTCTTTCTATCTTCCTTTGTATAATTCCTGACTTATTTCCTATAAGCAAACCAGTGTGCATACACATTCCCTTTCTTCTGCTTAATATAGGAATATACATGCCATCACAAGTTTTTCAATAGACTTTTGGATCTAGAGAGATGACTTAGCAGTTGGGGCATTTACTGCTCTTGATCTTGTTTTCTTTATAATCTGAATTTTATTATGCTTCTGAGGAAGAGTGAGGGGAGTTTTAAAGGAAGTGTGTTTTAATTTTATGTCATCTCTTATATATTTTCAAATGCCTTTTTATTTTCTTTTTTCTGAGGGTGGTGACATTTGGAACTTTTTTAAAATTAGAATTTTAAAAAGATTTCTTTATTTTTGTAAGTTTATTTTATGTGTAAGGGTGTCTTGACTGCATGTATGTGTACCGCCTGCATGCTGGGTGTCCTAGGGAACTAGAAAAGATCAGATCTCTGGACTCAGAGTTACAGATGGTTGTGGGCCACCATTGGGGTGCTGGGACTCAAACCCCAGTCCTTTGGAAGAGCTGAGTGTTCTATTAACTACTGAACCACCTCTTCAGTGTCTGAAGAACTACTTTAGATTATGTAATATGTAAAATATTAACTTGGTATTGTTTATTGATAGCTTTTGTTTTGCAGTGCTAGAAATGGAACACAAGACTTTGTGCATGGTAGACAAGCACTGTACTACTGTGCTATATCCCCAGTCTTGCTCATTGTTTTGTTCATTTGTTTTGAGGTGGTGGGGCTTAATGCCTGCCAGGCAAGTGCTCTCTATCCCTGAGCTACATTCCCAGCCTCTTACTTATAGAAAATTGTATTTAACATCTTTCCTATTTTGCTTTTTGAGAGAGGGTCTCACGGTATAGTTATGGCTGGCCTGAATATCACTATGTAAACCATAGTCACTCCCAACTCACAGAAATCTGTTTCCCTCTACACTGTCAAGTTTGGACAATAAAAGTCTGTGTTAGCTGATTTTTAAAAAATATTTATTTAAATATTATCTATCTATCTATCTATCTATCTATCTATCTATCTTTGTTTGTCTTTTTGAGACAGGGTTTCTCTATTTGCCTTGACTGTCCTGGGAACTTACTTTGTAGACTAGGCTGGCCTCAAACTCACAGAGATCTTCCTGCCTCTACCTTCTGCTGGGATTAAAGGGTGTGTGTCACCATTGCCTGGCTTGTTGTTTTTTTTTTTTTTTAATCAAGTGTTATTTCTTTTTATTATGTTATTTATTTATTTATTTATATTTTTATTTTTGGTTTTTTGAGACAGGGTTTCTCTGTGTAGCTTTGGAGCCTATCCTGGAACTCGCTCTGGAGACCAGGCTGGCCTCGAACTCGCAGAGATCCTCCTGCCTCTGCCTCCTGAGTGCTGGGATTAAAGGCGTGCGCCACCAATGCCGGGCGCCTGGCTTGATTTTGCTTTTCTGAGATAGGGTCTCTGTACATGGCCCTGGCTATCCTGGAACTCACTATGTAGATCATGCTGTCCTTGAGCTCACAGCGATCTGAATCTTCCTATTCTTTTTTGACAGAAATTCTGTAGGTTAGTTGTGTAAATGGAAACATTAAAAATTCAGTATTGAAAAAAGATTTCATAGCAGTGGTTTAAAAAAGCTATGGTATGGCTGTGCGTGCCTTTAATCCTGGTACTTGGGAAGCAAAGGTGGTTGGATCGCTATAAGTTTGAGGTCAGCTTCACTGATAGAGTGTTCCAGGCCCACCAGAACTACATAATGAGACCTTGTGGGAAAAAAAAGTAAAAAATTAAAAAAATCACAAAACTTTTTTTACTTCATTGTTTTTTGTAAAATAGTCTTGAAACTACTATTTCAAAATGTGATATATGCAGATATATATGGGAACGAGTTGGTTAGGAGTGTTTTGTGTTATTAATTTCAGGACATTTGTTAATTTCAGGACTTTGTTTTGTGTTATTTAGTTTCACTATGAGTTCTATTTTGCACCCTGCTCTTTTTGTTTTTTTTTTTTTTTAAAGATTTATTTTGTGTGTATGTGTATGCTACTTGTGTGCAGGTGCTTGCAGAGGCCAGAAGGAGGATATCAGATCCTCTGGAGCTAGAATTATAGGCAGTTGTGAGCCGTCTGACATGGATTGGGAACTGAATTTGTCTTGTGGAAAAGCCATCTTTCCAGCCCTCACTGATCAATTTCTTTTTGCCTTTGGGCATAGTTCTGTTCTCTTGAGGTTTAGCATTTTAAAATTCTTTTTAAAAATTACGTTTACTGGGATGGCTAGGGGCAGGTGGGATGTTTCGGGGGAGGGGAGGGAGAGGGAGAAGGGATTGACATCTGAAGCAAGCTTGTTCCTAATTTGAACTAATAAAAAAAATTATGTCTACTTATTTAAAGTGTGTGAGTGTGTGTGTGTGTGTGTGTGTGTGTGTGTGTGAGAGAGAGAGAGAGAGAGAGAGAGAGAGAGAGAGAGAGAGAGAGAGAGAGAGCTTGTGCCACTGCATAAATATGGAAGTCAGAGGACAACTTGTAGGAGCTGGTTCTCACAGTATACCATATCCGTCTCAGGGATGGAACTCTGGTTGTCAGGCTTGGTAACAAGTGCTTTAAGCTACTGGGCCATCTCACTGCCCCATGTTCTTAAGTTCTAAGAGATTATTTAAATTGTAGAACTCACATTTTTATTCATGAGATGATTTTCAGGTGCTTTGTTTTGAGACATGCTTAGGAATGTCATTATTATGTTTTGGTTGGGACTTTGCAGGATATATTTGCTTCTCTAGTGAGGATTTCTGTCTTTGTTTGAAACATTTTGCAGATTTAAGGCAAGAGCTAGCAGTTCGGGAACGACAACAGGAAGTGACCCGCAAATCTGCTCCTAGCTCTCCGACTCTGGACTGTGAGAAGATGGATTCTGCTGTCCAAGCCTCACTCTCCTTGCCAGCAACACCTGTTGGGAAAGGAACAGAAAACAGTTTCCCTTCACCAAAAGGTTGGTATTTTCTCTTTGTGGCTCTGTTATGTTCAGTTTTAAAGCATTTGCTGATGGGACAGGAACTGCTACAGTTAAAGTTACTCTGGTGTCTGTGAAGCCAAGAAAGGGTTGTTCTCCTAGGCCAGTGATGTGTAGCAAATGAGATAGATGATGCCTCCAGTGAAGATAGGAACAACTTCAGGGACATTTTTAAAAAGCTAAAAGCTTTATTTGTTATTTATTTCTGAGACAGCCCTGGCTGTCCTGGAATTTACTCTGTAGACCAGGCTGGCCTTGAACTCACAATCTGCCTGCTTCTGTCTCCCAAGTGCTGCTAGGATTAAAGGTATGCACCACCATGCCTGGCAAGTTAAAAGTTTAAGTTTTAAATTTTAGTTTTTATTTTTAAAAGTTTAATTTTGGTTATTGCAGACATACATGTTCTTGTAGATTTTTTATGTCCCCCCCCCCTTTTTTTTTTTTGGTCCTGAGGATTGAACCCAGAGCTCTGTGTGTGCTTGGTAAAAGCACATTGGTCTATATTCCCAGTTTTATGTAGAAAATTTGAAATCATAGAAAAAATTGGATTACAGAAGGTTTATATTTTCTTCATTTGATTTTTTCTTCACTGTATGGTGTGTATGTACATGTTTCTTTGCTGCTATAAGTTGGTGTTTGGTTTTGAGACACTTGTCTCCTGCAGCCCAGGCTGGCCTGAGGATAAATTGGTTTCTTGAATTAATTCCTGATCTTCCTGCCTCTGCCTCCCAAGTTCTGGGATTAGAGGCATGAGCCACCACACCCAGTCTCTCATACAAAGTTCTTTTCTTTTCTTTTTTTTTGGGGGGGGGGTAGTGGTTCAAGACAGGGTTTCTCTGTGACTTGGAGGCTGTCTTGGAACTAGCTCTTGTAGACCAGGCTGGTCTCAAACTCACAGAGATCCGCCTGCCTCTGCCTCCCGAGTGCTGGGATTAAAGGCGTGTGCCATCATCGCCCAGCAAGTTTTTTTTTTTCTTCTTCAAGACAGGGTTTCTCTGTTTAATAGCTCTGTGACTCTCTTTGTAGTTCAGGCTGGCCTTCAGCTCACAGAGATCTGCCTGCCTCAGCCTCCAGAGTTTTGGGATGCCTTGCCTGCCCTGGTACATATACATACATACCTACATACATACATACATACATATCTGGGAGGGGGCAGGCTGGCTTCAACCTCACAGAGGTAGATCCATGTGTTGATACTGCACCTAGTTTGACATAGTTGTCTTTTATTTTTTTTAATTGCAAGTAGTTTTTTTTTAATACAATGTTTTATGCTCATGGTTTTTCCTTGCTTATATCTTCCCATATCCTCCTACCCACCCGTTCACTCCACATCTTCTTTCTCTCTCTCTTTTGAAAAAAATAATTAACACCAACAACAAAAAATACAAGAATAAAACCAAACTAACAAGAAAAAGAAACAAAGAACATGAGAAACATATATATACTCTGTCATGCACACACATACACATACACACACCATCCCGTAAACACAAAATCAGAAACCATAATGTACAAGCAAACATCAGTAATGTTTAAAAAAAATGCCCAAAGCTTCCAGATCTTTTTTTTTTTTTTGGTTTTTTGAGACAAGGTTTCTCTGTGACAGAAATACTTTTGTGTTGGTCATCTAATACTGCTGGGCAAGGGGTGGGGGGTGGGGGGTATCTACCCTTAAGTGTGGTATATTGACCCTGTGAGACTCCCTTGGAGTAATTAACTTTTCCTTTGTGGGCAGTTTTCAGTTGGAGATAACTTCTTGTTTAGGGAAAGGGGCTTATGTCTCCTTGCCCTTCTCAGCACTGGGACCCTTTCAGGTTTGGGTCTGTGCAGGGACTGTGCCTGCTGCCAGTCTGAGTTTATATGTGGCAGGTATTCTTGTGGAGTATCTTGGGTAGTACCTGTTAAGGACAAAAGGGGAGCCCTCTGCCCTCACAGTTCAATTCTTAGGATCTCCAGCAATACCTGTTGAGATGTTTAAGGGTCTTTGTCCTTGCAGCAGTTTGGAGTACTGACACATTGATGTAGTCTAGGTTATCCACCAGGTGCCACGATTTTTTATGATACCTCTCTTTTAAAGGGTGTATCTTGAAACGATACAATTTTTGTTTCAAATGTGTTCTGCTTTGTAATATTGTCAACACAAGTCAAATATGTCAAATATAAAGGAGGCTGCTGATGTCATCACTCTGCTTTTCTTTTTTTTTTTGTAGCTATACCAAATGGTTTTGGAACCAGTCCACTAACTCCTTCTGCTAGGATATCAGCACTAAACATCGTGGGGGATCTCTTGCGGAAAGTAGGGGTAAGCATTTAATTATTTATCACTAGGTGTTTCCACTGCTGAGGTAGTGCTAAACCGTTTCTTTCCTGTGGTGAGAACGGTGATGAAGCTGAGAAGCACCAGCATCTACTGATGAGCAGAGACTAGACTAGAGAAACATCCCCAGCCTTGGTCTTAAGAAGGCATTTCTGGAAGGGCTTGGGCTCATTGCTGTCCTGTCTACCGTGCAGCTCCTCAAATCCTATTCTTTGCCCCTGACTCTTATCCTTCATCTTGTATTTTGTGGGATAGTATCTGGCTTAGGCATTGCCAGCTATCTTTGTCTAGGTCTTACTACTCTTGGGCTACCTCAGCTTTGGTGTCCTATTCATACTTGTTTTCAGTAGATTGGATTTTGAAATATGAAGCTAGTTTTTTCTTTTCTAATTTTTAAGATTTATTTAATTATATGTATGAGTTGCCTGTATATCTGTCCACCATGTACCTGGTGCCTGCCAAGGTCAGAAGAGGGTGTCAGATCCTCTGGGACTGGAATTACAGGTGGTTGTGAGCTGCTGGGAATCAAAACTCAGTCCTCTTCAAGAGCAGCCAGTGCTGTTAACCTCTGAGTTGACTTTCCAGCTCTGGTTTTTCTTTTTCTTTTTCTTACAAAAAGTTTTTTTGAAGAGTGTGTGTGTGTGCGTGCGTATGTGTGTGTGCACACACTTACGCATGTGGAAGGCAGAACAACTTTCAGGTCTAGTTTTCAATTCTATTACATGTATCCCAGGATCAAACTCAGGCTATCATGCTTGGCCACAGGTATAATCCTGCTGAGCCATCTCACCAATCTGAAACTGCGTTTTCTTCGAATGCCTTTTTGTTTTTTAATGTAGCATCTTGTTAGTCTCAAATTTGTCAGTTCAGGTGACCTTTTTTTCTCAGCCTCCCAAGTAGTTGGAACTGTAGGATGTACCCTTCTTAATCCATTTTTCACTGTGTCTAATATTGGGATCTTATCAAGAATAGTGTTAGTCTTTATCAACCATCTTGCTTTCACTTGTTTCTTACTCCTTCAGGACTCTTAATATTCGTTGTCACTATTATTTCATAGTTGTCTTGGCTATAAAGGAGACCAGCCATCTGGAATAGCCAAACAGGTGGATTCCTGGAAAAAGTTATGGGCCCTTGTGATTTTATCCATTGCTGTATAGTCAGCATGTCTAGCATTAGTCACATATTTCCATCAATGGCTTCTTTTTAAGCATCAGCCCTGTAACTTCTTCACTCGTGTGTGTATTCCTGTGTGAGTGCAGGCACACACACACTATGGTGTATGTGGGAGTAAGAGTTTTGTGTGTTCATCTTTGCCTTCCATAAGAAATGTTGGTGTAGGATGTCCAAACAGATTCTGAACGTTTGTATTACCTGTGGATTTCCTTTAGTGTTGTGAATTGGAATGGGCTACATTTTTTTCGACATGGCATAGCTTTTCCTTTTTTTTAGGGGGCTAGTGGAGAGACAACTTGATTTGGGAGAAATTTTGTTGGGAAGGAGGGATTTCATGATATCCAAGTGTGGAGAAATGAGAAAGTAGTTCCTCCTTTTTTTTTAGTCATCTGTTTGCTGGTAGAGCATGCATGTGGCAGGTATTGTTCAGGTGTAAAGGAAAGATACTAGATGTAGAGGTAAATGATAAAGAGTCAGTATTGTTTACAGGCACATTAATTATAGACATGTTTCAGGCATACAGTTCACAGTGCTATCCAGGGAAAATGGCTTCATATCATGTGAGAGTAGAAACAGGTCTTTCTGGTGTAGTGGGGAAAAGTAGACTGAAAAACCTGTACAAAGAGTGGGCTGCATTAAAAACATTCTTTGTGATAATTCTTTTTTTTTTTTTTTTTTGGATTTTCAAGACAGGGTTTCTCTGGGTAGCAGCTCTGGCTGTCCTGGAATTCGATATATAGACCAGGCTGGCCTCGAATTTACTGAAACCCGCCTGCCTCTGCTTCCCGAGTACTGGGATTAAAGGTGTGCGCCACCACTACCTGGCTAGTGATAATTCTTTGTAATGCTTGCTATACAAATGCACCAAATCCCAACTTAACCAGTACTGTAGAACGTAACAAATAATGGACTGGTTGTGAGGTTTGGGGTCTTTCCTTACCTATTGGTAACATGGTTTTCTTAGTTGTAAGGTGTGGGTTATATCTGTGTTCCTCAGTGATACTGAGAGGAATAAGTTAAATTTTTTGGGTTCATTAGTAATGTTCATTGTTCTATTAGAAAGACAAATGATTCTGGCTTAACTAATGGCAGTTGTCCTGGAGGATAAGGGTTGAAGCCTGAAATAGAAATAGTTTGAAATGAAAATATTTTCTATATGGTCAATGTTTTGATAGCCATTCTTCTTCTTTTTAGGCTTTAGAATCCAAATTAGCAGCTTGCAGGAACTTTGCAAAAGACCAAGCATCACGAAAACCCTATATCCCAGGGAGCGTTAACTGTGGGGTGATGAATAGCAACGGCCCAGAGTGCCCAAGGTCAGGGCGAGGGACCTTCTTCCATAAAGGGTAAGTCTTTGACCTTTTTTTTTTTTTTTTTTGTGGCAGTTCTAGGGATAAAACCTAAGGCCTCGTATGCCAGACAGTTATTCTACCACTGAGCTACAGCCTCAATCCTTGGACTCACTGATCATTTTAGTAAATTTACAAATCCATATGTGCTCATGAGCTTCCCTGTGATCATCTTACTCAAGTCCCAGAGGACAGAGATCTGTTGTTGTCTTCTGGTTCTCAAGGAGCTTTCTGCCCCTGGAGTCTGCAGTGTCTGTTCTGGGAGTAGACTCTTAAAGGGACCTGTGTTGGGCTCAGGAGAATGTGCAGGGCTGCTGTGGGCCTGCTCTCCAGGTGCTCAGCTTGGGAAATTCTCTCAGCAAACCTGTTAAGGGAAGGGTGAGAATACTGCAATTATTTGTATTCAGATTATATGTTAAACCATTTATTTGACTAGTTTAGAAAAATGCAAAATCCTAAAGTATTTAGACACTAGTTCAAATACAGGTCAGAGTTCAGGGTCATCCTGGTATATCTAGTGAGTTTCCAGCCAGCTCACTGTCTCAGGAAGACTGTCTCAGCAAAACAAAGAAAACAATAGGAAAGGTAGGGTGTGTGTGTGTGTGTGTGTGTGTGTGTGTGTGTGTGTGTGTGTGTGTGTGTGATTCAAATTTAAAAAAGCTTTTAAGCTTGAAGCAGTGGTATGTCATTAGTGAAAAAAATTTCATTTGTCATAGAAGTATGTGAAGATAAGTTTTCTACTTTTGCACTATTTTTGTCATTAGAGTTAATTTTCAGGCATGTAAAATCAGATTTTTATGCATCTGCTATAAGCTTCTTGTAGCACATCTACAAGAGCATGCTTTAAATGTTGCTTGGTCCTTGCCTGTTTTGATTTACATTGCCAATTTTTTCCCTGGCAGTACCTTTCATTCTATTTTATTTGTTTCTCTCTAATATGTACAGCTATCTAATTTAATATAGGGAACTAGTTAGGACCTGTAATCTCTCTGTTGATTATGTTACCTTAGTTATTGCTGGAACAGCAGCTTATGTGCTCATGATCCCTTGCCATTGTCTCTTGTGAATGGAATAGGCAGCTTTAAAACCAACAGCAAACAAAGCAGGGACAGCTCTAGAATGTTTCACAATATTTTTAAAGGTGCTTTTATTTTCTGATGTCTTAAATAGTTACAGCTTGTTTATGGAAGATCTGATTGTTCTATATAGTCTGCTATTTTCTTTCTTTTTTTTTTCTGAGACAGGTTTTTTTTTTTCTGTTCAATTCTGGGTGTCCTGGAACTCACTTTGTAGACCAGGATGACCTGAAACTCACAGAGATCTGCCTTTGAGTTCTGGGGTTAAAGGTGTGCACCACCATGCCAGGCTACAGTCTACTCTTTGTTAAGATAGATAGATAGATAGATAGATAGATAGATAGATAGATTGATTGATTGATTGATTGATTGATTATTTATTTTTATGTATATGTGTGCTCTATCTGCATGTGCAACTTTATGCTGGAAGAGGGCATCAGATCCCACTGTAGATGGTTGTGAGCCACCATGTAGTTGCTGGTAGTTGAACCCAGGACCTCTGGAAGAGCAAGCAGTGCTCTTAACCACTGAGCCATCTCTCCAGCCCCTACAGTTTACTCTTTAGAGTTTTATTGTTCACCTATGTAGTGTAGTATTCTGGTCTATTGCTTTTTCTTATGACACTTCTGTCCTGAAAGTTACAACAAGGACTTTCTACTAAAAGCACATTATAAAATACCAGTATATAAGTCAGAACTCTGTTCTACCTCTTTGGGTTCCTCAGGTGGGATAAGTATAACATTAATTTTCATCAGACTTGGGAGTGCCAGTTTTTGAGCTGTTCTGGAACAACATGACTTGGACAGACATTTTCTCATTAGTCATTCCCCTAACAATACAGAGACATTGAGAGGAAGTCTTCAGGAGTGTTGAAAACGTGTGCTTACTCCAACAGAGTAGTTATTAGACTCTGTCTCTGGAATTACATTTCTTGGTGGGCCACAGAAGGCATCTTAGAGTATGAGAGGAGACATGAAGCAGTGTTGGATTGGTTAGGCAGGGACCTTTATATGGAAAGTGCTGGCAGGTGGTTATAGGGAGGGAGGAATAGACTATCATTGAGGCTCACTGCTCTCTTGCACTTGCCTCCCATCTCAGAGTACCAGGGCAGCATTGCTCAGAGATGATGAATCCGCCCTTGGATGTGGAACATCGGTTTAAGCTGAAGGGAATGACTGTGGAGCTCTGCCTGAACTTTGCCCCCAGGAACAGCTAGATGCAGGGTTTCTCTATTTCTTGAGCTGAATAATGGGAAATGTGCTTCCTGATAGAACCAGATAGTTGCTGTTTGTGTTTTGTTTTAAATTACAAAAATTTTATGTTGTTCTGTTTCTACCAAAAAACGAAATATGCTTTTATGGATTGGCCCTTGGTACAGTGTTTGCTTTATTTAACAAGTAGCTTATGGATACACTGTTAACCTGCTGTTGTCTCAGGAATTCTCATCTCTTCACTGCTCTGGAGGGTTCGCTGTTACTGCTTCTTGCTGCTTTGCTTTCATTCTGGCTTTCTTGTGGTCAGCCTGGCTTTTTACCTATTGACTAGATAAAAACCAAGATGGTATGTGCCAACTGTAAGAGGAAAGGGCAAATAGCCTGACCCCCAGGTGCATTATTAATTCTGGCTTGTCAAAGAAATGCCAGTCTTTGTAGACAAAAGGGAAGTGTGGCTTGGGACTTCAGCATGTGAACAGCCCCATCTTAAAACCCTTGGCTGTGGTGTTTGCCTTGCTCCCGAGGAATCTCTCTGTATGTAGCTTCATCACTGTAGCTCACTAGTGTGACTGTAGACTGACAGGTGGATTTTCTTGGGAGGTTTGAGTGTTTACTTCATTTTGTTTGAAGCCTTGCCACATAAAACTACACACATCTAAACTGGGTCCATGGCCTTAAGTGAGTCAGAAGTATTTGCAGATTCTGGTTGTCTGAGGACTTCTTAGAATCAGGAGTTTGTCTTCTGAGGTTTCTGCCAGCCCCTCAGATGCCGGCTGCTGTTCCTGGTGGCCCTAGTTTTTCCTACTGCTGACACTCTTTTTATATTCCAGCCTAAATTTGTGTGTTACTTGAATTTTCTCTAAAACATTTTTTTCTTCATAACACTAATCTGGTTTCATATGTATTGCTTGCACATGGTGCAAATGGTGGACCAAGCAGTCAGGTTTTTCTGGGTCATATGTAGGTAGATGTGGGCTCATTTCAGGGCATGATGTGAAAATGGTGTTTGTATTGCTGTTTAATGATTTTTCCTTTTTTTTTATTAGGCAAGAAAAAGTCATATTTCCCACGTTGTTCATGGGTAACTCAATTTGTTTGCTGTGCTTTCCTTTTCTCCGTCTTACTCATGCTGTGTGGTGGAAGACACATTAACAGACTGGTTTTACTAACTGCATGGGGCTGACTCTGGTTAATCAACCTTTAGCCCATGAATGAGCTTTCAAGATCCTGTCTTGCTTGATTACATTATTGCTGTTAGTTCCATGTATCTGTGGTCTTGGCTAGTTGGGTGGCTGAGGCAGAAGGTGACTTGAGCTCAGGAGTTGAAGCCAGCTTGGCAAGAATGAGATGCCACTTCAGTAAAATAAAACAAAACCTCAGTGCTGTGGTCCTGAGTGGCTGTGAGTATTAGCCTGGTGGCACACTCCCTATTCTAGGGCAGGGTCACATCTCACTGTCTGCATGGGGAAGGGTTTCCTTGTGTGTTCTCCTGTCAGAAACTGGTGATAATGAACTCCCTTGTTCCGTGCTCGCTTTTGTGTTTCCACATTAAACTGGGATGGTAAATGGGAGGTGTGTAGAATCTACCCTTCCTTTCTGAACTGTTTGATTGTTGGCATAGCCTGGGTAGAGGACTGGAGCAGCCTGGGACTGCACCATGTTTCTGTTTACACACAGGGAGAGCTGGCTCTGGATGTCCATTTTGTCATGTTATTGAGAATCAGTTCAGGCTGCCCTCCTTCCACCCACTGCCCTTTCAGAAGCACTCATCTTGCTTCTTCCACATACCGAGCTTTGCTTTTTTGTATTGCTAGGTAATAGCCCTCCTGGCTGGCCGCAGAGGTGCAGTTTCTGTTGCTAAAGTACCTTTCTGGAGTTTTATTTCTGTGTGGCCCACTGGGCATTTATTTCTCTATACCTGCATATGGTGTATCTGAAGGCTTTTCTTCTCTTGGGAACCTTCTTCATTGAATACATTTTACAGTTTCCTGAAGGAGCCTTTCTAGACTAGAAGTACTCATGGAGGTCAGCTTTCTTTTCTTCTGGTTTTAGCTTACTACCTCTTGATTCAGAAGAGAAGTTCTAGGTGAGACCCTCTGCCCAACCCACCTCCAAGTTCTCCCACCACACAGAGATGTCACTGGCTCCCCACTAGAGCTCATGCATACAGGGAACAAAGAAGTGGTTGCTCTCTGAGGGCTCCTGAGTGGCCTGTGACTAGAGGTTGCTGGGAAGGGGTGGGATACCTGAAGTAGTTGGGGCTGAACAACTCACTAATAATATTTTGGTGGGTGAGCCTGGGCTAATGATCTTCTTGGTTTGCTTTCCTCTGTAACAATGGAGACGGACTTGATGCTACTTTAAAGTGCATTAATTTAGTCCTGCACTCATTTCTGTGTGTGGGACTGTCTTCATAGTTGCTACTTTTGCATACCCCAGTTGGCCATATGACAAACTTTTGGCATCCTATAGGGTGTCCCTGTCTGATGAGTTGGAGGCTTTCTGTAGTATAGCTTGCCTGTCTGTGCTGAGGACAGGGATGGAGGTTCATGTGTTGGTTCATGTGTAGTTCTTCCATTGGTTGTTGGAGAGATCGGGAGCTCGGGAGCTCTGGGTCTATATAGGCAAACAACAGATAGGCCAGTGCTGTACTGGCAAACAGATTGTGGTCCCAGGCGGAGAAGCATAGGCATGCAGCTTTTGGGAAAGACGTAAAGAGAGAAAGTTCTGCTGTCTAGCACAGTAAAACAAGGCATGGGGTTGTTGGGGGCTGGGAGGGGAGTGGGGTGTATCAGAGGGTCTTTCCTGCTGCTGTTGCTTTCTGTGTAAGGCTTGATTGCAGATTCCAAGTATGAGCTGTGTTCAGTCTCTTGAAACATTAACTCTTGTTTCCTGAAAGTAGTTGGGGTTCTTGTTCAAGACCCTCCTTCTCTGCATGTCTGTTTCTGTGTGCCATTAGAGACTGCTTATGAACCAGTGGTCTTTGCAGGGAATATGTGGCTCACTTTTTAGAGATGTCTCTTTGTGAGCCTGTGTTTAGCTCCTTGGATCCTTCCATAAGCAAGTAGATGACAGTGGTGGGCAAGAATGGTAGTGTGTGGTCTGTCAAAGTTGTTAATAGGATGGATTTGCCCAGGAAGTGTCTTTGACTAGAAAGGCTGAATTTGCTCCCTGAGATCTTGTACTTCTCTCTTTCCTTTTCCCTTCCCCTTGCTTCCTGTGTCTGCATGCTGGTGGGTGGATTTGGGCGTGCCCTCCACCTTGCTGGATGCCCTTTTGTGGAGCTGGGGTGCTGTGTATAAGTAAAAAAAACTGTCTTCCTATCTAGCTTTGCTTGTTAAACATTAGTTTTTTTCTCTTTGAGATACTGGTATTGCAATAGATTTGTAAAATAATAAGAGTATAAACTAGTAAAATTTATCTACAACCCAGAGAAGAATACATTTTGTTAAAATTTCCTTCTATGATATAGATGATTTCATTACATATATGTGTATATGTAATATAATTCACACGTTGTGTATTTACATGTGTATTTGTCTAAAGAGTTATTCATTCTAAACTACATAAATCCATAGTGTCAAGCTGGGCATTGCCTTTAATCCCAGCACTCGGGAGGCAGAGGCAGGCGGATCTCTGTGAGTTCGAGGCCAGCCTGGTCTCCAGAGCGAGTGCTAGGATAGGCTCCAAAGCTACACAGAGAAACCCTGTCTTGAAAAACTAAAAATAAAATAAAATAAAAAAAATAAATCCATAGTGTCTGTGTAAGAGGCTGGAATAGAATCTAGGCTATATACTGCTTGCATTTTCTTTTTTCTTTTAACATCACACTGAAAATAGGCAGTTTGGGTGGCCTGCCTCTTTTTCCTTGTATCATTAAATACATACTAAATATTTTCCCTTGCTATTAAAAATACTGTAGAATATATTAATAGTTGTATTTATATATCATTGTTTTGTTGTATAATTATTTAGCTATCTCTCTATTGCCAGACATTTAGACCTTTTGATGGTTAAAAAAAAATCAAATTGTGGTTATAGTGGCCCATATGATAGGGTTGTCTAGAAAGGGGTACATGGTCTCAGTACCTCAGGACTGTGAATTGTCTGTCTATTCTCTTATCACCAGTGCCTTCTGGGCAGCTACTTTGGGATTCAGGATTCTACTGTGGGCAAGGAAGAGGACTAGTTACAGAGAGCAGCTAAGTTTCCTATGTGTAGAGTGATTTAAACGAGCCTTTTTTTCTTCTCTTCTTCCCTTGCTATTCTGGTCACCCCACAGGGCAGTAAACGGCTTTGATCCAGCTCCTCCTCCTCCTGGGCTGGGCTCCTCACGCCCATCGTCAGCACCGGGTATGCTGCCTCTCAGTGTGTGAGTGCCCAGCCTCCAGGTGGGGTCCCTGCCCTCTTCCAGCAGCCCAGGACACCTACGCCTCGCCCCTCGGTACCTGGGTCCAGCCCTGTGCCCCTGTCTGCCTCTTCACCGCTGGCAGAGGGCAGGCTGCATGCAGTGGCGGCTGCTGGGCTCTGCCCAGCCCCAGGACTCTGCGCGATATCAATACTGGCTATTTTCTCTTCTCGCCGTAGTGCCGTTGGTTTCACATGATTGCACTTTTGTGGGTCACAAGTGATACATACGTGTATTACTCGATCACTGGATGTGGAAGTACCCGTTTATCACATCTGCCTCATAGCCCCCATTTTGCTGTGCTGATAGGATTTAGTTATGTTTAGGACATTGCAGATCTTCTAGAAGTTCTCCTCAATCAGGTTGACAAGACCCTTCTAAACTCCCACCCATGCATCTTCAGTGCTCACAATCATGTGTCCCCGAATCTCGCCCTATAGTTCAGAGTCAGGACCACCTCTGAATTGGGGAATATTGTCTGTATTTCTGACTTAATGTAAGCAGCCCATCCCATAGGCTTGCTCTCTAAAGCAGCAAGATGCTGTCTGAGCTGCAGGAGGCGGGGCATCTGGGACCTGGCACTCCAGGGCTGAGCCACTGCGTGCCTCAGACTCAGAGGAGGCAAGTGGCAACCTCCTTACCAGCTTTTTAGTCCTTCAGTTCAATGACATCTCTTAGCTCATTTTGTTTTCTCTTCTGAAGGTCCGTCTAGTTGCTTTGGGAAAGGTTGAGGGGCCTGATTCTGGGGCTGGCTGGTGCTAGCTCTTGGGGGCAGACTGGCCAGAAGTGTTTGTCCCTTGCATCCTTTGGTTATTCTCATGCTGCACTTACTGTTTACATTTGTTTTATTGTATATAGGTTTGTAAACATTATTGCCTAAGATATTTGTATATAACTTGGGCTTTGTAGCTTTTATTTATTCAGACTCATATGGCATGTTAATTAACGACTTATGATGGTGTCCTATTCTGGGCAGCTGTATAGGATCATCATGTGGTTAAAAGAAGATACTTCCCTCCAAAAAAAAAAAAATCTTTTAATGTGGAAACAATAAATTTCACAGAAAAAAAAAAAAAGGGTCGAGATTGCTTTATTTGGTTCCTGCCATCCCATGAGAAAAGGGCATAAAAGGCTGTTCAGCGTCTCTTCTCCCACATGGGATGTGTGGTGGCAAACAGGTATGAAATGAGACAGAAGATTGAGACTGCAGGAGATGCCTTATTCATGCATGTTTCTAGTCGTGTACCATTTCCAGGGGTAGCTTGAGAATGGTCCAGACCCCACAGGATAGTAGAGAAGACCAGAACTGGTGAGTTTGCCAGGGCTTGGAGTACCTGCATAGACCTAGGAACTGGTCTCTAGTTGCACTGTATACAACATTGTGTGACAGAAGTCCTGGGCCTAGAAAAATTACATGGACATGGGCTTCTCTCATACTTCTTTCCTAGGGTTGGTGCTAAGTTCCAGGTGCCATGTTGAGGAAATGGCAAAATGGGGTCTGTGTGTTTTGTGTCTGAACCCTGCCTGCTCACAGTAGTACAGACACAACAGCATACTTCATAGCTTAAAACTACAAGTGTTCTGAGTGTGGTGGAGACCAGCCTGGTGTACACAGTGAGCCCCACAACACCCTGTCTCCACCCCCAACCTCAAAAAACAAAACAAGTGCAGTTAAGGGAGTCAGATCCCTGAGTAGGGAAAACATGAAGTAAGGAGAACCTCCAGACCTTTTCTGCTTATTGTTTGTTCTTGGAGATTTTGTTCTAAGCTGACTCATCAATAGTCACCTGCAGTCATGTGTGTAAATGGTGGAAAGAAGTCCCTGCTGTCTTCATCGATTGCCCTGAATGGTGGAAAACGTGGATAATGTCTCACTGAGCAGCCGCCTTCAGCTTCTTGCCAAACTGCCTTTGGAAGGGTTGGATTAGGTCAGAGGTTTGAGCAGTTAGCAGATCTTTGTGGAAGCAGGGGTGAGGCTGCGTCCTCATCTCTGGCTCCCAGGGATTTCTCAGATGTTCTGAGGCTTTGTACCCATGGACTTATCCAGACTGCTCTGTCTTGCTGCTCTCGTAGGGATGGAATATTACTGCTGTTTTGGGTCCAGGTTCAAAGAAGCAGCAGATGACCACTTATTTTTTTAAGCACACTTGTAGCAGCAGCCCTCTTGACAGAACCCCATGAGGACACTGGTTGATGGTCCTCCTTAGCGCCCTCTGTGATGGATGGGTCAGGATTCTTTGTACTTGCTGGCCTAAGTCTGATTCTCTAAAAGCATAGGTTCTCAACCTTCCTAATGCTGTGACCCTTTAATATAGTTCCTCATGTTGTGGTAACCCCCAACTGTAACATTTTTGTTGCTTCTTCATAACTGTCATTTGGCTAGTAATGACAGATATTTACATTTGGTAATGTAAATATCCGATATGTGACCTAGAGGGGTTGCAGTCTACAGGTTGAGAACCACTGCCCTAAAGTTTCTCCCGAGACCCTGCTTTCCTGGTGGGTACCTGTTGTTGAATCCTCAGGGCTGGGAACCCATTGAGCTAGGTGTGTCTATGGAGTCTTCCCTTTTGAAGTGCTGATCTTGCCTCCCCAAATGTCCACTTCTCGGCTCAGAGCCTCATGCGTGAGGCCAGGGGGACTGTGTAAATGAGCACAGGGTAGTCACTTCCCCCCAGTTTGCAGAAGGGATGGCTCAGAGCAAGGGCAGGATTGGAAATGGGACCATTATCTTTTTCTACTGTGCTCTCTTCCCACACTGGAGGCCTAGCAACTCACTGTGTAGTATGGACCTGGGCATTCATTCCTCCCGCCTCAGCCTCCTGAGCTCTGAGATTTATATATGGGCCTGGCTTAAAAAGGTAAATGTGGGGTTGGAGAGATGGCTCAGTGGTTAAGAGCACTGACTGCTCTTCCAGAGGTCCTGAGTTCAATTCCCAGCAACCACATGGTGGCTCACAACCATCTACAATGAGATGTTGCGCCCTCTTCTGGCCTGCAGGGATACGTGCAGGTGGAACACCATATACATAGTAAATAAATATTAAAAAAAAAAAGGGCAAATGTGAAAACAAAGAACAAATGTGTTAATGCCTATATTGGGGGCCAAATGGGATTTGTGCTGTTTTGTGATTCTTTGTCCTGCTGTCCATCTGCACCCACAGGAATTGTGCTGGCGTTTCCTGTCAGCTCTTTAGGAAGCCTTCCCTGAGGCAGATGTGACCCCACTGGAACGAAGTTTAAGCTTTTCACTGACCCGGCGTTTTGTAAGCACGTGTCATTCTCAACTGCCATCTCCACTACCATGCAGTACGTAGAATCCTGCCTGGATTGTGGTCATGGGTGGATGCCTGGCAGGAGGGCGGGGCTCACTTGTGGTTGCTGGCAGTGTGGGCCTATATCACCTGTAAGTGATACACTTAAGTGAGGCTTAGTGGCTGAGCCCTGCTGCTCAATGCACTAAAAGATAGAGTTAGGAAACACTTGTTTATTTGCATAAATTTTAGCTAGGAACAAAATGTCTGAATATTGATCCCACTGTTGGGGTAGGGGGAAGGGATGTATTTTTAACTCATTAATTTCGTTATTCTCCATGTCTTAATCTGGCCTAACAGTATAGTAGCTATAAAAGCTTGCTTTTGGGATAAACTTCAATAAAGTAAAGTAAGTTTTGGTGTCTGGTGGCAGGGGATGGGTAGGATGGCTTAGCATTTATAGATCCAGTATAGTTGTGTAGTACTGAGATACAGTGGCAACACTAAGAAGAACTAAAGCTTAAAAATGAAAAACCAAGTGATGGAAAGTATATAGGTGGCTTACTCTCCAGATTTTAAAATTGCCTCTAAAGTTGCCCAAATTAATTAAAGAAAAATCAAAGTAATAACACAAATTTTCTTTTATTGTGCAAATTGGCCTGAGACCTATGCTGAGAGGCAGACAGTGGCTGCTCTCACCTGCCCAAATAGCCACCCCAGAGTATTAAAGCAGCTTTCTAGGTTGTCTCCAGCCCTGGACACAGGAGGAGAGGGCCATGTGTTTGCAGGACCCCAGACACTAATTAGAAGATGCCACTTTGTTTTCTGAGTCATTGAGAACAATGTAGCAACTAGAACTATGGAAATGCTCACCAACTAGACCTTTTAAGAAAGTTCTTAACTTCCTGTGTATGGTGTTTTGCCTGGATGTGTGTATATGCACCATGTGCAAGCCTGGTGCCCTTGGAGGCCAGAAGTTGTCAGACCCCTTGGATCTGGAGTTACAGATGGTTGTGAGTGTTGGGAATTGAACCTGTATCTTCTGGAAGAACAGCTAGTGTTCTTAACCACTAAGCTAAGCTGTCTCTCCAGGCCCCACTTAGAATTTTTGTATTACTGAAAATTTTGAATGTTTTCTGACAGATTTGGGTTTTTGAGACGAGTTTTCAGTAGGTCTGTAGCCCTGTTTTCCCTAGTGCTAGGGTTAAAGGCATGTCCCACCACACCTGGAACTTGATGTTTCTAATCTCTTATCACAGTTTATATACCATGAGAAGGATGAGAGATTCCTAGAACTTGGCTGTGAGCCCTCATTCTGAGTCATTCTTTTGACCCAGAGTTGCCCTTGTCTATGTTTTCCCAAGCAGTTTCATCATCCTTTGTACGGTGGTGTTGGTGATGTGGCATTCCTGAAATGCACCTTCCTTTGTCACTTCCAGAATTTTCTAAGTGGCTGACAGCCATTCTGCAATTTTTTACGCTGAGCCTTATTACCATGAGCCAGGGAACAATAGCCACATCCCAAGTGCCACCTACTGACATGACTGTGAGCTGCAGGAGATTTTGGGCATTTTAGAATCTATACCAGTAATACCATAAAACTTTTTTTTATTAATTCTTATTTTATATATCAATCCCAGTTCCTACTCCCCACGGAGAGTGAGGTCTTCCACGGGGGAATCATCAGAGTCTGTCACATCCTTTGGGGGAGGGCCTAGGCCCTCTTTCGTGTATCTGGGCTGCAATAGTATCCCTCCATAGGGAATGGGCTCCCAAAGTCCATTTGTGCTCTAGCGATAAAGACTGGCTCCACTGTTAGAGGTCCCATAGACTGCCCAGGCTTCCTAACTGGCACCCACATTCAGAGGACTTGGTTCCGTCCAATACTGGTTCCCCAGCTTTTTGACTCTGTGCCCTCACTAGGTCAGGTCAACTGTTTCTGTGGGTTTCTCCAGCATGGTCTTGACTGTTTTGCTCATCCTGCCTCCCTCTTAACAAATGGATTCCAGGAATATGGCTCAGCGCTTAGCTGTGGGTACCTGCTTCTTCAATCAGCTACTGGATGACATCTCTAGGATGGCAACCAAGGTAGTCATCAATCTCATTATAGGGGAAGAGCATTTCAAAGGCAGCCTCTCCACTACTGCCTAGATTCTTAGTTAGGGTCATCCCTGTGGATCCCTGAACATTTCCTTAGTGCTAGACCTCACTCTAAACATAAACTGGCTCCTTCTATCAAGATATCTCCTTTTTTTTCTCTCCTCTGTTCCTCTCCATAACACTAGTAGCACAGACACCGAGATCTACAGTTAATAAATGGGACCTCCTGAAACTGAGAAGCTTCTGTAAGGCAAAGGACACAGTCAACAAATCAGCAGCCCACAGAATGGGAAAAGATATTCACCAACCCCACATCTGACAGAGGGCTGATTTCTAAAATATAAAATGAACTTAAGCTAGCTATTCTCGAAAACACCAAACAATCCAATTAAAAAGTGGGGTACAGAACTAAATAGAGAATTCTCAATAGAGGAATCTAAAATGGCTGAAAGACGCTTAAAGTGCTCAACATCCTTAGCCATCAGGGAAATGCAACTCAAACAACTCTGAGATACCATCTTAAACCGGTCAGAATGGCTAAAATCAAAAACACCAATGACAGTCTATGTTGGAGAGGAAGTAGAGAAATAGGAACACTCCTCCATTGCTGGTGGGAGTGCAAATTTGTGCGACCACTTTGGAAATCAGTATGGCGGTTTCTCAGGAAAGTGGGAATCAGTCTACCTCAAGATCCAGCAATTCCACTCTTGGGCATATACCCAAAGAATGCACATTCATACAACAAGGACATCTGTCCAACTATGTTCATAGCAGTGTTGTTTGTAATAGCCAGAACCTGGAAGCAACCTAGATGCCTCTCAACCGAAGAATGGATGGAGAAAATGTGGTACTTTTACACAATGGAGTACTACTCATCGGAAAAAAACAATGAAATCTTGAAATTTGCAGGCAAACGGATGGAACTGGAAAAAAATGTCCTGAGTGAGGTAACCCAGTCACAAAAAGACAAACATGGTATGTACTCACTCATATATGGATTTTAGACATAGAGCAAAGGATTACCAGCCTATAATCCACACCGCCACAGAGAAGCTAGGAAACAAGGAGGACCCCAAGAGAGACATACATGGTCCCCCGGAGAAGGGGAAAGGGACAAGAACCCTTGAGCAAATTGGAAGCACGGGAGAAGAGAGGAAGGAGATAGGAAAAAGGGGAGAAGAGGAGGATCAGTTATATCATCTTTAAAGGGTTTCATGACATTAAGTCAGTTGGAATAGAGCCCATGATTGGCCTATTTTGAAAACAAATGAAGACCACTGTTGTAATGAGTTAAAGTAATGAATTTCCAGGCTCACGGGGTTCAAGGGTCTTTGCTCACTTCTTGGCATAGCATATAGGTAATGGTCTCAATACTAGCTGTATTATATTACTAGCACTGTGAGGTAAAACATATACCCTGCCATAGCTTCATGTCACATTCCTGACAGTTAACTGTTTTACCAGACAGGAGTGGATTGACTGCAGGGTCTGGTCCTGAGCTGGTCTAGGACAGCCTTTTAGGGGAGACTGTTTTTAGTCTCTCAGGAAGGTAGGGATGCAGAAGGGCTAGGCAGTCCAGTGGCCACAGGCTTTCTTTCAGTCTTCTTGAGACGGGGGGAAGAGAAGCCACCGGTCCCTTACAGAGTCTAGCTTTGTTTTTGTGTGGGAAGCAGGGGCAAGCCTGGAGGAGGAGGGCATGCTTTGTAGTGTTCTTCCTTCTGTATTTAACATCTGTCCCTCAGTAACATTGGCTTCGGGGCAACAGGCTGTGAGTCAGCCAAACCAGAGCAGTTGGATAGTAGGACATCTTAGCTTCCTCAGCTGATAAGAAACAGAGGACTGGAATTTTCCTGGTATCAGGACTTTGGATTCCAGTGTGCCTTCAAACCAGCAGGCTAGGAATTAGCTCAGTGTTGCACTTAGAACAATGTGCATAATTATGCCTCGTGCCCAATAGAGAGTTTTTAAACTACATTTAACGACAAAGTATGGAATTGTTTAGTGATCAACGGTTTTTCCTTCTACTTAGTGTTTTTGTGGAATCAGGAACTAGACTTGGTCCACAAAGTTTGTTTCACCTTCTCCCATAGTTGGGACAGGTTTCTTATGTCAAGAAGGTCTAAATGCACCTTTAGTAAAGTATGCATGGTTACTAGAATCTGGGTTACTCTGTAGCCCCAGATGGTCCACACCAGAAAGGCTGCCTGTGGGGAACCAGTGTCTAAACATGCAGCCCCAGACTTCTAGGACCCCTTAGAAATGATGTGCCATAGTCTTCACTGGGGGGGGCCAAGCAAGCACTCCTCCATTGTTCCCTGCCTTCAGGCATCCAACCCTGCAAGTATGCCTGGTTTCTGGGAGACCTGGTAGGCCTGGTTCATGGATGTGCAAACCCCCCCTCCAATCAGGTCACAGATGGTAAACCAAGAACAGAAGGTGAGGAGACAGACTCCATGTTCACATGATTACTCTTGTTTATTGAGGTCTGTTTGTTCTTAACGGGTGCTTTTTCCTCCAAGTAAACAGAGCAGGCGCAAATATCTATAATGAATAAATTTATTGTCTTACAAAAATCATTGTCTAGAAATATGGGAGTACAAGAAAAGATATTTGCAGTCAGGTGTCTGGTGGTCAACAGCCAGTACAATCCATACAGGGGAAATCAAAGATTCCAAACCCACGTGACAAATTCTTCCTAACAGATGTTAAAGCTTTTAACCCAAAAGGTCTGTGTTTTCAAGCACATTGCCAAGGATCGGGATTTGTCATTAACACTGATTTGCTGTCACTGAATGTTTGTTTATACTACTTACTAGAGAGGTACATGATATGAAGCACAGTCAAACTTAATACATTAAGTTGTTATAGAGGCAAATAATATATTTAACATTGTCTTAGTACTGTAGTGTCTAAGGCACTTTCTGTAATGTCAGTTTGCTCAACTATCAACCAAAAACAGAATGCTAAGTGTTCATTGTAACACTGTCCAAAGGAAGGGAAAAGGAAAAATGAAGGATCACACACCCACTGGCATGTCAACATTCAGGCAGATGGCATCTGTTCTTGAGGTCCTGTAGCCTCATTGACAAACTTGGAACACACCTCCAACACAAAACCAACATTCCTGTTTTGGGCTCAAAGCAGTGGCTGAATTTGCAAGGTCAGCAGGAGGGTCTGGCTGGTTGGAGAGGACTGTGAGCATCCCAAGGGTCACAGCGGCTCACTCATCCCAGCAAGCCTTTGGAAGATCACCTAGAAGTCACCTGGGAAGCCGTAGCTGTGTTGTAGCCACTATCCTCTCTGTGCGCAGACAGCCCTGGGCCAAAGACTCTATTCACATGAGATGGTGGGGACACCATAAATTTGAGGGAAGGGCCACCCCTTGGGAGATGGGCAGGGTAACCCCAAATTGATGCTGCTTCCCCAATCCAACACACCCCTCCTAAAACCTCCAAAAGCCCCTTTCACAGTTTGCTCACCAAGACAGTGATCATTATTCAAAGGAAATGATACAAGCGAAGGTTAGGTTCACAATGTTCTAAGAGACTGGATGTGGTTGAGGGGTCAGGTCAGGGCCACATGAGCACAGAACTAAGGTACCTGTCAGACGACAGAGCATGCAGAGCAACTGAGCAACCATCCTGGGGCCCCTGGCCCAGTGACTGGCAACAAGTGTCTAGAATTTGTTAAAAAAGGGTTATCTCCTCTTAATGTGTCATGAAGTGGTCTCTTGAGGAATATATGGAAAATAGATGCAACGATGAAACAGTTTGTTTAATACGCATGTCTGGTGGAGGTGTATATATAAAAAGGGGACAATTGTACCTAGTCTGAAGCAGGATACAGTCTGTGCAGGCCGCAAAGCCTTAAGACACGGTTGATCTTCCTGTGAGGAATCCTGGAGCTTGCCATTCCCGACTAGCGCTGAGTTGACTTCTGGCCTGTCCTGCGTCTCCTCCAGCCTCCTGTGTCTATTCTGACTGGGGTGGCTGCGTCTCATTGACATCACTGGTCTTACTTTCTGTGTCATCGTCGGATAGCTCCAGTGATGCCCCCTCAATGTGTAGCTGGCGCCGGCCAGATCGGCTTGAAGAAAAGCTGATTGGGCCGCCCCGCCTGGAGTAGATACACAAGAACATGTGGCTGTTGGGTTATTCAACCCCAAACAATACTCATTCTCCACCCACTGCCCCAGCCCGGGGCATCAGCCCTGGAGGTGGGGGGAGGGGTGCTCTACTCAGAAAGGCCTCCAATAGACATGGTAAGGAGGGTGGATTAAGGTGAAGCTCCGTCTCCCCATAGCCATCCTTGAAAAGGCCAAAACCTCAAGTTTCAGTTTATTGGCCACACAAAAAAGCAGGACACTGGCAGCTTTTGCCCACTGGCTTTTCTGGGTGGTGTGTATACCTTTCACTCTGCTATGCCTTTTGGCTCCTTCACTGTCCTGCATAGGAACAGTGAGGAGTGCTGGTATATCAGTTCCCACCAGGAGCTCTTGCCCTGATTGAGTGGAGGCTGTGTCCTCTCTTTCAATGTGGATGTCTGGATGTGGACCAACACCAGGCCAGACTGCAGGTTTATGTATTCTACCAGTCTGGTCAGTGAGTGAGCCTGCCCCTCTGCTTTCTCTTGCTCATTACTACAAAGGTCATACATAAATCTTGACTGCAGGGATTCCAGAGGAATTGACATCAGCCCCAACAGATCAAGCCTGCCAGCCCACCATGTCCTCACTGAACACTTACCTAAGCCGGTTCTTGAGAGTGCTGACCTCACGGCTCAGGCCCTCATTGGCCTCGGTGGCATCATCCAGCTCCCTTTGGAGTTTACGCCGAGATGCGTTGGCACGTGTAGCCTCCTCTTCAGCTTCCTCCAGCTGGCGTTTAAGCTGCTTCATCCTGGCATTGGCCTTCTCCATCTTGGGGAGTTACATGAATGAAAGGCAGACAGTGAATCTGTACCTGAAGGGTCAGCATGGCTCTGTGTGACATCTTGTAGCACACATGTTTCAGGGTTCATCTAAGGCTCTTCTGTTTACCTTCGATTAGCAAAGCCAGTGTTTAAAGAGCAAGCTACACAATTGGGAACTTAAAATTGCCTTTGTTTCTTAGAAGAAACAATCTAGTTTTCCATCTCCACACATGACTGATAGGGTTGTGGACAAAGACACTGTTCAGATGCCTTCACCCTCATGAAGCATGGCTGTTCCCCGATAGCACAGCCACTCTTGGGAAGTGCAATCCGTACCTGCCTCTTAAAAACCCACTAATGGCTCCTTTCATGGGTACAGCTGGCAAGCATGGAAGCAAAGGCAACAATCCCTCAGTGGTGTTTCTTTACCCAGTGTGCACAGAGACAGTAGGGTCAGGAGGCATGGACAGGGTGCAGGCAAGGGGTGGTCTTGACCTGATCTCCCTGATCTCTACTGGAATTACAGGCATGTATGGGTGACCAGCAGTGTATGTCTGTATTTAGGGGTGTGCATATGGGCATACACTATCCTGGCACTCGCTCTGTAGACCAGGCTGGTCTCCAACTCACAGAGATCCGCCTGCCTCTGCCTCCTGAGTGCTGGGATTAAAGGCGTGTGCCACCAACGCCCGGCTTTGCATACGCTCTTCATATATTCCCAGTTTCTGCTGTTTACCATCTCCAGAATTCACCTCCGCCCGTTTCCTGGCTGCTGACTGTACTCAAGAAGTAAAACTGGGAGAAACTTGTTTGCCTGTGAAGCAGTTTAGTGGAGGAAGCTGAATGTTAATTTAAAATCCAGTCCAGGGCTCACACCTCAAAGCCTTACTGGCTCTCTCCTCACTGTGACTGGTGGGAGCATGGGATATTGTTACACGCCAGTTGAAACACCACAATGTTTTCTTAATTCTGACTTGTGCTGAAGCATTTCCAGTGTGGGTAGCCTTCACCCCACCTGGGTTTCTCCTACCTGTTCTTTATACTGATCCGCGTGTCGCCGCTCATCTTCAACCTGCATGAAGATTTCTTTCAGTTTCTTCTCTGTTCGACGGACTAGTTTGTTGGCAGCTGCTCGTTCCCTGTCAAAATGACCACAGTGGTTTTAAGTCTTGAAATTAATTTTAAATAGGGAACTATTTTTGAAATTCTTTTTCTTTGGAAAATGATGCATGTTGGAATGCCTTTTTAGACCTCCCAGAAGCCTGAAGCAGGGATTGCCTTTCAGTGCAACACAGCATTTGTTCCTATGCACATAGGTATTGAGTGTCCTAAATAGCATGTTGCATACACCTATTAATCATAGTAAACAAACTTGTGGTCACTTAGAAAAAAAAGCAGCTGGGCAGTGGTGGTGCACGCCTTCAGTCCCAGCACTTGGGAGGCAGAGGCAGGTGGATCTCTGTGAGTTCAAGGCCAGCCTGGTCTCGAGACTGAGTTCTAGGACACAGCCAGTGCAGAGAAACCCTTGTGTATGTGTGTGTGTGGGTAGGTGTTGGAGGCAACCTAACTTATGAAGAGATTATCTCATACTTAGAATTTATTTACCACTGACTGTAATGCTGGGAGCTGTTACAGCTAATGAAAACACCAAACCCCACATACCACTCTAAGTAAAATAAATCATTACAGTTGCCCATTGAGAGGTGACTAACAGACAGGAAAAGTTCCCTCCTACCTGGCTCTAGGTCTGGTGGGGTCAGGTGAAAGGGCAAGTTAAAACTAGCCAGTGTGCCTTAAGCACATCTCACTGATCACATTTGCAACCCCCCCCTGCCCTTGGAGTGGGCATGCAGTTCTGGCACTGCATGCCAGAGGGAGGAGGGAGCTGGACTCTAAACACAGGTCCCCCATTTCTGGGTCTCATGCTCCCCAACAAGGTGGGTCTGTGGGCTGCTGTAGCCCTCTCTGGCAGGACAGAAGTGCTGTAGCTGCTTGCTCACGCTGTCCTGTGCACCACTCAGTTTTCACCAGGCTTTATTGGTGTATAGCAACTGTCTGGTGGGAGGAAATGCTTCTATGCTATGTTACATTTCTAATCTGCTAGAAAATGAACACCCCACCATGCTGGTGCTGGCAAGTTACAGGGCAATAGGATGGCTTCCAGCAGGGACCACGCACGGCCCCAGCCTCTGAGCTCTTCCCTCACAGCTCACAGAACCCTCTACCTCCTATGCAGGCCACATGCACTTGTGTTACCATGTCCCCTGCACTGGGTACTCCTGTGTAGGCCATGTGTGTGTCATGATGTAGCCCTGTTGGTCTACAGCAAACAATGAAGGCAGTCTGAGGTCTGCAAGAGCATCTTACTTGGCTTCCTGCTCAAGTTGCTCCTCTAGTTGCCCAATCTTGGCTTCCAGGGCAGAGATAGTAGCCTTGAACTTGGACTTGACAGCCCCTTCTAGCTCCTGCAGCTTGGCCTTCAGTTCCTTGTTTTGTCGCTCCAGCTGTTGACGGGCATTGTCACTCTTCTGGGCGGCACTGCGTTCTGCTGCCAACTCAGTGTTCAGCGTGTCCACCTACAAGAGGAGCGATGGTTCAGATAACCTGTATAGAGGCTGTACAACTGCTCCCAGGGGACAGGCCGCATGGTACCTGTAGAGTGGTCTTTCGGAATCGGTCATTGAGCAGCTCCATGTTGCTCTGCTCCTCCTCTAGCTCTTCCTCCAGCTGTGCAATCCGAGCCTCCAGGCGCCGCTTCTCATCCAGCAGGGCAGACCTGAATACAAGGAAGGAGCATCAGCACAGAGCAGCACAGCTTGGGTACTGTGAGGTCACTGTATGACCTAAGCATCACTCCCAATTGCTGCCCCCACCCCCCATCTTGATCCATGGACAAGTCCCACCCTCTCCCCGTACTCCTTCCTGCCCACATCGGTCTTCCTGGTCCTGGCACTGCCCTCTGAACCACTGTGGTGACTCCCTAGTGACAACCTTGCTGCTACCTCTGGAGGCAGGCTACCTCTGCCTCCAGAATGCAGCCAGAATCTTAGATGAGACTGTGTAATCCCTAATCCCTGGCACAAATTGTCATGATGTTCTAGCATTCCCAAGGAGAAAGCAACTTAACTGGACAAAAGAAATGATTAAAAAACAAACAAACAAACAAAAAACCCCAAAACCCCAAAAAACCCAAAACTAAAATACCTTCGAAGGAAGGTTACAAGGAAGTTACTTGCCAAGGCAATGAATCTGAAAGTGAGGTCTTGAAGTGCCAAGTCAGCTCAGTCTATGGATGCCTGTTGTGTGTGAAGCCATTGGGCTTGGCAGTGGTGCCTGCATACATGTTGTTGTCATGTGTGACAGGCAGTGCCTGAGTCTAACCAGACTTGTGGTCATCCTTTTAGACCTGAACAGATATGCCCACTTAACACTTAGATGTCAGGCGACTGTCCCCAGCCTTTGTGAACACACATGCTTGAGGGCAGAGAACCATGGCTGGAGAGGGTAGGCTGAGTGCCACCGCTTACTAGACACCCTCCCTTCTGCCTGCTGCCCAGAGACTCACTTGCCAGAGGCGCTGTTGGCGATCTCATCAGCCAGTTCATCTCGCTCCTGCTCTGCATGTCTCCGGGCTCGTTCAGATGAGGCCAGCTCCTAAATGAGTTTACTAAGTTAGACCCTGGTCATTGTCACTTCCCCTCATGCTTCAGTCATGCTCTCCACTCACTGCAGTTTACAAGAAAGGGCTGGCTAAGTGCTGAGGTGAGATGTGCTACCAGACCCTTTAAACACACCCAGGATGTTTCACTGTCACGTGTGTGGCCTGGCTGCACCCCCAGCATTGCCTGTTCCTTCCTCACTATTACAGAGCGCAAGCTTTAACCTTGAGCCCTGTGCAAACACTGGCCACACCAAATCACAGCAGGTTCTAGGCCTGGGAGCTACTGACCATGGTATGCTGAACTAGAAAGCAACTCAAAAATTAAGTGCCATATACTTGGAAATGTTAGTGGTCGATTAAAAAAGCCACTAATAGAAATTTTAAAAATACAGAATTAAGTGACAATGAAATCATCCATGTATCATAACAAGGGGGCAAAGCAAAGCTAGAACTTCAGAGGGTAGCTTGTGGCTTTTGTGAATGTATTAGACAAGAGTCTCCAAACTCAGGAGTCATCACTCAGTGGCAGAGTGTGTGTTCTTAGCATGCTTGAGAGCTTGGTTTCACTCCCTGGTGCACGGACATACACATCTTGCAGAAAGAGAAAAATAACCCAAGGGAAATAAACACAAAAAAAATAGAAAACATGAAAGGACCGAAAGCTGGCCTGCAGGATAAACCTGGCCTCTGCCTCCTGTTTGGTCCAGTTTCCAGTTTCTTTTTACCCCTGCCACCATGGTAGTGCCTTTTCTCACCAACTCTTCCCTGACTGACAGTCTGTCCCCCAGCTGCTGCATGCCTGTACTGGTGTTTTCTCATATGAACTGTTGTCATGCCAATGTTTTGGCTCACTGTCTTTTGAGAAGATCTTGAAAATTTATACAGAAAGGAATACACTCAGGGTGTCTTATTACATGGGCAAAATTCTATACTACATGCCACTCATGATGGACACCCTAGGAAAAGATGAATGAAAATGACTTGTTTTAATTGTCCCGATCCAGAATGGAATGAAACACATGTCTCTTACACTAACACAACAGTATTTCTGTGTGAAAAAGCAACCCTACTGGGCAGGACTAACTCCACACTTCATTAAATAAATCTCCCCTTTCTCTTGGGGATAAGTTCTAAAAGGTGTGGACAAGTTACTAATCAGCCATCTTGCCTTTAGCCTGTTAGGACTATTTTGTGCTGAACTGAAACCATACTGTGAAGGTGATAAAAATACACCTAATCGGATCTCAGAGTGATTCTGAGAACAAGCATTTGCTGAACACATGGACAACCATGCAAACATACCTCCTGCAACTGAAGGATTTCTGCTTCTAGACTTTTGAGTTTCTTTTCACTCTCTTTGGATTGAGCAAAAATCTCATCTCTGGATGCACGAGCCTCTTCTAGTTCGCGCTGGTAATCCTTCATCTGAGCCTGAGGGTAGAGACCAAAGTCGTTGAGGCAGCAGTTTTCATTCTTAGTATTGTTTCATTGTAAAAAGCACACAGAAGTAACAAAGCTACCACAGGACCACAGCCTGAGATCCCTGTGAATACCGTGTAAAACCCTCACCAGGAGCAAACATGCTGGCAATTTGAAAACATGGAATCTACACCAAGACTAAGTGGGTCACCTGCTGTGTGACAAGCACAAATGTCACCAGTATCTGTAGAAGTCAGATCTGAGCTAATCACTTTTTCACTATAAAAATATTCAACTTGCACTGAAGAAAATGGGCTTTAATTCAAAAGACCAAGTAGGGAGCCCCAGTCTCACAAGCTCCCACTTAACCCCAAAGTGGCGAGTTCAGCCCATGTAATTCGACAGGACAAGGCGTCAAACTGGGAAGAAATGAATAAACCTAGTGGGTTTATGGTGTGATCTTCACTTAGGGAATCTTAAGGGATCTACCAAAACAGCCATCCCAGCTAGTAAATGACTTGAGCAAGATTGATAGATACAAGTGCATATACAGAAGTTACATTCAAAATTAGTCATAAAATTAAGTATAGATAGCTTGGTACAAACTTAAAAGATGCATAGAACACATACACCAAAGACTATAAAATGTCAGACAGAAATTAAAGATGCATATACATGGCAAGAAGCAAGAAATTCACGTCCAACTATATATATATATATATATATATATTATATATATATATATATATATGAGTAATTAAAGATTTTATTTATTTAGTGTAGTCTTCTGCCTGCATGTGCCCTGCAGGCCAGAAGAGGGCACCAGATCTCATTATAGATGGTTGTGAGCCACCACCATGTGGTTGCTGGGAATTGAACTCAGGACCTCTGGAAGAGTAGTCAGTGCTCTTAACCTCTGAGCCATCTCTCTAGCCCCCCAATTAAATTAATGTAGCAAACTGAGCTACAGTTTTTAACCAATTAGAACTCTGATTGCCTATTGCCTAAAATTCATACAGAATTGCAAGGAATCCAGACAAAATAGCCAAAACCAATCTGGAAAAAGAATGAAGCTTGGCCAACTGTGGTACAAGCCACAGTAATCAAAAATGTTGAGGTAGATATACAGGACAGGCACACAGATTGATGGGATAAGAACTGAAAGCCCAGTGTGCCAAGATGATTCAGTGGGGGACAACAGTCAACAAATGAGGTCAGGACAGTTGGAAGAATGAAGCTGTCTGCATCTAAGGCCTCACAACAAAAACTAAAAATGGTCCAAAACCGGAGTCAAAATTGTGAAGCTCCTAGAAGAAACCTAGGACGAACTGTCAATCCCCAACTCTGCCAAAAATTAAAAGCTTGTTTTTCTGAAACAGGGCCCCCAACTCAACCAGGCTTGTCTCACACCTGGGGCTGACCTTTAACTTCTGATCTTCCTGCCTCTATCTCCCAAGAGCTGGGGTTGCAGGTATGCGTCAACACAGGGAGGCTCTGTATCATTTTGAGCATTCCAGGACAACATTTTACCAGTTGGGCTATACTATACCCTCAGCCCCCAAATTAAAAACACGTGTGCTACAGACAATATCACACTTCCAAATGTGCTGTGGTGGGCAGTGCCCCCTCCCAGTATGCACACACAGAAAAAAACCAAAACCACAAGACAAATCCCTTAAAAATTAGAGTATCTGCAAAATTTCAGTATTTCAACTGAATTGTTAAAAGACACTTGAGCTGAAAAGATTCACACACAGGATCAAATGACATGTTTTCATGTAAAAGATAATGTATAGTGTGCACATAAAAAGACCTTCACCAATACTAGTAAAAGATGCAAATCAAAAGCACAGTGAGAGGGACTGGAGGGGTAACTGTTGTCATGGTGGTTGCCACACAAACGTAAGATTCAGGGTTAGATTCCCCAGTACCCACACAAACTGCTGGGGTGTCTGTAATCCCAGGGCCAGGGAGCAGACACAGGAGGCCCCCGAGACCTGCTGCCAGCGGGTCAGTCAAGCTGAGTCTGAGCTGCAAGTTCAGTGAGAGAGGCACTGAAAAAGCCAAGGAGTGTGAGTGAGGAAGATGCCGACATCCTTATGTGCAGGTGCACACAAGCCCAGCCCACACAGATCCACAATGAAGTGCCATTTCCCACCCTAAATCCTCCAATACTAAAATCCTAATTTGTATCCTGAGGCTGGTGTGGTGGCACACATCTTTAATCCCAGCAGTTGGGAGGCAGGTGGATCTCTGAGTTGAAGGCCAGCCGCCAGGACTACATAGTGAGAGCCTGTCTCTAAAACACATAAAATCTGAAGTTAAATATAGATATTATCTGGCATTCAGGTGAAAGAAAAAAAAAAGTTAAGTTGAAAACACATAGCCACACAAATGGATGAGTATGGTGGCTTGGGTGAGATGGTCCCTAGAGGCTCACATATTTGAGTACCCAGTCCCTAGCTGGTGGAACTGTATGGGAAGCACCAGGTCTTTGAAAAGTCACACCTGCACCATTCCCAGTTAGCTCTCTTTCTCTGCCTTTGGTTGTACCCATGGAGGCCAGAAGAGGGCATCAGGCCCCTCTAGAACTGCAGTGTAGTTCTGAACCGCCATGTGGGTGGGTGCTGGGAACCATACCTGGGTTGGTCCTGGACAAGGGCAACAAGTGCTCTTATAACTTCAGTCTCTGCCCAGCTTTAAGGGAAGTACATGGAAGCAAAGCCACTACCCACAAACCTGCTGTCCACAGATAGTCTTCCCCCAGAGGCTTTGTCTGTGGTGTGTCTGCACATGTGCAGTTAGTTTGTCAGGTGGCGTGTCCTGCTGTAGGTCCACACACACAGCCCTGTCAGGCAGTAGCTCATTTACATTTATAAAAGCTAGTGAATGTTCTATGTGTGTAATTACAAAGTCAAAGGAAAGAGACTTTCCTCTAGTTTGTGTGACAGTTCACAGCCTTTCCTAGCAGTGCCTATACCCAACCACAAAGAGAGGATCCACCCTACACTGGCTTGGTATCATGAAGAAGTATGGAGATCCCCTTTTCTCACTGGGTCATCTGGTACCAGAGTGATGATTGGCACTGTCTGAAAGATTACATTCACATCACTGTAGAGGGAGGCCACACTACTTCCTTTTGGGGATGTAGCTGGTCGGGTAAGTATTATGAGGGTGTTTCGGGACACAGGACTAAATTCCAGTAAAGATGTTCTTTATGGTGACCACCACAGTTCTGTCTCTAAAGCAAATCCAATAACCAAGGGGACAGCAGCCCAGTAGGACAGTTGGGTGCTTGCACTGTCTCTCCCAGCTTCAGTTTCATCTTGTATAAAAACCACATGCTTGGTCCTAGTAAGGCCACGTGACACTGTCCCACAGAGTGGAGCCTGCCACACCTACCTGAAGCTTGCGAAGCTGCTTGATCACTTCATCTCGGGCTTTGTTGGCAGCCTCGATCTGAGCCTCCAGGTCCTTCAGGTCTATCTCCATCTTCTTCTTTGAAGCCACAGCAAGCGCCCGCTGTTTCCGCTCATCCTCCAGCTCTGCCTCGAGCTCCCGTACCTGAAGGACAGTGCTAGGTTACATTATATTGGCTACTTTGGCAATGGGGGCTTGTTACTCTGCAGAGGTCCCTGTCACCAAGAAGTCCCTATGTATTACTAATGGAAAAATTGAGTAGGTCATGCCTTCTGGAGGCTACCTGGAGACCCAAGAAGGAAGAGCTTAGGCCCAAAGTTTAGGTAACTGGAAGGAAGATGGGAGGCACGAGACAGTGATTTAACAAGTAGGATAGATGCACAGAGGGTGCAGGGCAGCAGGCTAGTGGCTGGGGTGGTGGTGGGGGGAGGGGGAGCAGCAAGACTGGAGCTGTGGGGAGCTAGGCCTGCTCAGTGCTGACTTGTGCTTGGCAAACCTGGGATTCTGGCTCCAAAGGTGGGCTCACTCAGGTTTTGGGCCTCGGACCCAGGCAGAAACCCCATTTGATACACCAGCAAAGAGGAGGCTAGCAGCTGTGCAGCAAAAGAGGGGCAATGAGGCGTTGTAGAGAACACGGATAGAGGAAAGTACAAACACAAGATAAACGTGAGCCGGAGGGCAGGGCAACACAACACATCCCCATGGTCACTCATTTGGGGGCTTTCTTGAGGCTTTAACTGTACCACAGGAATGGGACAGTACTAGTTACTTGTACCTTGTGTGAGGCAGAGGACAAATATGTTCTTTATCATTCCAATCCAGTCCTAATGCCTACATCACTAACAATGAACTGAAAATGTTCAGACAGGAAACCATTGAGATGGGAGCTGGGTCCGCTAGTTGAGTTCCTGTGCCATGAGCTTCTTTATCTGTCCTGCTTTCCCATTCATTCAGAAGTACCGGGGCCTCTCACTCTCAGGACAGACAAACGACCTTCAGCTAGGCTGATGACAAGTGGTGAGGCTTCTGCCCATGCTGGGAGGGTGAGCACATGTGCACAGCTCCTCTAGTACAGCCCAGGCCATCAGAAACAGGCTTTAATTCACTAATTTTGTATAACTTACTCAGCAATAAAGAACCAATCAAGTTAATGATAATGAAACAAACCAGTAAAATAAAATATAAATCAAGACTTGTTCCCATGAACTCCAAGGGACACTTAAAATATCCAAAATTAGTTTTCAAAGTAAACACACACACACACACACACACACACACACACACACACACACACACACACACGATTTAAAAATCATACTTAAGTATCAACCACCTTTCTTTCCCTCATAAAGAACCCTTTTAGGGCAGGAGATATAGCTTAGTGCCTAGTGTGTGCAAGGTCATGGATTTGATCCCACCCCAGTGTGTGTGTGTGTGTGTGTGTGTGTGTGTGTGTGTGTGTGTGTGTGTGTGTGTGTGAGAGAGAGAGAGAGAGAGACAGAGAGATTTAAGTCCCCTCAGGACCTGAGTGGTGGGGATCTGCAGTGTGCCCCTACCTTCTGGGCAGTTTCCTCTCTCTCCCTACACCTGAGTACCTTGACTGTTTTTCTCTGTCAGACAGCCTAGCTAAGCAGCAATGTCACTGGAGAAAGAGAAAATCTAAACCAGTGACAGCCAAGTCCTTCAGTAGTCATCATTATTCTCCAGCTAATGCTTCCCAGCATGAACTATAGGGCTGATGGCTGGGCCGGCTATCAGAACACACAAGTCAAACATACCCGAGGGCCACACCTCCCTCAACCCACCTGCTTGAGCAGCAATCGCTTCTTTTCTTCATTCTGCTCATCTCTGGTTTGCAGGTCTCTTTCAAACTGGGCCTTCATGGCCTGCATGTTGACCTCCAGGCGGAGCTTGGCATCCTCAGTGGCCTGGAGCTCATCCTCCAGCTCTTCCAGCTGGGTCCTCATTTCTTCCACCTGCTGCTCCAAGGCCCGCTTGGATTTCTCAAGCTCGTGGACCTAAGACACAGAAAGCATCAGAACTGGTGAGTGGAGGCTGCTATTCTTCTGTTCAGTGACCTGACTTAAAACTGCAGTTCTGACTTCTATGTTCACACTTGTTAGACTCACCCCCTGTGCTGAGGCACCTGCCTGCTGTGTGAGGCTACAAGAGCCTCAGAGGAGACCACCCATACTGGAAAGGCTCATGAGCAAACCTGTGATGGAAGGGTCAGTCTGAAAAGCAGGGCATAGCCACAGGATGCTGACTGTTCTCTCAACAGTGTCCCCAACAAACACGAGCCTCTGAACCTGGCACTGTACTGAGTGCTCCACCTCCTGTCCCAGCTGGCCTGCCCAACCTCCCGAAGCAGACCTAAGCCTGTCACACATTCCCTTTGGGGTCCATGGTCATGTTAGCTTTCACAGGGGCGAGCAGAGGAAGACCTAGGAAATAGTGTTTGGTAACTGAGCAGTCACAAAAACCACAAGAGTGTGTAGTGTTGGTTTACGGCAGAGAAAATGACTATGGAACCACTAGTGCATTTTCTCTTCACTTTTACAGGGTTGTGTCTACTCTGGCTAGCCTCTTCGTGGTTATGGAGCTGGTATGCAGAAGGCCCAGCAGGACTACGGTGGTCTTCTATCATCCACAGTGTGGTCAGATGGCCCACACCCAACGCAGATGACACCTGCTCTTTATTTACAGTAGGTTTCATACTTTTCAAAACCAACAAAAGGATGGAAGCTGGGAGAAGAGCCAGGCTGGCTTTGACCCACTCTGTGACTCTCTGCCAGTCAGGCACTGAGGGAGGGCACATGGCAAGGAACAAGCATAAGTGATCTTGGGGAAGGCACACATGGGAAAAACACACAAAAACTTGTCAGCTGTAAGTCCTGACACTGCAGATGCCCTGGAGACAAGCACTCAGGCTTCAGAGGGAAGGCCAGGTGGTAGTAGGGAAATGAACTTCAGTGCCCACCAACCTCCATCTCCTAGGGGGCCCTGGAATGTTTGACAGCTACTGGTGATGCAGATGTGAAATCCCCTTGTTGAAGGATGCCTCTGCCAGGATGGATTGGGGCAGGGAGGGCCAGGGCGAGGATAAACATCTGGACACCTGCTAGGGTTGCTGCAAGAATTCCACATCTGGGGGGCTGGAAAGATGGCTTCAGCAATAAAGAACACTGATTGATTGCTCTTAGAGGACCTGGGTTCAATTTACAGTCCTTCCATAACCACCTGTAATTCTAGTTGCAAGGCATCCAGTGCCCTCTTCATCCCTCAAGGGCATAAGGCATGCACACAGCCTGCATGCAGACATACGTGCAGACAATATACTCATAGATAAAATAAACAGATTAAATAAAAAAAAGATTCTGCATGTGTGTTGGCCCAAATGAGAAAACAGATTGGCCTCTATCTGCCTATAGGACAAGGCTTAAATTGGCTTTGCTGAGGCTGGTGTCCCCGGTCCCTCATGTCTTGCAGCCATGGGCAACTTACATTCTTCCCCACATCATCTTTGGAGCTCATCAGGTCCTCCATGTCTGCTCGGAGCTGCTTGTTTTGCCTCTCGAATTCCTCCTTGGCCTCCAAGGCTTCTTCCAGGGCCCGTGCCAGAGACAGTGCTTTGGTTTCTTTCTCTCTGGCCTCAGCTTCAGCCCGGTCCCGTTCTTCCGCATAGCGAGCAGAGATGCTCTTCTCTTCTGCCAACAGCTGCGCAAGAGCAGACGGGCACAGTGAAAACACCACTCACTAATGGTGCAGGCTGGCTTACCCCAAGACCACCACTAACTAGGGTGACCATCCCTAAACAGACTTGCAAAGCTCTCTGAGCCAACAATGCCACACATGGAAGATTCCATACTTGCCCTCATGTAATAGGCTACAGTCAAAACACAAACGTGTATAGGCCATTAGTATGGGCTTCTGTGAAACAGCAATGAATTTTAGGTTGACACTTGGGTGCTGTCCACAGCGTATCATTTGTAGACACACATGTTCCCAGATGAGATATTCTCAAGCCTGACGGTACAGTGTTCATCCCAAGAATCCTGCATGGTAGCTATTCCCCTGTGCAGGATTCATGGGCCTTCCCATGTTTTCTGAACACCGTATTAGTATGTATCACTTTTGAGTAAGAAAAGATTGTCTTAAACCAAAACCAAAGTGAAAGCTTCTTCAGGATGTGGGGTCTCGGGCCTGGGACACGGGTGCAGCCTCTATCACCTGATCGAATTTCTTCTGTTTCTTCTCCAAGTTGGAGACAATCTGGCGCTGGTGGTCCAGGTCCACCGTTAGGTCGTCGAGTTCCTGCTGCAGCCGGTTCTTAGTCTTCTCCAGCTTGTCGTATGCTAGGACCTTCTCCTCCAGCCGCTGGCTCAGTGCCTCCACGTCCTTAAGCAGCTTCTTCTTGGCTTCTTCCAAACTCTCAATTGTCCCCAGGTCATCATCCACTTTCTTCTTGGTGTCAGCCAACTAGGTTTTGGGTAAGGGAAAAGAGAGTCGGTATAAGAACTTGTCTCACTTTTTGCATTTCACCCTTGTTTTCAGTATTATAAACTAACATCGACGGTGAACCATGGAAAAGGAGCCCTTAGCTAAGTTATAAAATGGAGCCCAACTGAGGCCTCACAGAAGCCACAGTTCTGTCTTCAAAGAGTGTGATGTTAGGAAGAGGACATCAGCATTTGGCTGGGTCAAAGAAAAAAAGTGCAACGAGCTTAATTTAGTGCAGCCTAATTAACTGCCCCAAATGCAGGGACTGAGTCCCACCTGGCTGGCCAGTCATAGCCGCTCATAGCACACATCTAGGGCACCACTGCTCCCGAAGAGGACACGCACCTGGGACTGCAGGGCCAACACCTGCTTTTCCAGGTTCTTCCTAGCCTCCTCTTCCTCCTCCTGCTGCTCCTGAAGGCTGTTCTTCTCCTCCTCCAGCTGCCGGATCCGACTGCTTAGGTTTAGTTTCTGGCGAGTCTCCTCCTGAAGGAGCTCCTGTGTGTGTAAGGGTGAGTGTAGGTTCCCTCCATCATCAACCCCGGGCTCGAGCCCCACTAGGGACCAAACTAAAATAAATCTCTCCTGACAATTATGTCATAAAAAGGAAGTACCTCTGGGGACAAGAAAAACCTAGTGACACTAATGAATACACAAGACCATTTTGTAACCATCTGCAAAGCAAACCAGGCTCTAAGCCCATTCTCACCCAGGCCCAGGCTACACCTCTCTGCCTTACACATGCCCTGTGCTGCGGTCTCTGCTACAATCTACTCCTCTTACTCCCTGCCCCAGTCCCAGCATTCAGCAGGCATTTCTCTCTGAGATCAGTCTCAGCCACCCTTTGATCACTTTACCTTTCTTTTTTTAGCTTGATTGCTTCCCCAAAATGTAAATGTGAAGATGTCTTTGTTGCTTTTAGGCCTGAGCATTTTTAAAGCTGTTATAGGGCTTTTGCTTCTTCTGACTCACTGACAAGGCTATGCCTTGCCACAGTCTGCACTGGGTGCTGAACTTATCCCTAACAGCTTAATTATTCTGCTCTCTGAGAAGTTTACTCCCATATTCTGAGCCCTTCCTCCGAAACCCTGAAACAATGTTAGTCTTGTCAGCTGCTCTACCACAAAAAATGCATTTGTCAGACATCCTGGGCACACAATGTGACATTCTGACAGAACTTCAAAGCTTTGTTTTACTCTCATTCTATCAATTGGCCAAAAGTTTTGTGTTTCAAAATCTAGCACGTACCCACCCCATCCCTTGCTCCCCCAGAGTACCTGTGTGTCCTGCAGTTGAGACTCGAGACCAGCTGCATCCTTAGCAAATTTAATACCTTTCTTCTCGGCTTCTTCCAGAAGGGTCGAGACGTTATCTAGCTCATTCTGCAAGGAGGTGAGGATGAAATTCAGTTCCACAGTAAGAAAATGATCTATCATCACAGCTCCAAGAGAACATAGAGCAGGGCATTTATGTTCATGTGTGTGTTACGTGTGTGTTGTGTGTGTGCGCATGTGTGTGTGCGTGTGTGTGTGTGTGTGTGTGTGTGTGTGCGCGCATGTGTGTGAGTGTGAGTGAGTGAGAGAGAGAGAGAGAGAGAGAGAGAGAGAGAGAGAGAGAGAGAGAGACTTTAACTAGCACACACAAGGAATGCTACTCAAGGAGTAGTGCTAAGACCTGCTCTACAGACTCCTCACCACAGTCTCCCACTGAATGGGCAGGGGCGCTTCAATGCCACGACAGTGTGTGTGTCTTTCACAATGAAACCACATCTGTTGGAAGTCACTGCAGTTGCTGTGTGGAGGGCCACTTTGGACCAGCAGGCGTTTTCTTTTGTGTTAATCTACATTAGGCATATGCTGTGGGCACATAGAATTTGTGTTCTTACAGAACTTGAAGTTTGATTTAAAGGACTCAAAAGTAAACAGGCATACTAGCAATCACCCCAAAGTTCTTCCAACTTTTAAAGTCAGGTACATATTCAGCATGAATATGTAGTAGTTGATGGTCAGGGGCCAGAGAGACAGCTCAGAGGGTAATAGCACTGGCTGCTTTTCCAGAAAGGTCTGGGTTCGGTTCCCACACCCACAATGGTCTGTCTGTAACTCCAGTCCTAGGTAGGGAATCCAATGCCCTCTTCTGGCCTTGTTGGGCATCAGGCACACAAGTGCTGAGCAGACATGTATGTGGACAAAACACTCATAAAATTAAAAAAAAAAAAAGATAGCTTAAAAATATTTTCTAAAAAGAGAAAAAAAAAAAGTCCCTATGGTCTAAGATGTCTTTTTATTTTACTTTTATTTTTTGTGAGTCCCTCGATACAGGAGGGACTCAGAAGAGATAGCAGGCCACCCTTGTCCTTACTGTCTGTTGGTTGTGCTATCACAGAGGAAGTAAATGGAGGACACCTTTGCATACCTAACGAGACAACCATGCTTCTATTTTCACTTCCTAGTGACACCCTTTAGAGAACTGAGCTTTCATTGCTTGTGGGTACAGGGTGCTGAGGAAGAGCTCTGGGGTTAAGAAGAACTCCTTCTACCTGAGCTCCGAAAATGGCCAGAGAGTATGCCCTTAGCTTCCATGGCCTTCATCTTTCTTGCCTAGCATGTGGAGCTGGTGTGAAGAAGAAATGGGAAGCACCTATGTCCACAGAGGCCTAGTGCTTCCCAGGAAACCACCAATGTCACCCACCTTGCCTCTGAGCCATGCAGAGTTCAGACATTTCTAACATCTCCCTTTCAGGAAAACCTTCAGAGATCCGTGAGAGCCCACACACACAGGCATACACAGACATTTTGCACACAGCAGGCCAGAGGCAGTTCTCCTTAAAGGCCTGCTTGTGACACCCCTGGCTAGGATGCAGAAAACAATTCCCTAAAAGATAAGCACTGCACACTATGCTTGACTATCTGCGCAAACCACGTGGCCTGTGCTGAGCACCTGTTGTCCTTCCAGGCAGAGTGCCTACAGGACCCACCTCAGCAATGACCACCACTTGCTGAGTGTCTGATGGGATTCCTGAAGGGTAACACTGACACACTGTCACCACCCTGCTGGAGTGCATGCCCTGGGGCTGGGCTGGAGGTTCCCCAGATGCACACAGCTGGCCATCACCGGGTCCATTAGCTCCACCTGCCTTCCCTGTCCTGTGTTCCTTCCCTGGAGCAAACCACCGAACCACTGGGAGACCCCGAGCCTCTGCGACAACCAGCTTTTTCTGTGTTTTGTTCAGTGCAGCAGCAGCAGCAGCAGCAACCAAATCCCCATCTGTAAACTGCTTAACTGGCTGCGCTGACGTCCATTATTAGATACCAAAGGTGTCCCTGATCCAATGCCCACACACATCTCTATAGCGAGCTGCTTTAAGCTGAACCTGTGTGTGGCTTATTTCTCTAGTATAAAAGAGAAAGACACCGATTTTGGGGATCCCAAGAGTATTCAAAGTAGGAAAAAGAAGCTGTACCCATTTATACTTTTAAACACTTGTGTGTAAAGCCAGTCTCTCAGTGCTCTTGTTACTAGACTAACAGAGAAGATGAACTTGTGCTTGAGAACACTCACCTACAGCCACAGTACACAGCAGCACCAGACAGGTCTAAACAATTCACACACACACGTATTTAATAGTGACGACGCTTTTCCAGGTACCTAATAGAACATGGCAGACTCCAGCTTACCTGTAGCTTGTTTGCTTTCTCGGCCAGCTCTACCCTGAGCCTGTCACCTTCTGACACCTTGGCGTGGAGCTCCTGGACCTGGGCATCCAGTTTCTTCCTCTTGTGCTCTGACTCAGCCTTGACCTGCTGCAGCACCTTCACCTCACATGCCAGCTCCTTGTTGTCCGTCTCCAGGCCCTGCTTGTTCTTTTCCAAATTGGCTTTGAACTAGGAGAGGGGAGGAAGAACTCCTTAGTGTTTGTCTTACAACACTCCATAAAAATCACTGCGTGTGTCTGCAGCCTTCTGTGAGGCACACAGTGAGCCTACAATCACCATGTGCTGGAGGGATGCATGAAAACACCCAATGTCCTGAGTAGCCAGGGTTCTGGATGGGGAGCACCTTGCGTGTTGTTGGGCCGCTTAACTATGGACTGTGAGGGACTCGTCGTACTGTGTAATTTTTCTTGTCCTTACAGGACAGAGGGAATAAACTATGTGCATTCCCTAACAAGTTGTCAGTGGAAACGTTTTCCCAAACTTACCAGCCTGGGTTTGGAACAGGGCTGGGTCTCTCCGAGCATGGCTGAGGTTGGAGACGACTCTACCCAGGGCTCTGCGGCCACAGGACCTGGCTTTAATCTGCCTTCCCACTCACGAGCTGGGTGACCCTAGCTTATGCTACTGAGTCTCAGTTTCCTTATTCTCTAAATGACAGTGACAGGTTACCTTACAGTGACTCTCAGCAGAGACTGGCCCTCACTTGACCGCTAACACTGCTAAAACCATCGCCCTGAACAGTGGAGGGTGATCTGTAACTAAGTAGAAAAGAGAGAGGAGGCAGGAAGGAAGGCAAGGAGGCCTGTGGGGAAGAGTGAGGATGGCCGCCCATCCTGGAGGAGGGCATGAGACTCAGAGGAGAGCACAGCGGGAGGAATGAAAGCAACCCAAGTGTGGAAGGCAGAGGAAGGGGCTAGCCGTGCTACGGTGGCTACTGGCCTGAGCTGAGAGGCACAGCGGCGCTCTGCAGAGGCTGGCGCTAGCCAGTGTGACCAGATGCAACAGCAGAATAGGTCTGTCTGGGGGATGGGATTTTCACTGGGACACAAAACGAAATGGGGTTCTCACCCTTTTAGCCTGTTCCAGTTGCTCGGAAAGCTCCTCCAGCGCCGTGGCGTGCCTCTGTCTCATGTCCTGGATCTGAGCTTCGTGGTTCTTCGTTTCATCCTCAAGAGCCTTTTTCAGCTCCGCTACTTCCTGCTCACGTTTTGTGCTAGGGACACATTTTAAAGTATGAAGATCAGAAATGGCTAACTGGTTAAATTAAAAAGTATGTACTCACTGTTTGAGCTTAGTGTAAACCTTATGGCAAGTCCTTGACAAACACCAGTCATGCTGTTTCTAGTATGTGGGCATGTTCATTACCATGGCATTGGAAATCCTTCTAGAAACAGTGCAACTTGCCCTCCATACTGACTTAGAGCCATTATTCACTGTGAGATGCATAAGGGTCAAGTACTTTGTTGTGGTCTGGCCTCACTTGTATGTAGGTCAGGAACCATAAACACGTGAAGCCAAGTTGCCTGCCTCAGTCTAGCCAACTCTCTGAAGTAAATAAACCCCAAGAGACTTGCAGCAGCTAAGGTTATGAAGGTGGACCAGGACCTTGTGCCACACCATAAGCAAGCCTCTTTCTTACCATCTTTGTGAAGCAGCTCCAGGGAACTAATGTCTCTTTCGGCTGCAGCTGGTGAGGGGCAGGACCAGCTCTTCTACCTGCTGAAGGTGGGGGATAGGGCATCTCTCTCCCTCCCGCGCTGCTGCATGACAGATGAGTAGTGGGGCCAGCTTGCCCACGCTCATGCCCTCAGGGCTGGCTCACCCGGTCAATGTTTTTTAGATAAGCCAGTTTTTAAATGTATCAACCTGAGCACCACGATGAAGTGCATGGCTTAAAGCCTGAAACCAGGAGTTGCAATACAGCTGTGGCAGAGCTCTTGCCTGTTATGTGGAGACCCTTGAACTACCCACCTTCTCTGCTCACTGAAACCAGTACGGTGAACCCACTCCTGCTAAGACCTACATTAATTAGCATGTCTTGATTGTCGTTAGTCCCACAATCACAATGAAGGGCATCTCTGGAAGACGGTATGTTTGCTTTCAGATGTATAACCCATGTCAGCTGACTCTCACTGACCACCAGTGGAACAGCTGAGACCAGAGGGCAGAGGTCATTGCTAAGAAAGGACTGCCCGCTCTGGTTAAATGTAGTCTAAACAGAAGTTACCGAAGTCCAATTCAGCACAAGCCCTTAGATACTTGGTCAGTGCTTCATCAAGATCCCTTCAACATACCCGGTGGCCAGGGCCCTGCTTATCAGACTCCCAGGAAACCCAGCTACCAGTCCATCATCTCAGTTTGATCCAAACTGGTCTCTACTTGAATCCAGAAGTCACAGAACTCTAGCTCTTGTCTCTCCCCCAGACCCAACAACGCCACTCCATGTAGATTTCCAGCATGGTAGAGAATCCCATATGACCACAATTCACAGCCGAGGAAAAACCAGCAGATGAGGCATGGGTAGAGAGCACTCTGTCAGGCCTCAGTGAGGATATAGCACACATCCGGCTGCAGGAGAGCCTAGGTTGTGCCAGGTGTACACCACCACTGAGCACATGCTGGTTTTGGTAAATGCGAACACATCATTTCAAGTTTTTTAACATAGAATTTCTCTCTAGCCCAGGCTAGCCTAAACTTGTGGTACCCCTCCTGTCTCAGTCAGCCAGGTATGTGGAATTACATGTGTAACTAACCATACCCAGTAAAGTTTTATCTTCTCAAGAGATGAATAGGAGAAATGATCAGAGTTGTGGTCAAAAGCCCATCTAAGGGCCAGAAACCTGACTCTGGGGTTAGGAGTGAATACTCTTCTTGTGGATGTCCTGAGTTCGGTTCCCAGCACCTCCACCATGTGGCTCACAACTGCCTGTAAATTCAGTTCTGGGGGAATCTGAGCTTCTGGCTCTCTAGGCATCTGCACATCGGCACACATGGGCACATACCTCACCCCCCACCCTCATTAAAAGATAAAAATAAAAAAGGTCTTTTGAGAGTGGATACCTCTGCAAATTTAGACTTTTATAAAGCAGAACCTTTAAAAGCAAGCCAGAACTTAAAATGCTACTGTGCATTCATGGCCCAAATCCTGGGTGATATGTTGGGCTGGCTGCTAGTGTCTTTACAGAGTGCTCCCGAAGCCCCCATCTGACCTTGGTCTCACTGTTCTCCATGGCCACCCTGCTATCTAGACACTGTGATCTGTCATTCTCCCCAGGCCTGGGTCCTGGTCAACGAGCAGATTCAGATGTCTCATTCTGACCCTCCTGGGAAGGGGGAGAACACTGGTTTTCAGCACACTAATCGCCCCTTCTGGGTGCTCAGTACCATTCCTATTTCTCCTGATTCCTGTATTCAAAAACAACCCCTCAACTCCTCAATTCCACTTTATCCAGTATTGCAGCCTCACACCGGGGCAATGGTGGCTTTTCCACCACCCACATCCCGGAGCCACCGGCAGGTGTGTATAGGTGTGCACACTTGTATAACAAGCTGAATCACTAGCCTAGGCAGTGTGGGTTCCCTTCTGCCTGGATTCAAGGTTCCTGGAAGAAGCAGTAGCAAGTAAGAGGCCAAGATAGCAAGGTGGACCATGTCCCAATGGCCTTACAGATGACATCTACATGTCAGTGGCCCTGCATAATCTGAGTTGTATCTCAAGAGAATCAAGATTCACTAGACTTAGTATAGGCTAAATGAAGAATATTTAGAGAGATTACACTTACACAAGAGGCAGGTGGCTGCCAGAGGTTCCAGCTCCAAGGATCCTCCCAGGCTGTTCCCTGTGACTGGGCCAGCAGCAAGAGGGAGCTCTGGAGTCTGTGACCCCAGATCTAGTCCTACATGCTCATGTATGCACCTGTGGCCATGCCCCGATGGGCGTGGTCGGCACCATAGGTAGGGAGTAAGATCCCTCACTACAGAGCTGTGACTTTTTTCCCCCCTTGATTTTTCAAGACAGGGTTTCTTTGTGACTTTTTTGCTGTCCTGAAACTCGCTCTGTAGACCAGGCTGGCCTTGAACTCACAGAGATTCACCTGCCTCTGCCTCCCAAGTGCTGGGGTTAGAGGAATGTGCCACCACCGCCCAGCTGACTTGTGACTTTCGATGGGCTGATAACTATAGGTTCCTACCTGTGAACTTTCTCGGGCTGTGTCTACCTATGCATGTGGGTATAGCCCCTGCCTGGCTCCTGGGGGAGAAGACACTGTCTCGGACATACCCATGCTTGAGGCCTGTTCTCACTCTTTTTTCTTTAGTGTTGGGGATTGAACCCAGGGCCTTTGCTTGCTCAGCAAGCACTCTTCCTGTGAGCTGCCTCTTCAGGCCTTTCATCTGTTTGTACTCTCTTCTTCTCATCTGCCTGCAGGTGCCAGGCCATTCCATCGCCTCTTTCTTCTGTGTTTGTCCCACCTTTCCCTTTGGTCCCATCTCTTGTCCCCTATAAATCTCTTTGCAACCTTTCTGAGTATGGCTACCCCACCCTTCTGATCTCAGCTTCTAACCATATCTCACATCCCTCAACCTGTTGTTTGGTTGATCACTAACCACAGCCGCTTCATCACCAATATTCCCTGGCATCTTTCCAAGGGAAGCAGGCTATTGGAATGGCATCTTAAAGGAAAACGCAGCCCGGCACCCCTCACACTCACCGTAGTTCCTGCTGAGCTGCCGTGGTGTCCAGAGTGTCCTCCAGCTCTGTCTTCAGGGCTTCCAGTTCCTCACTCAAGTCCCGTTTTTGCTTCTCAGCCTTGTTCCGAGAAGCCTTTTCGGATTCAAAGTCCTCTTGGAGCTCAGCGATTTGGGCCTGCAGCTCCCGTACGACTTTAAGTGCATTATTTTTATGCAGTGTTTCATCATCTCCCCTGTCAAAAGATCCAGGGACAAAGGTACTCAGGCGGTATGCGGATGGGCCGTGTCTCCTCCCTGACCACCAGTGCTAGTGACAATACCCCCAAACTAGCAGTGGGGGTCCAAGTGAGAGCTCTGTTTCTCTACTTTAAAATGCCCTCTGAAACAAGATATTATGGTCACAACACTGCCGGAGGGGGGTGTCCCACCAGCCGGAGCATCGCAGCTTCAGTTACGGCTTTTTTTGGCACATCTTCAGACTTAAAAGCATGGTTTAGGTGTTGGCAAGGCTCTCTGATGGGCAACAGGACTCTATTCTAGAATCTCCCAAGGAAGAAGCCCGCTTCCAGGTCAGAGAGTATCTGGCTGGACTCACAGTGAAAAGGACTAGAAACATTTGTAACAAGATGTTCTTCCTTCTCTTTCTTTCAAATTTGAGACATGGTCTCACTGAACCCAGGATAACTATGAACTTTTGATCCTCCTGCCTCTACCTCCTGGGATTACAAGCATGCACCTTTCCACTCAGTCTTATGTAGTGCTGGGCTTTGTGCATGGCAGGCAAGTAAGTACACAGCTGAGTTACATCTCCAGCCCCATTACAAGTTATTCTTAATTATAAGACCATGTAGCCAAATAGTTAACTCTTTAAAAATGAGATACTAGATAGAAATAAATATTTGAAATGGTTTCAATATTCCAAATGGCTTTGGACTAAACAGCAGATCATGGAATAAGAGAGAAAATACCATTTCCTCCAAAGTTCCAAAACACTGAAACTAATCTTTAACGTACAGACAAGAAAACATATCCTGTGGTAAAGGAGCGTGCTCTCTGGTGTGACCCTCCCAGAATTGAGATGTGACAATTATTTGTGAGTCCAAATACTGACAGTGGCTTATGAGACCTTGCTGTCCTGATACAAATTATGTACTGCTGGGTTTTTCATGAACTTATGTCATAACTGACATTAAAGAAACCGCATCTTGTTCTCTGGGGCTCTCCGATGCTCACAGATATGGGCCAACATGCAGGAGAGCAGGTCTATCCATGCAGCTGTCCCCCAGAGTGTGTCCCCCCAGAGTGTGCTTGTACTGCAGACCTGGCCAGTGCTCCCTGAAGCTCCTCTTCCTTCTTGGCCAGCTGGACTTTGAGCTCGTCCACCTGTGCCTGGAGCTCAGCGATCTGGTCCTGCAGGTCAGTTGTTTCACCATCCAGTTTCCGTTTGGCTTTTTCCAGTTCCTGTCGAGTTTTCTCCTCCTTCTTCAAGCGTTCTGCAAGGCAAGACAGAGCAGCCCTTCACCATACTACAGAACACAGACAGTGAGTGGATGTGGCCACTGTCTTGATAACTCCGAGTCAAGTGCTGGGTTATCTGAGACCCGCCAAGACTGGCTGGAGGTGAGATGAGTGAGTATGTGGGTAGAATTTTAAAGAGAATTTGGGTCGTGTCTAAAGATGTCCCATTTTGGGGAAGTGAGTCTACTCTGTTAAGAGCCAAGATGACCTGGGACCTTCTCACACTGTCACTGCACTCAGATATGGAAAGGGAGCTAACAGGGAAGGCCTGAGCAGAAAGCACTCACTAGCTGCTGAACCAAGGACAGGTTTATCTGCCCTTCATGGCTTCTGTCCTTTCTTTCGCAGCCATGTCAATCCTGACATCACTTCTTCCAGAGATGCTGATGCTGCTACTTTCTGAGGTTTCATCTGTGTCCCACCAGACCCTGCCACTGGCCAATCCACACCCTTGTGAGGTGTCACCTGGGCACTTCCATGCAGTGTTTGGATCAAATGCCCAGAGTACCCATTGCCATAGGGTTAAATCCCAGCCCAGCCAAGTCCATGAAGGAAAACCGGCCTGATTTTATTCCATCGGACACTGAGTGACATGACCAGTGAGATCTATGTTAACACTGAAGTCCTTGGCACAAGCAGTTACCATGGCCACTACCTGAGACTGTCCTGACCCAGCACAACCCCAGCACTCTGGAGTCCCTGTCCTGAGCATCTCCACTGACACGAACCTTCTAAGTCTGAGATCATCACTTCTTGCTTGTTCCTAACTTTAGCCAAGTTTTTTGCCTTTTCTTCCTCTTCAGCCAGCTGAGAAGAACACTCGGCAATGCGATCTTCCATGAGTTTCTTTTCCTAAGTAGAAAAACAATTGATTTCAGAAAAGACACGCACAGTTACACCCCGAGATTGGGATTTCTCTGAACAGACAATTTTCTCTGATGTGAGGAAAAGTGGGTAACTGGGCCCTGCTGCTCCAGTGGGCTGTATCCTCCAGGGTACCCAGGCACTCTCCTGGTGGCTGCTTGGTCTTTGCCTTGTGCTCACAGCCTGAGTCCCAGGTGAGTTACAAGTGGCATAGATGGAACCGATTAGAAAAGGTTGTAAGAACACTTGTCTGTCTTCAGAACTCCAGACAGGAAGAGTCTTACAGAGAAAGTAAATGCAACTAAAATTCTGCAGAACTTTCCCGCCCTTCCTTTTCTGTTTGAAGTCACATTTGGGTAAGTGTGCCAAGCTCTCTTCTGGATTCTAACAGGGGCGCCCTATGGAAATGGTCTTACTTTGATAAACTTGGAATTCTGGTCCTCGAGAAGCAGAACCTCTTCTTCCATCTTCTTGATTTTGGCCTCTGCTGTCACCTTCTCCAGCTGTAGCTTCTGCCGGGCCCCCTCCTCCTCATCCAATTGTTCTTCTAGGTCCTGGTGAAGAAAAGCCTACGTCAGTTTTCCGAGTTCTTCCGCCAGATTCACCCACACAGGAAGAGCACACAGGAGAAACAACCACTCCTGTTGTATGTTCAATGGGATTTCAAAGGACAAAGCACATACTTGTGCCTTAACAAGTACAAGCTGGGTCAGTCCTTAGGAAACCGACATGGCAAGCTCTGCAAACATGTTTTCAAATACAACCACAGAAAACTGTCAGGGAGATTTGGTATCGGCAATGGCTGTAACTCCAGCACTCAGGAGGTTGAGGCAAGGGAGATTCTGAGTTGTGGGCCAGCCTGGGTGAAGTAAACCAAGCTAAACACATACAGCGCTGTTTGTAATACCAGGAAAACTGTGAAATGGCTCGAGCAATTAAGCTTTGGTACATCTGTGAGATGGTGTAACATACAGTAATTAAAAATCTCATTGTATGGGTTGGAGAGATGGCTCAGAGGTTCAGAGCACTGACTGCTCTTCCAGAGGTCCTGAGTTCAATTCCCAGCAACCACATGGTGGCTCACAACCATCTACAATGAGATCTGCTGCCCTCTTCTGGTGTGCAAATATACATGGAAGCAGAATGTTGTATGCATAATAAATAAAATCTTTAAAAAAAAAAATCTCATTGTACGATAATCATCAGCAACACAGGAACTATAAACTATGAGACAGCACCGTACCAAACACACACTCGTCTAGCTTAAGTGAGTGAACTCTTAAGCGCTTCCTCATTTTACTCTAACATGTTTATCTTTATTTACATCCTATACTATTATATATGATAATAACCGTGTATGAACGGACATGGTTGTACATATTAACCCAAGAATAACCTTGCTTGCTTAAAAGGTTTTACTTATGGTTAATTTCAGAATTAATCTTGTGAGGTGTAACAATGACCTCTCTTAGAAAAGCTCCAAGCACATTTCCAAGGGCACAACACAGCACAGTGAGCCCCTGTGACACCTGAAATGTGACAGGAGTCCGCTCATGGCCCGTCGTCTCCTTCATGGGGCCTCCACCTTCTTCTTTTGGTATATTCTAAAGCAAATCCCAAGCATGCTATTTCATCTGAAAAGCCTTCAGGCTACATCTCTAAAAAAAAATAAAGGCTCTTTAACAAAGCATCAGAATCTGTATAAATCTCACAAGCTGTGAGTGACAGGCATGTTCAGCCTCCTCTGATCTCTAGGTTGCTCTATCTTCTCTCCCCTCCCCTCTCCAGGCTATCAGCCCCTGGCTGCCTATTGCCTGGCTTTTGTTAACTACTTTCCTGCACCACAAACTCACAAGGTGGCAAAACCAGGCAACACAGCAATATGTCCAGTATAGTTTCAATGGATAAACAAATCTATATACTGTTTCAAATAATTCAAGAAGAGTGTTGGGAGTAGGAGTAATGGGCAGAGGGCCTGCCTTTAAGTGATTTTGTATGTTCTAGGTTTTCTATGATAATCATATTAATGTTGAAACCAAGAAACTCATCTTCAAAACAAATACAGTCCTAGTTAAAAAGGTGATCAGAAATCACCCAAAGTCTCAGAGGCAGAAGAAAACAAAACAAAAACAAACAATGAAAGGGGTTCAAAATGGGGTTCTTAGGACCATGTAGTCAATTTGGAATCTCTGACATGTTACAATAAAAAACAAAAAACAAATCAGAAACAACAACAAAAACCCGATACCTCATAATTTCATAATGCCATGAATAATTTTAGATTGTACTTGAAAGAATTTCCAGGTCACAAAAAGAGAAACTAAATTAAAACATGATGCAGAAGCCTGTGTTTATTTAGGAGAACATGAACCTTACGTCATAAAAATACAAAGCAGGAAGCTAACTGCTTGTACAAGGATATTTGTGTTTTAAATGAAGAAACAGGAGCCTATAGGTAAAGAAATGCAAGCATTTCTTACGAAGTGGTTAAAATTAGTGCAAAAAACCAAAACAGCAGGGAAAGGGCCAGTAAGACGGATCAGTGGGTAAGGTACCTGCTACCAAACCTGATGGCTCTGGGACCCACAAGGTAGAGGGGAAGGCTCAGCTTCTCCAAGTTGTCCCCTGACCTCTGTAGCATCACACACACACACACACACACACACACAACACACACACACACACACACACACACACACACACACACACACAGAGAGAGAGAGAGAGAGAGAGAGAGAGAGAGAGAGAGAGAGAGAGAGAGAGAGAGAGAGAGAAATGCTCCTTAGGAACAGGCACTGGGAGCTCAGTCCCCAGAACCCATGGAAAGGGGGAAGGAAAGAGTTGACTCCACAAAGTCACCCCCAATCTCCACACAAGCAGCAGGGCACTTGTACACTGGTCTCGAGCTAAGTTTTTTAAAAATGCTAAGGTATATGTAGTTTTTATTGGACACACTTTCTGTAACTCTATTAACAGATCATGAATACCAATGGAAATAAGCACACTTTATCTCACACCTGTATAGGATTGCTATGGTCTGACAATACCCTGTTTGTGAATAATTCATTTATCTCTTACATAAAATCTTAGATTAACATTGCTAAGGAGCCTATACTTTGTACAACTTTTGTGGTACTCCACTAACATAGAATATTTGAAAACTGTCTTGAAGAATGGACATGCCTGGCTGATTCAGTGCAATGTTTAGTCCTTTTGACAAACATCTGGTTGTCTGTGCATTGTAAAGATGAGCTATGCAGTAAGAATGTTAGGGGAGAAATATTCCTGTACAAGTTTGATGCTGGCTCATGAAACTGTGGTGACAGGTGTTGACACCAGAGACTGAAGGGCATGTGATTAGGTGCAGTGGTGGTGGCAGCAAGGAAAAAGGGAGATGTCTATGTGCTAGGGCACAGACGGGAAACCCTCTGTGTGGGTATTCTAGTCTACGTGACTAGAGCTTATGGTTCAAGGCACCATGCATTCTGCACATCTGCATTCTTGTTTATGAACCAAGCCTGTTAGGAGATGGCCATGTCATCACTGGAGTGAGTGTAAGAACGACATTGATACCATGAAGCAGCACCTTAGCCCTAAGCCATGCTCCAGACCCTGGGTGGCTTCTGACTTTTGTGTCTCCACACTATAAGATGCCACATTAGAACACAGAATTCCTACTTAGTAAACCCATGTTCTCAGTAGCCACCGGAATCCACATGTTCACCAGACCCAAAATACAGTGCTAAGAGCTGTGACAGGCACCTGGATGTGTGCTTGCATCTTTTTCTTCTCATTCTGGAGGATCTGGTTCCTCTCTTCTTCCTCTTCCACCCTGGATTCCAGGTCATGGAGAATCTCCTCTAGCTCCTGCTTTTTGGCAGCCAGCCTTGCTCTCATTTCTTCTGCTTCAGCAAAGAGCTCTGTCTCAGCCTGAAGTTGTTCTGCAAGGATATTCTTCTCTTCCAGCAGCTGAAAGCACAACACAGGGTCCAGTGCCATGGCTCACCCAGGGCACTCACACCAGAGATCCACCACCATTTCAGCAGTTGGTGCCCACTGCCTCAGACACAGCAAGTTAAGAATATGAGACACAGAGGCAGGACCTGTGAGTTCCAGGATAGCCTGGACTACACAGAAAGTTCTAGGACAGCCAAGGCTACATAGAGACCCTGCCTCAAAACAAACAAACAAGAAAGCAAGCAAATATCTGTCAGAACTTTGAATTATGTCTCTGTGTGTGTATGTATAAAATAAACTACATGAAAATACTTTTGGTTGTTTCTGTTGCCCTAATTTATCTTGAATAATAAAGACCAAGTTCTTACCATTTTAAGAAGTATAGTTTGTCCATTAAGTTAGGATAGGACAGATAAATAGGAGAGGGGATTATTAAAGTGTTACAAAGGTTCCAGTTGTGGTGGCTCATGACTGTAATCCCAGCACTTAGGAGGCTGGAGTAAGAGGTTGCCATGAGGAGGCTAGCCTGGGCTACAAAGTGAGACTGAAAACAAAACCAAACACTAAAAACAAAACAACAACAAAGTTCTTGGGAACTACTAGTAGCTGCCATTTATCAAGTGAATATTCTGGACCTTCTACACTGATACTGATGCTGTCATTCAGAAACACACCTCAGCTTTTTGCAGAGGGGCACTCAGAGCCTGCAGAGAGGCACTACCTCAAGCTCTGTTGCTAGAGAAGCAAGAGTGGGGCCCTGGCTCAGCCATGCTGCCCTTCACTTTCTCTTTCCTTCACAAGCAGACACAGAAAACAGCAATGGGAGCCCCATCTCACACAGGGTTAGACAGGGGCTTCACAGCCAGCATGATCCACTGTGTGTTCAAAGAAAGAGACAGGAAGGTGCAGTGGATTTTAACTAATATAAATCTAAAACATAAGACCCAGTGCAGGTGTTAACTCTACAGTGAAAACATGTACACTTTGAAAATGAGTGAAATCCCCTAATACAATGATGCGTGGGTGTGGCTATTTATAATTAATGTGTGAGCTGCTATCTATGGACAGACAACCCACACAAAGTCAGGACACTGTGAGTGCAGGAGTGTGCACACACCTGCTGGTGCTTCCTCTCCATTTCCTCAAGCTCCCCTTCCACCTTCGTCTGCTTCTCTTTCACCTTCAACAGCTCCTCATCTTTGGCCTGGAGTTCTTCCTCCTGGCGGGTCACTTGGAGGAGAGGCTTCACCTGTGACAAGTTGAACAGTTCATCACTACAGCTCTGCTGCACTTCTGATTGTCTAAGTCTGCCATGAGGAAGACCTCAGCCCAGCCCACCTTCGTGAAGACACGCCACCACTGCCAGTGCCGCAGCTTCAGGTACGCCGCACAGTTCCGCTGCAAGACCTTTAAGGCACTTAGCTGTTGCTGCTTCTTGGCAAAGGCCCTGAAGGACAGTAGGGAAAGCACACATTCATAGGTGCTCATGGGAAGGCCCTCTTAAGGCAGATGTCCCTCAGGGATGGCTTCCCCAGGACCTCGGCTAAAGCAGAGCTCCACCCCTTTTGTTTCTCTTGTTGGCCCTGTGTTTCCCTGGTAACTGCATGTTGTTTAGGACATGCATCTGTTCACCCAGATGCTGCTCCCATGGGATGCACCTTCCACAAGGGCAGAGCCTGTCAGTCTCATGCTGTCTTGTATCATAGGTACAAACACAGTGCCCAGCCCAAGGATATGCTTCAGAGGCGCTGGATTCACGAGCCCACTTACTTTCTGGCTAAGTAGCCTCTGCATACAGCTTGGAAAAAGATAATGATATCGGTGATTTTTAAATCTCTCTCTTCTTCTAAGTGCGCCAAAACTCCAGCTCGGAAAAAGATCTTGCTCTGTCCAATTCTATACAGGTTTGGGTCCAGTTCTAAAGCCCGGATCTAAAAGAGAAGGATCCTGCTTATTCTTGCTATAGGAAAGCCATAATTAATAATAAGAAGAAAAATAAAGAATCCAGGCACAGTGGCACATGCCTTTAATACCAGCACTTGGGAGACAGAGGCAGGGCACAACAGGGCTATTCAATAGAGACCCCATCTCAAAGACAAACAACAAAAAAGCAATCTTACCATCCGCTCACAGGCCTGTTTGCCATCCATGAATCCTTTAGGAATAGCATTGGGAGTTAGGATCTCATATCTGGAGAAAGAAAAAGGTGAAACAATGACAGGCAGCCCACAGATTTAGAGCAGAGCAAGAGATGGGCAGGTGACAACCCCAGGCCTTTGCAGGTCCAGTTCCTACTTATAAGTGGAGTAAAAACAAGGTTAATTCTCAGATCAAAGTGTAGGCTTAGAGGTCTGGCAGGGAAGAATCAAAGTTGGTACTGAAAACCTTGCATTTTTCTTCATTTCCCACAAAATGTCCACATCTTTAAGATGAGAGGATCTGGCTCTTTGTACTTTCAACCAGTCAGTGTGTAAGCATTTATCAGATAATAGAAAAAGCTTCGAGAGCAATGACCACGAGCTTCTATGCAGAACCCCAGAAGACAACAGGGTGACATTCAGCAGTGACTTATGGTCACTGAGTTCTGTGCTTAGAATGTAGCACTGTAAAGTCACACCCCAGCTAAAAAAAAAAAAAAAAAAAAAAACCAAAAAACTCTGCAGCAGGAAGGCAGTCTTTATAACTCAGTACCCAGATGACACTTATGTCTTCTTTTCCCAGCAATAGCTTCTTGAGTTGATTCTTCTGGGATAGGAGGGTGGGGGGAGAGAGATGCCAACCTTTCTTTGGCCTGGAAGCCCCTAATTATTTTGTGGATCAACAATGGGCATATCTTGAAATCTTATTTCCAGAAGAAAAAGGAAAAAAAAAGCAACCGAGTTAACAACTTTAGAAAATTGCTTCCCAAAGCATGTCTGTATCAATTGCTACTGCATACCAGTCTCTTCCCTTTAGTATATGCACAGATTCATTTACCGAAGAAAGATGGAACCATTCCAAAATACTTTCAGAATCATTACTGGAGTACTTTAAACTTCTTTTTATTTTATTTGTATTTTAACATACACTACTCAACTATCCTTAAAATACCTGCTATATTAAAATACATATTAAAATTTCAAGTAGACGAATCTGAATGAATGTTAAACTTGTAGCTGTTTGGTTCATCTCCTGGCTAATTTCCAGCTTCTAAAGATGGAGTATGTCTCAGCACTCAGCAGTGGCCTTTCTGTACTGTAGGACAATCAGGAGCTTCCCTTTGCAGGGAACATAGGAAAACCTTCCTCCTCGTATTGGCATTTTCATTCTTACTATGGAAGCTTGGACACAGACAAAATAGGTAAAAGTTAGGGATACCTCTGTCTGAATTCTTGGAAAACTATCCGGTTGGGGAAGCCCTGGCGGCAGATCCTGATCCCTTCCAGGACACCGTTACAGCGAAGCTGATCTAGCACGAGGTGTGGGTCCAGTTTTCCGGCCTAAGCAAGCAAACAACAGTTTTCTAGTTTAATCTCAGTAGCCAGGCCCCAGTCAACTCACAAGAGCATGCGCTCTCCCTCACACATACCCGTTTCTCATGATTTGGAATGATGCAGCGAACGAAGTTGGGGTTGGTGTTTCGGAGAGTTGCCATCAGTTTGGTGAGAGACTCTTTGTAGAGCTGCCCCACGGTACGGAACATGCCCTTCTTGGTTTTATATGCAGAGCCAAAAGCTGTCTCAGTCATACCAGTGACTTGATCCAGACCTACAATGCGGTCCACTGGGGAGGGGAGAGAAGACAGCTGTGACAGGAGTGTGATGACTGGGGGGAAGGAAAGACAGTGATAGTTCAGCAGCACAAGCTTTGTGAACAGATGGTGAGAGGTGCCGTCTAGGAAAGGCAGGCAGCACATTCAGACACTGCACAAGCCGAGGTGCTAACAGCCACACACTGATATGGCGGGATTTTGCAGTGCCTCTATAGGCCCCACCTGCCACATTGGGGGCAGGTGCCTTCCACTGCGCTAGGCTCAGGAACCCTCTGTCTGCTAAGGTCCTGCCTGTGAGACTGCCATTACTCGGCAAATGGAAGGATCTCTGGCTGGCATTATTGATACACAGACTGATGCTGGGAGAAGTCTCACAAGAAGAAATGGCTCATCAAATACTCATAAAGGTAAGTGGCTGTATAGATCTATTCAGTGGATATGCTCAGGGTTTGGGGACCTGAGTTATCGTGAGCCAGCACATCTTCAGTAGGAAGGCCCTCTGAACCTGAGAAACAAATGCAGGAAGATTACCTCGCTTTGGTTTTGAGCAATGTGTGAGCCTCAGCTGTCTCCTCAAATGCAAGTAACACAAAACCACAAATCAGGAAGGACTCTTCTGAAAACCACTGACTGAACCTCCTCAGACATTCCCACATCACTAAAGCAAATGCTGTTTTTACATATCTACCACGACAGACCCTTCTAATGAAGAGACTGTAAAAGAGTACTGGCCATTAGCATATCCGCTGCACACGAAGCCATGTGCTTCCTTGACACATTTTATGAGAAATTAGAACATGAATTGACCTGTCATTAATAATATTCTCTTCAACTATGACAGCCACCCTATTTCTTTGTGTGGACCCGCCCCTGGGTAGAGGTTCTATGTGCAAGATCTCAGTTGATTCTTGACTTCCAGTCCAGTGAGGATTTAAAAAGGAGGAGGAGCTCCTGGTGGTCCAGGGGTAAAGTACCCTTGAGGCAGGCCTGGAATGGAAGCTGGAGGATGGATAAGGAAGAACTGTGTGGTTCCAGGCCCATGCATGCAAACTGCCCCCTCCATAGCCACCGACTTCAAAGCCAGTATCAAAGTGACTCTGCGCTTGTGCCCTGTAGTGAGTCCACCTACCATCTACCACCGAGGACTTGCCCATCTCTGTGTCTTCAGCCTTGCTCCCTTTCACCTGCAGTGGAACCTAGCACCAACCACCCCTTCCTGTCCCATACAAGCCTCCATCAATTTTGTGTTAGTCCACTTCTCTTTCTGTATCACCAGTCCAGCTCCTTTCCAGAGTTCACTGTCACCTTCCTCCACTGCCTTCCCAGTGTTTGGTCAGCTGGGAAGTGAGCTTCTGGCCCACTCTTCCCATCCCACCAGTATTGCCCAGGCAGTGACCCACTTGTTGCTAAGGCAATGGATGCTGCCCTGTGCATTTTTCTCGACCCTGGATGTTTACCTGCTGACCCTCACAGCAGACTCCTGGCTTTAATGACCCTCCTACTCTCACACCCAGCTTCTCCACCCCCACCCCCAGCTCTTTCAGTCTTGTGATCCAAGATGACTTCTCTTTCACTTATCCTGTCCATCTTGGCACTCTAGGGACCTAAACTCATGTGAAATTCTCTAAGATGTGGCAAGAAATGAGCATAGACGTTAGCTCTCTTCTTGTCTCTAGCCATGCTCTCAGCCAAGTGATTTCATTTATGACTTTAAACTACATATGCCTGGCTACCTAGCACCCAGTCACCAGAAAAATTCATGCATTTTTCTCTCATCTGGACATCACAAAAGTAACTCTGTCTTCTACAAACTCTTGTGAAGTGTCTTTCATGTCTGCTTTTACAGTACTGTATCTGGTCTCATACAGCATTGTAACATCTGTTACTAACATTCTTAATTCATGTGTTAGTGAAAGAACAAAATATATTTAAATCACAAAGTGGGGAATGCAGTGAAAGAAAACACAAAATGCAGAGAGAGAAATGTGGTTAAGGGATCTCTCTGGGCATCGCCAGTTAGTACGCGAAGACCAAGGATGAGGAGTGGGCCAACAGGAGCTGGGTGGGAAGGGAGAGCCAAGGAGACACTCAACAGGGGCATCATGAAGAAGGGTTAGGCTCCTGGGATGATGGCAGTTGGAATGAGTGATATCACAGAGGAGATGGCTGGGAAGAGGCAAGGCATATTCTGATGGCAGGATACTTTGCTTGTGTGATTAATTCAATATGAAAAGAAGACAAGGACAGCTCCTAGAATTCTGGCTTGAGCAACTGAGTGTCTGGCTGGTGGGTGAGATCATGGGAAAGATGGGAGACAAGTGGGTTTGTGGCTGGATAGAAAGGACCTAAACCCTGTAAGTGATACATGCCTGTAGCCACTGAAGAGGAGAGACACTGAGGACAGGCTGAACGCTGCAGCATGCTACTAAGGGGAGGGTGGAACAACAAAGGCAAACTGGGAATTGCCAACAACTGTTAAAGTTTTAGACCTGGTAAGCTGCTCCAGGGAGAACAGACAAGATGAGGGCCTGGGACCACTCTGTAAGCTGGACAAGGGATGAAGAGGACAATGGCCAGAAGGAAGGGGACAAGAGGAATAATATTGATCCATCCTCTACTACCAACTGTCCCAGTGTGAGTGAACACTGCTCACTCCAAGTAAAAGCTGGGAGTCACTGAGGCCTCTTGCACCAACTGCTCCCTCAGTCTCTGTTCCTGCCTGGTCACTGCCATTCCTGCTGGCTGGGATTCTGCAACTCTGCGGCTCTTTCCCTGGCCTCCCGTCCCACTTACCTTCTGCTCCTGGCTGATATACCCTTCCTTCCATTTACCCTCTATCCCAGTGTAATGATGAAACTGGAATTTCCCCCAGTATGTCACACAGGGTACAAACAGAAGTATAACTTGAGTCAGAGTCAGAGACACCTGCCACCCATGAGCTGTGTGATTCGGTGGTAGGTGCCAACCCCAACAAATCACAGTTCCCTCCTCTGAAATAGAGCCAAGGAGATATGCGGCATGCTGAGGTGGTATCTGAACCATGCTTCAGTGCTTATTGCTGGCATTCTCTGGCCACTTTCCCACACAGGCCTGCATTCCAGCCAGCCAGACTGTTGCAACCTCCAAGGTACCAGGACTTGTTTATCCTTTCTTTTTGCCCTCCCCCCACTGGTCACATGGTCAACTCCCCAACACTGGTAAGTCTCCATTCCTTAACTTCCTCTCCACAGTGCTCCCAAGGCACAGCAGGCTAGCCCCTCCTCTATCCTTTGACTCTCAGAGAAGGTTCCTAAGAAAACAGCCCACACTGTTCTCTGCATCTTCTCTGCTTGACTCAGCTTTCCAGGGAGGACATTTCCCAGCATCTCACATCTTAGGGGCTTAGAGCTGTCCCCATGGTCACTCTGACCTCTGACAGCTAGCCAGGATGACTGTTACTGCCGTCCTGAACACCCAATGCTGGCCAGAGCATGGCACAGGAATCTAGTAGCTATTTAATAAACAGCTGCTGGTGGAAAACAAAGAGTACCAAAAGAACAAATTATCACTGCCACAAAAGAGAGATGGTGCCATGTTTACTTTCCAAGGATCCAATTACATCAGCGCTGCGGTAGGCTAGTGTGTGTGTGTGGGGTGTCTGTAAACCCTGCATACCACAGGGTCTAGTGTACAATGCCAACAATCAAAAGCACCGTCACCATCAGCCCAATTTCAAATTTAATAGCTTTGGATTACTCTCTAAAGTCATTCAGGTTTACCAAAAATTAATGCTTTAGACTTTCAAGTTGTTTTGATTTTTTAAATTTACCATTGAAAACTCAGGGTTGGATTCCACCACTGAAACTGTTTCGTGGATAACGGAGAAACACGTTAGAAAAGTCATGAAATGACCTGGAACATACCACTAAATGATGATTTCATTAAAAAGCACCACGATTTTAGAAGGGTCTTTTCTTATGCAAATGATGAGAACAGAAGCAGAGAGAGGCAGAAAATTAAGATTCAGAAACAAGAGCCAGCAGCAGCGAGCTGCAGCAAGCAGTGCCATGCCTCTGCCAAGCCTAGCTAGGGCTGGCGGTGAGCACTTGGAGCCATTATGGGGTTCTCTAGAAGGTGCAAACAACTGCAAGTGTTTGCCCTACACTTTATTATCCTATAAAACTTAAACAGTCAGAAATTAGATGAGTTTTATATTGATAATTATAAAATGGAATTTGTCGTTTATCTACCATAAAACTGCCAACACCAATTTTTATAAAGGGTGATGTTGTCTAGGGCCAGGATTCTTAACTGGCCCTTCCTGTGGAGGAGGGCAGCCTCAGAGGTGAGGAGGAACAAGATGTTTTCAGTGCCTTTTTTATTAGTGCTTACTGAGCTTTTTGAACTATTTGAAATTTATTGCAGCTAATGTAAGTCAGAAGAGTGGGGAAATCTATTCTCTGTCCATTTTAATAGGCGGCAGGGATGGTTAAGCATATGGACTACATTCTCCTGGCAAAGACCTCCAGCAGGTGTGAGGCAAGCCTCAGGTTCCCTGTGGTGTTTTCAGCAACTGAATACTTAACCGCTGTGAGTTCCCAGAGACAGCATCAAATAACACATCTTTATGATATCTACACAGCAATTAGATTTACAACCAGTACATAATTGGTGCTTAGAGTCAATCTATTAGAATAATGTTAGTAGAGGTAGAAATTTTTAGGAAAATTCCAGGAAGAGTGTAGATGAGATCATGTGACTTAAGGATACTACACTCTTAGTGGTGAACTGAACTGGTATGCCTCTCCCTTCCCTTCCCACACCCTTTGGAAGCCTTTCTTCTCACACAGGGTGACTGACTGTTCATCTGCCCCTTCCTGTCAGGGCGATGCTAGGATTTATGCTGACACTGGTGGTCCAGCTTGACTGCCTATCTATCAGCTAGCCCTGGGGACACTATGAGTTAATGTGGATTTGACTAAAAACAAAATAGTCAGTTACTACTTTTCATAATTAAAGCAGCTGCAGCTGCAGCCATAGCAACATGCACATTGCTGAACATCAACAGCTAGGGCATGCTGCGTGATGGTGGGGCATGCCTTTCATCCCAGCACTCGGGAGGCAGAGGCAGGGGGATGTCTGTGAGTTCAAGGCCAGCCTGGTCCTCAGAGAGTTCCAGGAAACAAACCAACAAACAAAAAAGCTAGGGTACTTCCTACACTCTTGACAACACTAAGAGCCCATTGTCTTTGTCAGCTGTCAGTCATCCCAGATGCAGTGCTTAAATGACATTTTTCCTTGAGCTCTCAACTGCGGATAAAACTCAAGATAAAAAACAGTATTAAGGACTATGTGCAACAACAACAAAACCCAGTCACTGAAAACGATGTTAATTTAACTAAGCAAACAGACTTGGGACAGACCCAGACCCCTAACGCCAGCATGATACTTAGAACAGGTACTGTGGTCACCGGATGAATCTGCACATTCAGTGGTGAACACTGCTTTGTCATTCCTGTTGCTTTCACCGATGGCTTCTTAAAAAGCGTTTTGAGAGATCTCACTGTGTACCTCAGGCTGGCCTCGTGTTTCTTCTGCTGTAGCCTACCCAGTGCTGGACTACAGTCTATCAGGCTCTTTTCACACCTTACTGGACAGGGACAGGGACAGGGATGGGGCGAGACCGCTTTTGGAGTTAGAAGATCTTCATGGTCAGTCAGGTTTTAAACACTCCCCTAAATTGAGGCAAGTCTATCTCTCAGCCCAGGTAAGAGCTGCTACTGTATCTCAACACTGCGTCTCTGCAAGATGGAAGGTGGAAGAGAGTCTGCCAGCAAGTAACATGCTTCACGGCACGTCCCACATTCTGTGTTACTTTTTTTTTCTCTCCTGGTACCTTTTCTGGTTTGTTGGTTGCAATCTAGCACATGTGGGGCTCAAAGCTTAAGTGGTACTGTATGTGAAGGACTTGCCAGGACAGTTCAGTGCCAGGATGGATGGGTTCTGAGAAGAGAGTTTGACACCTTTGCCACTTTAGTTCAGTGGAGGAGCTCAACCAAAAGCCACTTCACAACACAGGAGAGACAGAGCTGGGGACAGTCTTTAGTGCTATGGTAGAAATGTGATGAGCTAGCTGCTTGTTTACTGAAATGAAGTCATCAAAGAGGGGCTCTGAACTGGATCTTGCACCCAACAGATCAAGTCTCACAGGGGCAGGGTTAGGCCAAGCTACACGTGGAGACTGGTGTGTGGGGCTGCAACTCACTCAGGGACTTCCTCCATCTTTTCATGGACTGTTTCCCAAGACCAGATGCTGGGGAAATGAGAGGACCCAACAACAGGCCCTGACTCTTTCAGAGACCTCTGGAGAAGACACTTTGCTTCTGAGCCTTCCTCGACAGTTACTGCTAATTTCTGAGGTTCTGAGACTGGGTCTAACTACAGCCCATGCTGACCTCACACTAGTGATCCTTCCGCCTCATCCTTTCCCAGAATGCCAACCTTTGACAGAGCACAGGTCATAAGATGCTACAAATCTGAAAAACTGCTTTAGCTTGCTTTCTCTCTCACCTTTCTCAGCATCTTCCAGGCTCCCCAGGGCCAAAGACAACTGGGCTAAAGGTTTCTGTTTGCAGAATTCTGAGGAGTTCTCACTGTGGGCTGCGCTGTCTGTCATATCCTAGTCTTTGCTCCCACTCCATGCTCACAGTTGGCTTCCTTCACAGTATGCCAGCTTCTACTGAGGGCAAGGATTAAAATAGCACAGCCCTGCCTGTAACATTTTAAAAAGTAACTTCTGAGAGGGCTTTAGACTTTAGCATTCTCATGTTCCAAATTCATACACTTTATAAGATGAAACTGACTTTACCTTCCTATATTGCTATTTTACAATTTCATTAAAAACTGGAAGACTAGTAAGTTTCACATTATTCTGGGCTTTTGGGACTCTCTAGTGACTTCTAGGATATATCTGAAAATAGGGCGACGGATACAGAGTACAGAATCTAAACATTTGGAGCTTAATTTTAAGAGCAAAGTATAAATTCTAAGAACATTCCACTGGGCCTCAGTCTAAAAATGAATACATCAAGCCTCATAGACAGGTTTAGTGCCTCTAGTTAAAAAGAAAAGGCCGTCAGTCAGATAACATCCCAAGTCCAAACCAAAGGAACAATGATGAAACCAACAACCCTGAGTAAACACAAACATTTGTTCACAAAATGTAGTAAAGGGAGAAACTCCCTTCTGAGAATTCCTTAAGAGCTGAGACCCTACAGGGCGATTCAGGGATAGAGGAGACGCCATTTAGCAGATCAGTTCCTACCAATTTGCTTGGAGAAGTGTGTATCAAAATGGCAACTGGAAAAGGTAGTGACATACCTTTTAATATGCAACACTGTAAGTGCTATGCGTAAAATAAGAAGCGATGTGTAGGCAGTAGCGACTGAATTGTTTATGCACTCAAACAGTTGCCTTGAAGTATAATAAAACAGAGCATGAAATGGGACGTTCATGCAGGCCTATGAGCAAAACGAACAGAAAACCCCCAGACCACCCCACCTCACCTCCCAGGCCACCCTGCCAGCCCCCACCCCCACCATTTCTCCTGTGGCCTTAAAACCCTTGTGTTTTGGAAGGCCCTGCAGGCTGTATACATTCACCTGGCGGCTCATGAAGACCAGAAACACTGTCATAGAAAGAAGCTCTCTGAATATTCTGAATCTCTAAAGCAGAGAAACAGTGAAAACAGGACAGAAGAGCAGATACACAAACACTTCGGTTAGTGTGAAAGACATTTGAAATCACAAGTAAACTCTGAAATGGGGCTACCAAAGTAGCCAGCCCAGGGCAGATTCTAGGCAAAAATTACTGTTTCGAGAATCTGTGCATTTGGATAAATTTCTGTATCCAATAAATTTAAGCTGAATCAAAGGAACATATTCCCACCTTCGGGTGTGAGCATCACATCACACTGACAATATTTAAGAGTAAGGAGGCACTAATGAATCTGTCTTGCAATTAGTAAATCAGGGCAAGACTGCAGCTAAATTAGAGTGCTGACATAAATTCAAAGTCAGTGGTTTTAACTGTCAAAATTTTCCAGTACAGATTTTGGAAACATAATTTACTTCAAGTACAAATTTCTAAAAGATTGGTTAGCTACTCAAGTTCTGCTGTAGCAAATAGCAAATGCTAAAATAATTTTAAAGTTTTGATCATGCCATTACTCATCAAAGTGCCCTCCCTAGGAGGCACTGTACACAACAGTACAGCTTTAGTTGTTGCAGTTTATATACATAAGGAATGAGGAAGGGCATGAATTCCTATGCAGCTGGTTGAAAGATCCCCAAACAACAGCTTCTAATAAAAGCAGGGCACTATGAATCTCTAGGGCAGGGCTGCCATCAATACATTTATTCCTTTTGGTTTGGCCTTGAGAAAACTGTGTGAAACTCTCACACAAACTGCATTTTAACACACAGTGTCTTCAGCTCATGGGACTGTGCTGCCATAGGCAAGCTGTATGCAAGCATTGTATTTTCTCCATTCGTGGTCAAATCATCGTTTCCTGTTCTTGCATTCCAGCAGCATGAAAAGGAAATAATTATATGTTTCACCAGGGCCATTTTTTCCTCAGGAAAAAGTTGCTCTTAGCCCAAGAGATCTTGACATCTTGAGGGACAGTGACTATCCCGATTTTTGGCTCCCTCATCTAACTGCTGAGCCTGTCACTGACCTCGTGTGTGAAACCCATTGGCCTCAAGCCTGGAAAAGCCTGGGACGCCTCTCCACTTATATTGTACTCTACAATAGCATGTGGCCTCTGAGATCTTGTCTCAGATTTAACCAACTGTCCACCTACCTACGCTGGTGGGCAACAGGACTTCCAGCTAACAGTGACATTGTCAAGAAAGCCAACACTGGATTATCCTAGAGCAGAAGCTAGCAGAGTCAAACCAAACTTGGGGTAGAGAAGACTTCTTACCCTATTCTGATAAGAGTGGCCACTGTACTCAAGCCACCCATTTGCAGCAGGACAAGGGCTAAAATCAGCTGAGCATTTAGCACAGCCTGCATGGTCAGACTAAGCACGGATGAGTAGGGTTGAAGGGTGTGTCAGCACCCATAAAGACAGCAGTAAAGATTCTTCACACATGTCCCCAGCTGTGAGATCCACTGTTTGTGACCCTTCCTTCGTGCATTCATTACTCAAGCCCCCATGCCCATCCTTACTCATCAAATCTTTGACTGTAAAACCCGAACCTCTCCAGTACCTTCCACTAAAGGAGGGTGGGAGGAGGAAGCCCAGGGAGCTGGGAGCAAAGACAAAGACAAACCCAGTTTGCCCAGGTTCCTCACAGCCTGACAAGCTTGTTTGGGGCGGGGTAGGGATCTTTCATGCTTCCAAACCATCTCCTAGCTGTTCGGTGGAATACCAATGTGGCTATGTATACAGGTTAAGCGCTCAGCCAGGGCCTCACATGACAGTTTTGGTAAGAAAAGAGAGGAGGTCAAAGGGGGTTCATGCTAGAGTGTGTGTGTGAGCCCAGTACTTAATTTCTGTCACTAGGTCTCTGGAGCTTTTGTAGGCCTTCTCTGTCCTTTCCCTCTGCATTCCTTCCAGACCCACTCTTTCCTGTCACCTCCTATCCCTCACTTCCGGGGGTTTCATCCCATCTACCCAGGAAACAACCCACCCTATTTACATTTGGACTAAACAGACCTATGGAGATGCCCTTTATTCAATGAAGTCTAAGCATTTCTCCATCTGGATCAGGCTACTGGGGTTGATCCAGGCCTCAAACATCACCTCAGCCTCACTTCCTGCCTACTGGCCCTTCTGCCCAGCCTTACTATCCAACCATAATGGACTCCTGAGTGCTGGCTTTCTATTTCCACATCAGATCACCCTACTTGCTTTCCTGCTCCAAGTCAATCTAACTTGTTCTAGGAGGATGAGGAGGACCTGAGTATGACCTACCCGCTGGGTGGGGCAGGCAAATATTTATGGCAGGCAGCACTACATGCCACTTTCCATACCCACACTGCCAACTCTTGGGGTCACTGCTTAGAGTGACCCAAGCCTGGTCCTTTCTCCTGCTTCATGTGTAGTTTCTCAAAGCCCATGGTGATAAGACTTAACACATCACAGTTTAGAACAGCCCCGCTCTGAAACTGTGGACTGAGAAGGCCCAAGAGCCTTTGCTATGTATGCAGACAGCACTCTTGACTAACTAGGTCATTGCAACGGATGCTGTGCACTTGTAGGAGAGCCAGCCTTCTCCTAAATCCCCTTTGTATAGTCTTAGGCACATCTCTTCCCAGAGCACAGGCATACATGGGAGTGATATGCCACAACCTTACAAACTCCCTCATATAACTTGTGTCCTGCCTGGAACACACAGTCATTCTTGAGTAGATGGTCACTGTTCCCCTGGAGATTTTCTCTTCATCCTCTCTCTCTCTCTCTCTCTCTCTCTCTCTCTCTCTCTCTCTCTCTCTCTCTCTCTCCTCTTTCCTTTGCCTAATTGCCCAAATCCCTTTCTGTCTCTTATGTTTCTTTTTCTCTACCTCTGAGAAGATGGCTGGACTACCACTCCTTGGGATGTTATCAAGAAAGCAGAAATGAGTTGGTTACTGAGTCAGTGGTGGTCACCTGAGGTCCAGCAAGGGACAGAACCAGGATGAAGAGGGTGGCTGACTGATAAACTTAGGGGTGTGTTCCTACTAGGTCCAAAGAAATATAAGCATTTCATATCCTAGTAAAATCTAGCCTGTGGTAAGTGTCACCAGGAATCAGAAATCACTTGACGTTTCTACACACAGAAGAACTCTGAAGAGTAATGAAAACAGAAGCAACTGGCCTGAATGCAGGATACTGAAGTGTTCACTCACTAGCTACTGTGTGTGCCTGCCTGCACGCATCTGCATATATGCACGATGGAAGATGCAGCTAGACCCGTGCCAGCACCAGGAAAAGGATCTTCTTGGGTTGTTCATGCCTGTGCCTTTAGGTCATAACCTCAACTGTCACTGGGGAGCCTGAGGGATCCTGGAGCTTTTTGTGGCTCTGAATGCATAATGCTTCCATACTCTTCACAGCATCTGACTAAGGGGGCAGGTGTCTTGCTATTTATTTCTTAATCCAAGTATTCATAAGACGGGCAACTTCTGATACAACGGCAGCCCTGCTCTAGGGAAAGGTTTCAAAGTAATAAAAACATATGGGTATATACAAACACACATGTATGTGAGAGAACCATAAATAAACCTTAACTACAGAAGATTCAGGCCAAGCTTAAATACAAACACGAGCTCATTCTCACCATCCTTCCAAAGCTCAGCCACGAATCTGTCTGACGACTGGTGCAGGAGAGTGGCCACATTGTCATTCAGAGGGTCCATGTTCTTCATCAGCCATTCATCTGCCTTATAGTCCACCTGTCCCACACCAGAGTCAAGTGGGATGAATGGAGAACACAAAATCAAATATGAAAATAATTACCATCTTAAGTCTTAATCAAGGACTTTTCACTAAACAATCCCCAAACTGGATTGTTTTTACAGTCAAGTATCTGTAATATTATATTTAAACATGCATTCATGTTCATCACCACCTAATACTATAAAATATACTAGGATTATTATTATTATTATTATTATTATTATTATTATTATTATTTATTTATTTATTTATTTATTTCTCCCTCTTTTTCTGTGTGTGGTATAAGCACGCACACATGGAGCCCAGGTCCACTTAGCTATCTTTATAATTCACTCCCACCTTACATTTTGAGCAGGATCTCGCCCTAATCCTACAGCTTGTCACTTCAGCTAAGCTGGCAGGGCAGTGAGCCCTAGGGACCTGTTTCTCCACCATGCCTCCCAGCATTGAGGTTACAGGTGTATTCCACCACACCTGACTTCGATTTGGGTGCTGAAGATCCAGACCCAGGCCCCCATGCTGTGCAACAAACACTTCACCTGCTGAGCCATCTGCCCAGCCCCAGCAAGCAGCACTTGAATGGAGTTGTTCAACCCGAGGGCTCTTACCTTCCCCGCATAGTGGATAATGCAGAAGTCGGCTCTGTCCTTTAGTTGCCGTGGCTTTTGAAACTTGGAGTGGGAACCTTGCTCCTGAACCAGTTTTTCAACAAAAGTTTTATCTGTGGCTTTAGGGAACCAGCATTCTTCATCCAGGAGGGCCAGCACACCAGGAGGATTGGCCTGATAATGAAAGACAGTGGGGACTGACAAAGCTGACACTGGGACTATTGGGGTGACAGCTTACTGCTACCATGATTAGCTTTATGAAGATCTATGAAAACAAAAAGAAAAATAATCTCTAGAAAGGAACGTATGTCCAAACCATAACAAACTAATAACTCAAACATGATCAGAAACTACTATGATCCGTGTAGAAATGTATGTTACCAAATGAGCCTTGAAATATGTACATTGTAAGTAAACTAATTACAGGTAGATACTCGACAAAAGCATCAAATACAGAAGCCAGAAAAGAACTGGGGGGGGGGGGAGTGGAAGGATAAAAATGAGTACTTTATGTTCAGTGGTTGGCTGGATATACAAGACTCAAAACTAACCAGCTACCGCAGACACTTTACATGCTAAGCAACTTAAGTTTTTGTTTAAGTAATGATTAAATAAGCTGTATCATTTCTTATTGATAAAACACCTAAAGCTATTATTACTAAGTACAACACGGTGTGGCTGTCTGAATGAAAATGTCCCCAGACTGTGACATTTGAATAATCAGTCCCCGGTTGGTGGTGCTGTCTGGGGAGGCGTGGCCTCGTTGTATGAAGCACCATTGCAGGTTTACTCTCAAGCTGTTCCTGCCACCATGCCTGCTGCCGGCTGCCACCATTCCCTGCCACAATGGACTCTTATCCCTCTGGAACCATAAGCCAAATAAACTCTTCCTTCTATAAGTGGCTTTGTTCTATCACAGCAGCAAGACAGCGACTGATAAATTATAAGGTGATAATGTAAGTCACCAGTCACTTTAAAAGGCCTTGGGAAATCCAGAGACAGAAAGTACATCAGCAGTAACATGCTCTGTGTGCGTGTGCGTGTGCGTGTGCGTGTGTGTGTATGCACGCGAGCGCGCGGTGGTGGCTGCTAATGGGTATGAGGATTTTAGTGGGGTGAGGTTATGAAAATGTAGAATTAGTGGTGATGGTCACACAATGTTATGATTGATGCAGCACAAAACCACCGACTAATGCCTTAATAGGTAGATTTGTATATGTGAATTATGTCTTCATAAAGTAGACAGCAGTGGTCTATCTACTCAGTAGTGCTTCTGGGCATCATTTACTGCTGTAGTGCCAGCATGGCCAGCATGAGACACAGTACTCAACTCACTTTCTGTAGCATCCTTGTACATTTTTTTGGTACATAACTTTAGAATCCATCTTTTCAAGTATTTATTGGGTTAAGAACTGGCTGCATAAACAAATGTTATTTGAAAGACAAGAGGTTATAGTTAAGTATAAATAAAGCAATGTGGTGATGTGACAGGCACTGACTGGACTGCAAGGTGCATAGGACATAGAAATCCTTCTATGGCAAGACCCCTACCCCATGGCTCCTACTCAAAGAACTTTCAGGGTTCATGATCAGTTAAAGAGGGGGGAAAGTCCACAGTATCCAAGATTGCTACCCCTGGAGGAGCCACGGTCACAGTGGCAGGCAGCTGGGGCTACTGTCAGGGCTCTGAGAAATGAAGCACTACACCTGTTAGGGTCACAGAAACATTTGTCTTTTAATACAATTTTTAATTTCCAATCCCATTGAATGAAAATACCCCTAATTTTTTGTTTGTTTGTTTTAGATTTATTTTATTTGTATGAGCCTGAGCACATGCATGCAGGTGCCCGTGGAGGCCAGCAGAGGGCAGGAAGGAGGCAGAGAGAGAAGGAACTCACCTCCTCCTGCCTGTGAGCAGCTTGGCATATCTTATTACTGTGACTACTGCACCTACCCAGTCCAATACTTTCTAAAATACCACTTTCAATGTGATGCTTACCCACCGAGTTCTGTCAACAAATCTTTCCCTAGAACATTCTCTCCATCGCATCTGTGAAGACTGTGCCACTGTAGACCTGCTGTGGCTCTAATTCCCTGTGTCACTGTCTGCCTGCTGTGGCTTTGACTTTTCTACATGTACTGTGCATCATGTAGAGCCCACGCCATGCAAAGCCTTAAGCCCCCACATGATCTGGGACCTGGAGGAGCACTGCCATGCTCCAAGCTCTCCCTGCAAGCCCCTAGCTCCTTCACTCTGCTTTTCCAGGACATATTCAAGGGTCTTAAAACGTCCTGTCCTAATCCAACAATAGTCACAGTAATAGATCTGTAAAAATAACTGTAAACATAACCAGGAAATTCTTTGTGCCGACTATTGTTTGCTGTGAGCTAATCCATAAGACCGCAATGTCTCTGGAGAGGAATGTTACTCTAACTTGTATTGCAAGGCACCTGGAAACAGCTCTTCTCATAGCCCTGGCAATCTGAAACCTTCTGCTCTAAATACACAGCTGTGGTGCTTGGAAAGTTAAAATTATTTCTTTTGTTCAAGCCAGATAAATGAAGTTTTCTGCCACATTCCTTAAACTCAAATTTATAATGTGTTAGCTAGAACTACTGCACTAATCGGGTGACTGTTTCCTGGGTTCCTCTTCTTTCTGACTGCTGGACCATTCAAGATCTACAGACACTGAACCTTTACTACCTTTAAACACCTGGCACTGGTGATAACCAAAGACTGTGTGGCAAGAAAAGAGGCCTTTGAGCTGTTGCAGCAACCACTTGCTAACTGGTTTAGAACGTCTGTAAAGTGTGGTTACCACTGCATGAGGCTGTGGGGCGGACACAAACACCACAGAACAACCAAGTGACGTTAAGGTTTAATCATACTTATGTTTTGGTCGATACCAAAATAAAATACGTGAAGTTAATAATACCTTTTTGCTCAAAAGCTAACTGCCAGGCCATAGAGGCCCAAGTCAACAAGAAAATAACAAAGAAAATAAATTCTGATGCTAAGATTGTCCTTAAACATCTATCTGCCAAAAGAATGCCTGCCAGCATACTTCAAAAAACGAAACACAAAACTGTCCAAATAAAAAGTACTTACAAAAGGGAAAGCTTGAATTCAATTATTTAAGAACTGAATTTATGCCGGGCGGTGGTGGCGCATGCCTTTAATCCCAGCACTCGGGAGGCAGAGGCAGGCAGATCTCTGTGAGTTCAAGACCAGCCTGGTATACAGAGCGAGTGCCAGGACAGCCTCCAAAGCCACAGAGAAACCCTGTCTCGACAAAACAAAACAAACAAACAAAACACCTAAAAACAAAACAAAACAAAAAACTGAATTTATGTGACTCATCTTGCTCCTAGCTAAGCATCACTGTATTACCTAGAAAGGATGTGTGCCAAGTGGAGCTCCATGTGCCCTTTGACAGGCACACACCAGTGCCACTACCAGACTGGGATCTGTGGTCTGTGGGGACCACAGCACATCAGCCAACACATGCACAAACACAAAGACAGCTAGGTGGTGGAAGCTGCAGGTAAGGAGGCCTAACGAAGGCGTTAACTGCAAGAATGCCAGAAGGAAACTTGAACAGGACAGGAAGCAGAGCAGGAGGGAGGCACTCACAGGCCTCTCTATGAGGTCGATGCAGGGCTGCAGGTCCAGGCCGAAGTCGATGAAATTCCACTCGATGCCCTCGCGCTGGTACTCCTCCTGCTCCAGGACGAACATGGTGTGGTTGAAGAGCTGCTGCAGCTTCTCGTTGGTGTAGTTGATGCACAGCTGCTCGAAGGAGTTCAGCTGAAGATCATTGTCCAGTCATGGGAGGGAAGACAGGAATACTTAGCCATCTAGTTACCTCAAAAGCGCACTCAAAACTACTCATGAGGCATCAGTGACATTATTACGCTTAATGTTTACTGTTTAATGCTTTAAACAGTAAAGGGGAGGGCTTTCTCTCCATCTGCCTCTTTCTCACCCCTATCTACCCCAACCTTCACAGCATTTTTGAAAAGACGAGAGGGCTGGTGAGATGGTTTAGTGAGGAAAGGCCAGGCCTGTCAAGCTGAGTTCAATCCCTTGGAACCATGTGGTGGAAAGAGAATCGAGTTCTGTGAGTGCGTGAATGGAAACACACACACACACACACACACACACACACTCTCTCTCTCTCTCTCTCTCTCTCTCTCTCTCTCTCTCTCTCTCTCTCTCTCTCCACAGTGATGTAAAAGATGAATAAGAATCAGCCTGAGCCTAACACATAATGGCTCCTAGTAAGAGTGAGGCCCCCCACTTTTCTATTAAGGTCCTCCTTGTATCAGGTGTCTGACCTTAGCCAATATCAAATGTGACACTGCCCTGCTGTCAGAAAGTGCATCTGAGCAGCCCTCATTCACTACTGTCCTGACACAGGCCCCCCTTTCCTGTTGTTCTGTTGAGTGGAAAGATTTAAGACATGTAATTTTCTTAATTTACTCATCCTATAAGTACAATACATATTCTAATTCCATGCTGTTCTCACAAGTACAATGTACCCATAAATAACCTCTTTCATTATAAGAAGTGTCTTTAAATTAGAGCTTCAATCAATCTCCATGGAATAGATTTGTGGCCTGGCAAGGCCACATAGTACCCTACAGCCCAGGAAGCTGGTTTGCTGTTTATAATGAGGTCATACTGGGAGGGCACACTGCTTGCCTTCCAACACTGTATATTACTAACTCCCACAAAGACAAACTATATTAATACTTGTCTAAGTGTTAGGTTTGTTCCTGTCTATATAAATGGATTTTGCTTTGCCTCTGGGTTTATGATATGCTTTTATATTCAATTACATGGAATAGATTTTAAAAATAATGAGTATCTATATTTAAACTGTCAACTATATTTTAAAGACTATTTTTATTAACGCGTTCATGAGTATATATGTGTGGCATGTGTGTTATAACCAAGATTCTTTTTTTTTTTGAGACAGGGTTTCTCTGTGGCTTTGGAGGCTGTCCTGGAACTAGCTCTTGTAGACCAGGCTGGTCTCGAACTCATAGAGATCCACCTGCCTCTGCCTCCCGAGTGCTGGGATTAAAGGCGTGTGCCACCAATGCCCAGCTTCTTATAAAAGAAAGCATTTAAATGGGGGTTTGCTTACAATCTCAGTATAAAAGTTAAAGATATTTGAGCTAACAACTTGTGAGCTGTATTTCCTATACAACTTTTATGTTATTTATTAAAAGCACCGTTCTTTCAAAATCCCTTCACTTTTCACAAATTTACTAGAGTCTATACACCCCCACCTCATTATATGCTAAATTAAGTCCTCACCAACCTTTAAAAAGGATAAAAGGTACCAATATTTTTTTAAAAAATATTTTTATTTTATTTTATGTGTCTGCATGTGTGTCTACGGACAACATGCATGCAGTGACTGAGGTAGCCAGAAGAGGATACCGGAGTTACAGATGGTTGTGAGTTGTCATGGGGGTGCTGGGACCTCAACCCAGGCCCTGTGCAAGAGTACGAAGTGTAAGTGGTGAGCCATGACTCCAGCCCCGGGAGTGTATTGAATGATATGCTCAGCATGTACACACCACACGGTTAGATGCAGATGGACTAGCTTTAAGACCTGACTGGGAAGGTTTGCTTGGCATTTGACAGTTCTCCCAGTGAGTTAATAGGATGTGTAGGATGAAAGGAAGTCCCCCAAGGTCTGAAATTCTGCTGATGCACAATATAAAAAGTTGTCATTTTCAGAATTTGTTTCAGAAGCTGAAGAGCCAGAGAGCAAACCAACAGGTATGTTTTGGAAGTCTGTCTGTCAGGACTGAGGTCCCCGTGTTGGTTCTGCTCTTGCCTCCTGGCTACACAAAACACCAAGGGGCATCTGCCCACTCTGCAGGCATCTCAAACACTTCATTTCTGGTGGTGAAACCAAAGAAGTCAGGCTGCCTGCATGGGCTCCTCCATGTTCGTTTTTTAGATGTTTCATCTGCTTTGGTCATGGCTATAAATGGGGGTCTTTCTTTCACTGTATCTTCTGTTTACATAGGGAAAGGTGATAGATTGCTTTTTAATGTAATTTTTAAAAGTACCCAGCCACTATAAAAAGATTTCTCAAGTTATTTACACATCATTCATACTAAGGACTTGTACAATCGTGGTGTAAACTGAATGGAGAAAATGGCTTACCACAGTGATCCACTTTTTATGAGGCTAGATAGCATTTCAAAACAGGGCAATTCAAAACACAACAGTGGCTAAAGTGACATGTTCATCACAGCAGTAGCACCTAAGAGCAATGCCTTCTACATAATCTATCAGAGGTTGGCAGCCCACAACTGTGGAGATTCTCTGAAAATTCACAGTGGATGTGTGCCCAGAAACTTTGCTGTGTTGGTGGTGTTTGGTCAACGATGCAGTATTAGAACCCATCATTACACTGTGCCTTCACAGGACACAGGCCATCATCCTGCCATGTACCCCTCTCCAATTGCTCTTCTTGGAACTATTGAGTCAAGCCACCTTCACTCTGGCCTCAAGGTGGCTCTACTTCTACATCTCTCCCCCTTTTCCTTTGGTCAACTCTCTAGACACAGTGGCTTTCCAGCAACTTCTAACCTTTGATAAATACTCTCCCTTATCGATCCATACTGGACACTACCCAGAAGGGAAGGTCTTCCCAACTGGCAGCTTCTTGTCCTTCAAGAATGCCTAGCTGCAGAATACTCACTAGTGATCTCAAGGCCCTGGGTAGCACCCAGCACTCCCACCCCCACCTCTCTCTCACACACACACACAAGCATGCCTGTCACCACTCAGACAATCATCCCCTGAGCACACAGCCTTAAAGTGCCTCCCCAGCTCCCTGTATCACCATGCTCTTTACTCTATGAACTGAGTGATTATTTGCTGTCTATTGTGTTTAGCTCTAACCAAGAGCAAGGAATGTATGTACCTGCTTATTCTGACTGCCTGGCACCAAACTGCATACATAAGTGAACCTAACATTTGTTAGAATGAACAAAAAGAAAAAAAAAAAAAAAAGAGCAAAAGGGAGGGAGATGAATACCTCAAAAATTTCAAAACCAGCAATATCCAGGATTCCAATGAAAGAAGCTCCCTGGCGTTTGGTCCTATCCAGTGCTTTATTGATGCGGTGAACGAGCCAGCGAAACAGCCGCTCATAGGTAGCTTTTGCCAATGCTTCCACTGCAAAATCTGCCTGTAATTAGATAATATCAGCCTTTTATTCAGGAAGTAGTCTCAACAAAACACTAGTAGCTGTAATATGGTGTTCAATGCTACATAGAACTCACACTTCAAATGGCATTTACTGCTTAATTATATCTCAAAGTTACACATCAATAGAGGCATTAGTACACTTAATGAGAACTGTGGCTAATCACTTTAGGGAATGGGCAAAGCCCTCCACACTGGCCTTAGAGCCAGGGGCAACAGCATCTCTCATTAGCCTGGTTTCTTGGCAGTTTGCCCCTGGAGGGTGGGGGTGGATCACCTTCCAATCTTCTTAATCAAAGCTATTAATGTCCTTAAAAACCAGCATGACTAAACAGTAAGTATGATCTCTCTGTTCACGCTGCTATACCACCCAGTAAGAAGACAGCACAGTGGGAGTCTTGGCCTTGTTTGGCTGCTATAGAACACCAGATCTGTCTACCAGATTGGGGGACAACTGGAGATGACATTTCAAACTTACTTACAAAAAAAAAAAAAAAAAAAAAAAAAAAATCAATCTGAAATTCCTTGGGGAAATTTATCACTACAGAAAAGACACAACTCATCTAATAGCAAGGTAATTCCATGTGCTCTTACTCACTCAGTTTGGTACCTGCCAGGCAGAAGGTGAAACACCCACAGCTTAGCGTGCCAATGCATGTGTAAAAGCAGTCACCATTGCACTCACTTGTTCTTTCGTCTGGGCTTTCTGTACATAGTCTCGGCCAACCTTGATCCGGGGGGTGAGGATAGCCCGAGTGAACTCCATCACGTTCATCCCAAGCAGGTGGCAAAGTTTCTGTGCAACTGCAGTGTAAAAGTTTCCTAAATGCTCCATTTCCAATCACAATCCAATCATGGCATTTAAGCAATGGAAAACTTTAGAAACTCAAGTCTTGTAGTGTGACAAGGCTTTCGCTCTGCTAAAATGCTTTCTGTTTTTCTAGATCAACAACACATCAGCGAGAGATAGCAAGCCTTTGCTCTGCTGGCCTTTCCTATGGCTCACTTCAAGATCTGAAAGTCAAACTGTACTGTAACATGTCTTACCTTAAGTCTTAAATCACTCCACTAAGCTGGATGTGACTGGGTGACAGGCACATGGTGGATGGAGCCCCTTCTGCTAATCTAACTGTGTGACACACAGAAGGGTCCTACTGGTCAAAAGCTCTAGGAAGATGGCCCATTGCCTGGTCAAGAAATGGTGACCAGGACCCAGGTATGGTGTTGCATTCTTTTAATTGCAACACTCAAAAGCAAATGGATATGGGGGAGTTCAAGGCCAGCCTGGTCTACAGAGTGAGTTCCAGGACAGCCAAGGCTACACAGAAAAACCCTGTTTAAGAAACAAAACAAGAGATAGTGACCCTGATACAGGAGAGTCTGTCCCTTAGGAGTCACACAGAAATAAACATTGACGAACCTCAAGTGGGTTACCAAAAAGGAATTTGTATGTGTGGGGAGTTCCTATGTTCATGTGTATGTATGTGTGCACATGCGTGTGGAAGCTACAGGCCACCCTTGGGTGTTGTTAGTGGCTCAGAGCTTACTCATTAGGCTGGGCTGGCTGGACAGGGAGCCTCAGGGATCTGCCCATGTCCATCTGGCTTGACTGCAAGTATGTGACCCATTAATGACGTTTTATGTAGCTTCTGGAAGGGAACTCAGGTCCATCACACAGCTTACATAGCAGGCACTTTACCAAATGAGCCATCTTTCTGCCGCAGAAAGACTATGTCGAGGGTGGCTGATGTGACTCACTGACCACAATGCACTGGGGAGTCCCTGTGAAGCCTCCAGGATATAGGGGTTCATTTCCCTTCAGAAACAATCCAGCAGCTCCCAATACCTGCAACCGCATCCTCTTGGTGTGCAAACTTTTATTCCCGACCAGTGCTCACTTAAACCCATTTTCAACATTTAGGAACAGAAAATTTCACACTAGAAAATCTAGATTCCAAGCGAGTACAGCACATACTGCATATCTGTACTCAGGAGGCTAAGGCAGAAGGATTTAAGAGTCTGAGGCCAGCCTGCAGTACACAGTGAGACCCTGCCCCATCCCATCCCCCACTTCAGCCCCGGTCACAACCTAAAGGAAACAAGCAAAGCAGTGGTCATCAGTTTACCTGTGTTTTCTGGCATGGAAGCTTGATCAGTGTTTCTCTCCTTTTTGAAAGAGATGTTTCCAAACTGCAGCACTGAAGATACGACTTTCAGCATTGCTTTATATTGATGAAAAAAACAAACAAACAAACAAACAAAAAAACCCCATCAAATTGTAGCAGAGACATATTCCAGCTTATCTGGTGCTAAAAACTGGCTCTAGTAACTTTTTGGTAATTCTTCAGGGTTTCGTAAAACAAAGGCAGTTCTCATTAGCTGCCCAGTTATTTTCTAATTTGAGTTATTTATAGCCAATTCACAGGAGTTCTAACAGTGAGGGGCAGAGAATCAGAACACACGTACAGAGTATCTCTTCGTGGGAGAAGCCCATTATGTGCATTGCTTCCATGGTCTCCTGAAAATTATCCTTGTCCTGCTGTCCAGGGATGGGAATATAGCCATTGGAGAGGAATCTGTAGTTATTAAAACCTTCCAGGAGTAAGTCAGCTAAAAGGAAATACAATGGGATAAAATGTAATTCATACTCATCAACAGACTGAAAGACTCTACATATGAACACCGAGAACCGCAGGAGAATGGGCATGACATCCAACCCATTACTGGCACAGTTTTCCTTGTTAATTATACAATGTGGAAACGTACAGTTTTCCAGTATTTGTTTCAATGAAGAAAGGAGAGAAGATATGAACAGGTAAACACCTCTGTAGTTTGTTTTGGTTTTTTGGCATAGTGATTTGCACAACTTTCTATTTGAAAGGGTGTGGCTCAGAAACAAGTAAAATCCCCAGATTTAAATAATTTCACCATCATCTGAATGAAAGCTTTGAAATTCTTATTCTGCATTTCTATCTTAGCAGGTAACTGGCTCTCTTGCTCTCTGATAGAGAATTCCCCTGGAAATTCCTTCCCCTAATTCTTAACTATATCACCCTGACGTTCTATTAGAAACTGTTTGCTTCCCCTACACCTTCTTTTAACACTTTGAAAATCCTTTGATTCATTTCATTTGGATTGAGGAGTCTTGTCTGTTTGCAAATGAAAGCCCCAGAGTTTTATTCTCTTCAAACGTATCATTTTGAGTGTTTGGATTCTTTGTAGCAATTCTGTGTGATGTCGAGTTCTTACCCCTTGCAGGTTTCCCTAAGTAGATTCTAGTTTTGTGTACTCACAGTATTATAGGTGAGAAAAGTCTTACGGCAGTATGCATCTACTGTAAAGCTACATAATATATAATATAAATGTATGTAGTAACTGTGCAGAGACACTGAATCTAGGACTCAAGGAATAAAGAAGTTGTCCATCTTCTCTCAGCATTTCTGAGTTAGCAAATTCTTGCCTCAACCAGACAGGCTCTCACTATGTAGCCCTGGCTGGCCTAAAACTCACTATGTAAACAAGACTGGTCTCAAATGCTCAGAGGTCCACCTGCCTCTGCCTCCTGAGTGCTGAGGTTAGACCATACTTGACTTTAAATTCTTTTCAAATTAAATGTTTTTTTTGTTTTTTTTTTGTTTTTTTTTTTAACCAAGAATTTTACTTTCTACTCTCCCTGGCCCTAAGCCTCCAGTCCTCATGATTCATATAAATAAACACCCACTACTTACTCATTCTAGTGGTTAACGAAAATACAGTCTATATTTAGTTGTAAGTCATGGAATGAAAGCTTTTATTTTACATTTTATTAAGTAAATTTACCCCTCCCCATTATCAATATTGGAAGAGAATCATACAAAGATGGCTTTTAATTTAATTTAAGACAGGGTCTCTTTATGTAGCCCTGGCTGTCCTGAACTCTTTATGTAGACCAGGCTGACCTCAAACTCGGGATTGGCTGGCTTCTGCCTCCCAACTGCTGGAATTAGGGGTGTGTACCAGCATGTCCAACTCTATTTGTATTTAAAGAAAATTTCTAGAGCCAATATAGTGAAACTGCCACTTAAGAGCAATAGTCAAACTGGTAACTGAATGTAGAGAAGTAGGAACCCCGTTACTCACACTTCAGGTGCTCCCCTGCTCCAGACAGCAGCTGGTAAAAGATATGAAACGTACGTTCATCTTTAGCTTGACGAACAGCACGAGACTTTTCCAGAAGGTCTGAGCAGAGAAGGTTAAGGATGTAGTTACTAAGTGGGGGCTGAAGGGTGGGGGATGGAGGGGTGAGGATGGTGGGGGCGCTGTGGCTTTCTTTCTTGGCTACATACCAACTCTGATACAGTGAACCTATCTAAAGAATTGTATTTTATGTGAGACAAAAGAAAAACAGCTTATGATTCTTATTAATTTTCTAGACTCAGTGGGTTGGGAGGGAATCAAAGAGATTACAGGTATTTCCTTTAACCCCCTACCACACAGTACTGTGGACTGTGTTAAAAGAAGCTACTAAACATGAATGAAATATAGTTGCTTAAGGTAGATAGTATCTAACACCAGAATATCACAAGTTTAAAAACAAGGAACAGTTGCAGAGAAACCAGCTAGGAGACAGTCAATGAATGAAGAGCTAAGAACATAGGTTTGCTATGTGTTACTTTTCTCGTTGCTGTGGCACAGTTCCGGACAAAAGCAACTCAAAGAAGGAAAGATTTACTTTGGCTCGCAATTTGAATTCATCACGGTTGGGAAGCCATGGCAGTGGGTGCACGGAGTCCGTGGTCACACAGCATCCTCAGGAAACAGAGCGATGAGTTCTTGCTTTCTCCTCTGTATTAGATCCAGGGCCTGTGCCCATGGATGGTACCACCTACATGTAAAGTGGGTTCCCCACTCAGCTCTGCAGAGACAATCCTTCACAGGCCTGCCTGGACAGTTGTTTCTTCTCAGTCTAAATCCCACTAAGCTGAAAATCAAGCTTAACCATCAGGGCGTGGGCCAGAACCACATGTGCCTGAGCACTGTGCTCCTGTGACACCTTGGTAGAAACCTTGCATATGCTAGGTGCCAGCCCTCCATCTTCACATGTGGGGTTCTTCTCACAGTGCTCTGACATTAGCTATGATCAGATGACATGGTTGCTACGCTGACCACAGGGCCTTTTGTTCCCTGCACTGAAGTGTGAGAGACCATTGCCTAAACCATGACACTATCCACTGGCCTGGGCTTCCCAGAGTAGAACTCCGTGGAAGCAGCACCCAAGTTTCAAACAAAGAACACCCATGTGTGAGTGGAGGGCTCAGTGTGAGACTTGCTGGGGCCCTCTGCACAGGGTTTGGATGCTGCTGTAGTGGCGAAGGGTCCACAGGCACATCAGGTGCCCATGGAATCTGTTTTATTGCTTTGCAAACTGATAGCCTCTTCTGGGTAAACCTTTCCTGGGGCTACCAAATGAATTAATTCTCTTAAGTGCAAAATGTGTGAATTCTACATCAGACTAACTCTACCATGTTCTCACCATTCTGTGAAAAGCACAGTCTGATGAATGCCACCAGCAGAATAGTATGAACTGAGCTGAATGGTAAGTTCATTATAGCACCATCCTGCCCTGGCTTTGGATGTATAAACTTCTATTCTTAATTCACAGGAACTTTTCCACCTAGGCTTCATCTATATAAAATAAATTTGTATCACCTGAGATTATTTATGATCTCACTAGTTGTTATTTATGATCTCGATAGTTGTTACTTATTTATTATCTCACTAATCAAACAGGAATTTTGTGTGTGACAAGCTCAAATCTAGGACTAGCCAAAGATCCTACCAACTGAGCTATATTCCCAGTCCCCCTAAATTTGTTTTATACATACCTACTATTCCTTCAGGTCATTCTATGCAATGACATTTCTTAGGATTATTCTATGTATCTGACATGTTCTGTCTTTGCTATAACTGTATTAAATTACTTTAACTCCATAATTCCATAGGTTTGTCTCACTGAATAGGGGCACAGCCAAAGATCACCATAAGCTTAGTGGGCAAACAACCATAGCTGTCCAGTCATCCACCACGGAGTGTGGGACTGTCCACACTCAGGCCAAGTTTGTGGTTGGTTGCAAAGATTTGTTAATTATATTTATGAATACACTGTGTGAGCCTATGTCCACCATGTGCATGCAGTGCCCATGGAGGTCAGAAGAGGGCACTCAGTTCCCTGGAAGTGGAGTTACATGCAGTTGTGAACTGCCTGACATGGATCCTGGGAACCAAACCAGTGTCCCCTGCAAGAGCAGCATGAGTTAGTAACTTCTGAGCCATCTTTTCTAGCCTCTAAGGCCCGTTTTCGAAAACAACAACAAAATATCCACACCATTTTGGAGCTGGTAACCCGTGGCTTAAAGTACCTGCACGTGTCACAATGTCACTGAAGTCCTCCCACCAGGTTTGATATCACACATGGCTGCTTAAGGCTGCAGGAAAATGAATTCTTTATTTTGGACTGTGCAACTGTGAAAAAGGATACATGTTTCAATGTTGGCCCCAACAATATAGCCAGTTACATCAAAGTTGATCCGAATAAACTTGCCCTGAAAAGAGAGAGAACTGGAGATAAATAAGGATACAGAGGACCTGAGCACTATAGCAACAAGACAATATACCCGCCTTAAAAACACAGAAAAACCTCATCAATGTAAAAAAAAAAAAAAAAAAAAAAAGCAGCAGTAGGATAGACCACTGTCCTAGACTGTGACACAGGACGAGGAGCTGGAGAGAAGGATCAGTGGCTAAAAGCCTTTACTGCTTGGAGAGCCTGAGTTTGGTCCCCAAGAACCCACACCAGGCTCACAACCAGCTCTAACCGCAGTTTCAGGGAGCTGGGCCTAGCACCCTCCTCTAGCTTCCACAGGCCCCCTTGCACAGGGCACTGATAGAGACACATACACATAAATGGAAAAAAAATTCATAAAAGGTGGGAAAGAAGCAAATGAGAACTTGAAAGCTTTTCTGAGTAGTCTGAGGCAGGAGGGATCTCAGAGGAACACCACAGCTAGACTTGGACTGTTTGGTCTGACATTTTAAATAGTAGAGATGGTTTCGCAAGAGAATAGAAATCCATTAAAAAGTGGAGAGTGAGGGAACTTGAATAGCCACAATTATGAAAGGTAGCAAAGCAGAATAATTTCTCCTAAAATGCTAAATGGTTTTATAAACACTAAGCAACTTGACCCCCTTATATGCCCTTGGGAGAGAGAGGGCGGGGGTATGGCTCAGTGACAGAATGCTGGCCTAGCAAGCACAAACTGAGTTTATTCCCCACCATTCTTGCCACAGACAGAAACATTTGGAGAAAGAGAAAGCAGTGGTTGTTTCATAATTCTGATAGTTATTATTACACTGAGTACCCAAACTAGCAAAGAAGAATGAAAACAAGAAAGGTGAGATTGAGATAAACCTGATTGTAGCTTTATTGTATTTCTAAGAGATAAAAACCAAATCAAGTACTTCCTAAGACAGGAGCAGGAGCAGTGATTGAGAGGGGCTTATTCTACAGCTGGTAAGAAGCTCTGACATGGGTGAAGATAAACTAATATCCATCAGTGGTCTTACAGGCCCTCTTCTGAGGGAGCTGCTTCTAAACACTGGGGGAGATGGAAAGGACTTTGATTAGTTGCCATATGAATCACATACATACAGGTGTCTTTGGCATCTGTGAACCTTACCAGATACATTTACATACAAGAGCATACAAGACAAAACTTCTGGTTTTTCCAATTGTGTTCCTCGAAGTTAAAAGTGGCTTACAAAAGACATCGCTAGTCTTCTTTCACACCTTCTTACATATTGAGAAATAGGGTGGTGCTAGTTGGAATGAGAATGGCGGCCACAGGCTAAGATATTTGAATGCTTGGTCCCTAGACAGTGGACTGTTTAGGAAGGATTAGGAGGTGTGACCTTGTTGGAGGAGGGGTGTCACTGGGGTGGGCTTTGAAAAGTTAACTTTCAGTTCAGATCAAATGTGAGCTCCCAGCTACTGCTCCTGTCTGCCTGCCACCTCACTCACCATTTGACTGTCATGGACTAACCTTCTGAAACTGTAAGAAAGCTCTCAACTAAACGCTTTCTTCTATTCACTGCCTTGGTCATGGTGTTTCCTCACAGTAACAGAACAGTAATTAAGACATAAGCCAACTTAAAGACGATGCATTAGTTACCATAGTTAGTCTCTCAGGCAATCCCATTATTCTTTTTATTATTATTTGTGTGTTTATGTGTGTGCTTACTACATGGGTTTATGTATGCAAGAGGCTAGAGAAGCCAGTAGAAGCTGTCAGATCCTCAGAAACTGGAGTTGCAGGTTATAAGCCACCTGACATGGGTGCTAGGAACCAAACTCAGATCCTCTGAAGAACACTAAGTGCTCTTAATCACTGGACTATCTTTCCAGGCCCCAATCCCATTATTCTTATAATTTTAAACTTCAGGGGTGGGGTGCTGGGGCTCGAACTCAGGGTCTTAAACATGCTAAGCAAGCATGCTATCAACTCTGCTACATCCCAAACTGTTATTTTAATCTTTTTAGCATAGTTGGTAACACTTATAAATAATGAGCCAATTCCTTGGATGATGCAACAGCACAATGTTTCAACACAGAATAAAAATCAGATCACTAATATTCCATCTGTTTCTAAGTCCTTAGAAAACGGCTCAGTGGATCCATGTGGTAATTACAAGACAGTGCATTTTATTCCATTTTAAAGATAAGTTTATTTTGTCTTTGTTCCTGGGAAGAACCTCCCCTCCCCTGCAAGAAAGAATAAAGTTAAATCATTACTCCATATGGATAGTTAACTGTTCAAAAAAAACTCAGAAACTAAAATTGGGTCCTGATGTTATAAAAGTGGGTAAAAATTCTCCATAAATTTTAAACAGCTGTTCCATCCATACATTAGCTCACTGAGTTAATTAAGAACTGCTATTTTAAGAGACAGTAGTCAAAAAACAATGCTCATATTCCAAGACCACAACACATTGCCAGAACTGCCCAAGCAAATAGTTCTCAAGCTTCTGGTTTAAACATCGCAGGAAGGTTCATCAAAGTCATTGGTGTCACCCAATTCCTACTGAAGAAAACAGCCCACCTACAAAATTCCTTATATCCAATAGTGCAAACTTGCAGCTTATACCAACATGTCTAACATCTTTACTGAGTGTGTAACAGCACACTGCTTAACTAAAAATAGAACTACTGCATGATTCAGCTGCACCAGGCCTGGGTACATACCCAAAGAAAACCAAGTCAGCACACAACGAACATCTTCACACCCTGCTTATCATGGCGGTATCCACAAGGTTGGGACACAGGGTCAGCCTGGGTGTCTGTCAAAGACGTATGTGTAGATGTGTACATACAGTGGAGTTACATGCAATGCTAATCTGTGACTGGATGTTCTAAAATAATTTAGCTCAATGTGGCTGCCCACTTGGGTAAACACTGATGTTCCCAGTATGCAGCATTCCAGTCCCCTCCCTCATCAGTTCCCTAGCTCAGCCTTCTTTTCCTAACTGGGTCCACAGTCACTCCAGTCATTACAATGTGGGCCACAGAATGATACTTGGAGTAAATATAAAGAAGTAAGCAGAGTCACAAGACAGACTCCAGCGAGGCAAGGATGCAAGAGTGAAGGAAGGAGGGGGACCAGGGCATCCCATCCTTTATGCTTTCTCTATATCCCTCTCAACAGGAACCAGTATTTCTGAAATCAGCACATGCTAAAAGTCAAAGCTCTAGAATTGGTTCTATCTCAAAAACTAAAACAACAATTTTGTGAAGGTGAAAAACTACCTGCTCTTAAACCAAATGGCATTTCTGTGCAGACTCTCAACAATGTGATAAAGTGAAATTTCAAAACTCAACATTTGACTGAATTGAATATCCTGGCAAATTAGGTGAAAAGCAGGCCAGAGGATGTGCCATAATTCCTGGTGAGGCTGCCAAGAACTTGGGTGGATAAGAGATGACATTTGTCTTTGGGGACAAAAGGGGGACAGAATCTGTAAGTTAAAAGCATCCACCTTAAAACACACACACATTCCAAATGAACATTTCTACTGAAACATAAATCCAGACTAAACTGAGAAACAAGTCCTAGTTTTATGTGGGTCCTTTATCTCTTTATCTCTTAAATATTATGTGAAGAAATTCATGCTAAATATACCCTTTCCATGAAGTTGCGATTATGGTACTTGGAATGGTCAACTAGAATCTCACTAATAAACAAACAAACAAACGAACAAGGAAAAGGCCACAAATAAGACCATCCACTGTATGGTAGTATTCACAGCTACACTCGGCATTGGGTGACATTCACAGCTGCCCTTGGCTGCACTTGGCCTGTTGGAATTGCCTGTTCAGAGTATTCAAACCAGAAACCTGGAACTCTGTCTCCATGAGAAACATCTTCCCCCTAGCTTAAGGCCTACACATGGGGCCTTCCAAATGCTGGGCAATAATGCTGAACTAACCCCAGTTGTTAGGAATTTCATTTTAACAGGACAACGCTATAAAGAAAATTTAATTATCTTATTTAGTTAATATTTGTTCTGAACTGACAAGCTTTTCTAGGAAATTTTCTGGAGTGGCTATAAAAGCATCTGGAGTAATTAAGTCTAATGAATTATTAGTTAGCAGCTACTACAGGGGAAGGCAGGTTCGTTTTACACTCTGTAATTATTTTCCCCTTCCTAGTTTGGCACCTAACTGGATTATATATGAGCCATGTTTTACTTTAAACACTTGAGCATGGGTCGTGATGTATATGCACTATATTTTAAATTCCATTCTGCAGGCAGCCGTTTTCCTTAAACAAAAGAAAGGTCATCTGAGGAGGAGTGGCTAGGGTTTAATCCAAAAGCCAGATGGCCACCTCAAATGTTTCAATTATCCTAATCTCCAAACCACTCCAGAAGCTTTGCTGTTACTAAAATGAGTCTGCATGTGAACTAAGTGGCCTGCTACTTAACGTAATGGAGATGAGAAACTACCCGGATAACACGAGTTGTGTAAGGAGTTAAGGACTGACCTGACTAAAAATGCGCTCTCTACCTACGCATGAATAAGATGTCAAGACTCCAGTCAGCTCAGAAGGCCTGGTGCTTGGAGCTCCCCAGAAGGCTGGGCTCTGAAAGGGTGAGTGAGCATGCCATGGCTTATCTGGGATGCTGGTTTTATGTCACAGACTGTACCTCATCTCTGAAACCGTCACATGAGCAGCAGCTGATCTTTCAGGGACAGCTTGGGTCAGAGGATTAGGGGTTTTTAATGTCTGTATTACAAGTAAGGTGTAAACCTGTGGCTTCATTTCATTATAATCCAAGAATCAAATCAGAGGGAGACTCCCATGCCTTCGCCTTGCTCTAACTACTGGAGGCTAATTATTTGCCAGAGGGCACAGCAGAGCCACGAATTGTTGAACTGGCTCAGGTTGGTTTAACAGTGGAACACAATTAATCAAGAAATAAAGCACTCGTGCAAATGGCTTTCCGAGAGCTGTCTGCGGCTTCAAACAACCATGTTGAGCTCAAGTCCTGCTTCAAAGTTTCATTATGAGAAAGCCATTGTCTATAAATGGCCTCCATCTGGAAGGCATTTCACTTCTCATAAACAGTGCTGGACTAACTGTGGATGATTGTTTTCATACGGGTAGTGCCCTCCCGAAGAATCCCTTAACACGAACCACATGCTAGCATCTTTAGAAGAAAGATAGTCAGTCTTCAGGAAATTAGCTGGCTATATCAGATCAAAGAAATGGAACCAAATGGCTCCTAAAGCTCTCGGAGTTTATAGTTTCAAATATTTTCACCTCACACACGTGGCTTGTAAACATTGACTGCATGAAATCTTACTGTACACACAACTCATCTTTTAACATCACATCACTTTCTGGATGATACCCATCCTAACCCAAGGCCTGTCCTGTTCTTGGAGCCAAATGCCTCCCACACAGCCCCAACCCACACTCCTAAAACAGGAGCGTGCACATTCTTAGGGGGTATAGCAGAGTGAGCAGACTACACAACATGGCATGTCACCGAGAATATTAATGTTTAAATGAAAACGAAGGTGAGTTGTATGGGGCAGGACTCTAGTTTGCCCAATGAGACATTCCCCAGGTCTAGAGTGTAACTGGCATTGAGTGGCGTTTAATTAAATGAATCCTAGAAACATTTCTCCTTACACTATGAGGCACAGTGCTGGAACCAAGTAGACAGTGGGGAACAAGGCAGACAAGATCACATTCTCATGGGAGGGATGACAATCACAGTAACTGGCTACTGATTGTGGTGAGAAGACCGAGTGTAATCACTGACTGCCGTGAGTTGTGAGGGAGCTATGCAGGATGCAAACACAACAACAGACAACTTCTCAGATGGCGTTCAGACAGCTAGGAGCTGGGAGAAACGTGCGCAGACCTCAAACACACTCGAGGTTTAACCACCTGGATTCACTACCAGCTGGGCCATGGGCCAAGAGAAAAGGTCTGAATTCCTAGGTATTCTGACTTCCCAGGCTTTGCTGTTTTTATTTTGCTTTAAGCTGAAGCAGCTGTTTGATTCAATTTACCAAAGTAAGACATAATGGAACAAGTTCCGAAAGAAAAATTTTCATTTAGAGTATATTAAATCTTAGAGATCTAGAAGACATTCATAGAGACACCAATTGAACAGCAAAATTGCTTGTCAAAGAATAATTAATAATTAATTGAACTTCACAATAAACCAATAAGCAAGATTTAAAATTGAGTCATGATCACTGGTTACTTTCAAGTCTCCAGAGAACCAAAGTCAACACCCATGGAGGAATACGGAAAGGATATCTTAACTGAACAGTATGCAATCAGTGAAACTATTTACATTTTTATTTTTTTATGAAACAACTAAAATCAGATACCTGTTTTAGTGTTGTGTAGCTAACACCTTATGATACTAGCAGCAAGCTACTAAACCATTCCTAAGAAACTGGAAACAAATGAACAAAGAAATCCCTGATACTGTACAAAAACGTGAACAACTGGGAAAGACCTTTGCTTTTTGGCTCAAAGACAGTTACCTCTAAAAATATTGCCTTAATCACTCAGGCAGAAACCTGCAGCAGGGACTGAAGCAGAGGCCATGGAGGACTGTTGTTTACTGGCTTGTTCAGCTTGCTTTCGTATACACACCAAGCCCACCTTCCAAGGGATGACACCACTCACAGTGGGCTGGGCCCTCCCACATCAATCATTAATCAAGAAAATGCCTGTGCACATGTCCACAGGGCAATCTAAGAGGAGCAATTCCTTGTCCCTCTACCCAGGTGACACTAGTTTGTGTCAAATTGACACCCTCGTGGTACACTTTATAAATAAACTCCAGGGCTGTTAGTTTGGTTTGACCTATAATTTGAGTGTACCATCAAGAGTAGAATTTTTCAACTTCAGCATAACTGACATTTGGGGCCAGGAAGTTCTACTGTGGGAACTGTCCTGTGTATTACAGGATGCTTATCAGCATCTCTGACCTCTACCCAACAGGTTCTACCAACAGCACACTGATACTCTCCCCAATAGCTGAATGTCTCCTGGGGAGACCTCAACTACAAATCAGCAAGAGAAATGCCAAGGCTTATTGGGGAATATTATTTTACAGTGTGTTACTTTTGTTTATGTTGCATTTGTTTAACTCTGTGAAGCTGTGTTACTGTGTCTGTCTAAAACACCTGATGGTTTTTGGTGGTGTTTGGTGGCTGAACGGCCAATGGTGAGGCAGGAGAGAGAAATAGGAGGGTCTGGCAGGCAAACAGGATAAATATGAGAAAAAATCTGGAAATGAGAGAAAAGGAGGACTTCAGGGGCCAGCCATCCAGCAACAGTCAGACACGGAGTAAAAAGGAAAGGTATACAGGAATAGAGAAAGGTAAAAGCCCCGAGTCAAAGACAGATGGGATAATTTAAGAAAAGCTGGCAAGAAACAAGCCATACTAAGGCCAGGCATTCATAACCACCAACAGTGGTATCCCTACCCCCTGTTAAAGTACTAACCCCAATACACTGGGATGTGACTATATGGAGGAGAGGGTCTTTAAAATGGAAATTAAGCAAAATGGCTCTAACTAAATAGGGTAGGTGTCCTCAGAAGGAGAGAGAGAGAAACAGAGGGAGCTAGAGGGATAAAATAGCCATCTGTCTGTAAGACAAGGAGAGAGGGCTTATAGAAAACCAAACCTGCTGATGTCTTGATTTCAAACTTCCAGCCTTCAGAAAAACACATCTCTACTGTCTAACTCACAGAGCTAGAGACCCATGTTTACTAGGCTAGGCCTCTGTGACAGCTCTTCCACTAGTCAGGAAAACCACACCACCAAAAACTGTACACCCAACCCACTACTTTACAATTTTCAAAAGCATGTAACAATAATACTATGTTCTCCAAAATTTTCATTAAGGTTTTGATTTTAATGAAAAAAATAATGATTAGAATTAAAATGTCTCTTACCCTGGCATTTTGACTTCACCAATATTTCAGGAGGGAAAAGGAAAAGGTCAAATTTGAATAACTTAGAAAAAAATTGAGCATTAAAGTTTCTTAGATAATAGAAAAATCCTCCCCTAGTCAAGCTGAGGGGAAAGAAAAGCTATCAAGGAATTATAGTTGAATAGTTAAAACAAGCTATGGCCCAGGCTTTTGGGTGCTTACTGGCTTGTTCCTCATGGCTTACTCAGCCTGCTTTCTTAATAGAACCTAGGTCTACCACCTGGGGGGGGGGTGCACCACCTACAATGGGCTGGGTCCTCCCCCATCAATACTAATTAAGAAAAAACCCTACAGATTTGATTTGCCAACGGAGGCATTTTCTTATTTGAGGCTCCGTCTCTCAGATGACTATATGTGAAGCTGACATAGAACTAGCCAGCACACCAGTATCTATGCCAATCCCCTAACAGAGGGGCTGGCAGAGGTAAACAAAGAGTTCTTACACAATACAACTACAATTACTTTCATATATGGCTACTAGAAGTATTACTATCTATTAATTAGCCTTTCTTAAAATCTGAAAAAAGAAAAATCAATTCATTTGCTCAAGTCATAGTAGACATTGCATGAGAAACGTGAGGAAGTCCAAGTTTATCTGGGCTTTTCAACTTACAAAGCGAGATGAGTTGTCATTTTTCACAGTCTTCGCATTTCCAAATGATTCCAGAATTGGATTTGCTTGTAAAAGCTGCCGTTCAAGTTCCCCCTAGAAGACATCACACATACACATAGACATACACACACACAAATAAAAACAGATGTATGTTAATCTTGTGTCTTTACTTCAATCCTTCGTATGAAAAATAAAATACAAAACCACCCTCTTCCTGGCACTTTCATCCTGCTGCCATCAGTGACCTCCACTGGTTCCTTGTTCCTGGTTTTGATAATGAGTTCTGCTGAAAGAAAAAAAAACCCAGCATCTAGAGGGGATCACAGGAGAAGAAATTGTACTGTTGGACGGGTAATTTAAACTAGGCACAAAATAAAACTTCGGTATTGATGTCCATGAAATGAAATTGAGTGTAACACTCCGCTTAAGAACACATTACTACTGCTGTTAATTTTTATTCTGCTTCGTGCAAAGGATTTAAGGGAACTGACTGAATAATCTCCACTGTGTTGGTGTGCATTTCCATCCTCCTAAGTGCTTCCATTTCATCGCCATGGTGGAGATGGGACAACAGTCAGAAGTTGGCACTCACTTCACTAGTAAGTAGACCACTTGTCATAATGCACACTTTAGCCAATCTTTATAGGCAAATTAGGCTATAAAACAGATTTCACAAATGAGAGGTGTAGGTTCATGAAATCCAACAACAATCTACAAGAGAAAGCATGTCCTCAGGCCTGGCCAAGAAAAACACTACAAAGTGATGTTGTGTTTCTGCAATGTAATTTCAGAATTATCTTTTATGACCTAAATAAATCTGCCGTTGCCCCCCCCCCAACACAAATCTTATCCCTATACTTTAAATTGCCCACAATATTCTAGGTCTAAAGAAAATAAATAAATAGAAGCCCCCAGCAAATGTGATTCTCTAAGCAAAAAAGATGAACTATAAAGAGCCTCACGTAGAACTTTGAATTAGTGGTCATCAAGTGATGCATGATACACGCCACTATCAAATCTCAAAACAGGAACAAATGCATGCTGTGGTATGACTTCACTACTCATGGATCTGGGGCATCAACAAGGCCAACTGAAGACCTCATGGTTTCAGCATCCTCCTAGTTGGGACTCTGTGATGTGATGCAGTTTGAAGGGCAGGGCAGTGTTTCCAAGGCACCCACAAACATTCAGACATGCTTCTGATGTCTATCTGGACTACCCAGACTCTCACAGGCCTTCGCCACAGTCTACCTCTGTGTTCAGCTGAACGCAGTCAAGGCCTGGTCCTGTCTTGTATTCATTGCCTAGGATCACTACACTTTCTGGGCAGTGAATCTTACAGTTTATCAGTTTATAAACACTTAGATTGTTTTTTATGTAAATCTATGTGTATTATATGCTAAATTTTTCTTTCTTTTTTTCTTTTGAGATAGGGTTTCAATATGTAGCCCTGGCTGTTCTTGAACTTACTATATAGAACAGGCTGGCCTCCAATTCACAGGGAGCCATCTGCCTCAGGCTCCTGATTGCTGGGACGTGTTACCACTCCTGGTCACTACATTTTCTTAAAGATGGTTGAAATCCTGAACTAATTTTGATTACTGAGAGCTATTATGTCTTATGTCGGGTATGGGCTGGGGATATAGCTCAGAGGTAGAATGCTTGCCTGGCATGTGTCAGTTCATGGGTTCAATCCCTAACACTGCAGAAAGGTGAGGAGAGTGTCTGTTACCATTCTGTGAGCCATCACTTCCATCAGCACCTTTGTGACTGAGATCTTGTAATGTTATGCACATTGACTTTGTACCAGTTATCTGAACCTCCAAAGGCCCCTCTCCCCTTTGCAATTCAATTCATTTTGTGGCATTAGAATGCAGAAGTTATCAAGGAAGTTGACGATCTGGTAAGTGAAGTACCTTCTGAGAGACAGAGATCTGAAATACAGATTCTTTAAAATCATGTACCATCAAAAAAAAAAAAATCATGTACCATCCTGCCAAGTCATAATTAAAAGACCGAGAAACATGTATCTCATTCCTGGTTTCATGGTCCTAAGTATGGCAACAGGGTTTCTTTGGGTCACATATCTCTCACCAATTCCTTCCCCTCATGTCAGTATCAGGTCAAAATGACACAAGTTTGAGAATTGGATAGCAAGTCCTAAAACATTCTAGTAGTGCCTGGGAGGGGGTGTTGGGTGAGCCAAAGGCAACTCTATGATCTGTGCTGAGGTCCCCAAAGTCTGTGTCACTGCTGTTGGCTTTCTCCTAACACTGAGACATCAATGAGATCGATTAAAGATCTTATACAAAGCTAATATAAAACTACTACCACAGGCAGTAAATGTTACTTCTATCTCTAAAAACTGCCAGGGAACAATGACTATTTATATCGCCACTAGAACTAGGCAAGCACTCACCTTTGCTTCTATTCTATATAATATCAATAAACGCTCCTACAAATTAATGTTCCTACAAATTAATAAATTCAAATTACTAAAGTCAGTTACAAAATTCTAAGTATTTAGTTATATATTGTTTAAGGTTTATCAAACATGGTGAAAACTATATTCTTGTATTTATTCTATACTATACAACACACTATTGGTAGAAGATGACTTTGAAATGCTTAAATATATTCTTTCAAAACTCCAGGTCGGCCAACAAGTGTCAGGGGATGTGGTGGTTTGAAAGAGAATGGCCCCTAAAGGGAGTGGCACTGTTAGGAAGTGTGGCCTTGTTGGGGGAAGTGCGTCACTGTGGGGTTGGATTTTGAGGTCTTTTTCTCAAGCTCCACTCAGTGTGACAGTCAGCTGATTTGCTGTTGCCTGCAACAGTCAGCTCCACCCCACATCTGCCTGCATGGCGCCCTGCTCCCCACTCATGATGATAATTAACTAAGCCCCTGAAACTGTTAGGCGAGCCCCCCTCAGTTAAATGCTTTCTTTATAAGAGTTGCCGTAGTCATTGTTTCTCTTCATAGCAATAAAAACCCAAACTAAGACGTGGGGCAAGTATCTGCTGTACTTTGCAGGGCCAAGCACAAGTGCTCTAGGCCACCAGGAGGGTGAAGGCAGGAGGCCTCAACCACAAATGGAAATCAGATTCCAATTTCAAACAGCAAGCTCTAGTTTCCCTGTCTGTTATGTCACATTTGCCTTGGTTCAAGGCAGTTTAGGCCACCAAGGAAGGGCATAGTCATCTGAAGATGCTGAAAGGCAGGTACATTGGCTTGAAGGCACATTCTTACTGGATGGTGAAGTTTTAAAAATTTTCCAAATCTATTCTGAAATGTCTCATACTGGAGCCACAATGGCCACGTAAAACCTCTGAGCGACCTACCAGGAGAGAATCCTTGATGGTACTGTGCTTGCAGCTGCCTGGTGGGTGGTACTGAGGGCGTAAAGCTAAATATAACTTTAAATTATGTTATAAAACATATCTAAAAGTTCACAGATAAATCTTTGCTTGAAGTTTACTTTTGTAACTTGAATTTTGAAAACCACTGTTTCTTTTATTTACTCATATTTTCAAGAAAAACAAAGACTGGCTGAACCACTTGGGTGGTTATACTAGAGGGCAGAAGTCACATTGCCAAGTGTGGATGAGGACACAAGAAACAAACAATCATGTTTGCTTTCCTGTTTTCACCTGATCCAACAATTCTAGGTGTGTGCTCAAGAGCAATGAAACAGTGTTCTACAAAACAAGTACCTAAATGTTCAAAAATGGCCTAAACTGGAAGCAACCCAAACATCTGTCAACTGCTGAGCGGACAAATAAAATGGGGCATATTTAATACAACAGGATGTTATTAGGCTATAAAAAGAATGCTCTGCTTCTAATGATGCAAGATAGGCTGAACCTTAAAAACATTACGCTAAGTGAAAGAAGTCAGAAAACAATTCTCATTCATATACAATGTCTAGAATAGGCACATAACCTGGAAACAGGAAGTGGATTGGTGGTTGCCAGCGCAGGGAGAAATGGGAGGAGACTGCTAGTAGACAGAGGGGTTTCTTGAGAGAGATGAAATGAAAATGTCCTACACTTATGATGAGGCTGAATTGTGTAACCATGAATATATAAAAGCACAGAGTTGTGGGTGTAAATGAGCAAACTGTATAGTATGAATTATATTGCAATATTTGGTCAATAAGGTTCAATGTAAATTCAGAAACCAATAAAATAAAGGAGAGAGTGAGAGAAGAAAATGAAACTAAAAAAAAAAAAAATAGCGACTTTGCAAGGTACAGTCAGCCCTCTGCAGGCTCAGCACCCATAAATTCAACTAAAATATTCGGAGTTGGGGGTAGCATCTGTACCAGACATACAGGCTCCCCCTTATCACTGTAACAACTATTTACACAGAACATATATTGTAATGGGCATTGTAAATACTTTAGTGTGACTTAAAGATTACACAAGAGGATTGCACGGACTCGATTTTTTATATGGTACCTGAGCAATGAGGATTTTGGCACATGCAGAGGGTAAGGAGTGGGGCCTGGAGCCAGTCCCACTCAGGTTCCAAGGGACTACTGCATAAGCTCATGTTTGTCTGGGGTTGGAGAACAACTGGGAAGCAATTCTTGCACATTTCTAAAGGCATCACATAGCCACTATGACTTGACTAGGGTAGCAATGAATGTGGAAAGGCATCCCTGGGCCTTGTGCACACAGCCAACACATGCAGAGACGTGCAACTCAGCAGGGACAGTGCAGCCCAAAGCAGCAGCCTCCTTGTTGGGGAGAGTTTGCTTCCAGGGATGGACTGGAACCCCTGAGATATGCAAGTGTGGCATGCTTCTCACATACAACTGGGATGCACTGTACTTTACAATGACATCGAAACAAAATGCAAATGACAATGGAACCTGGAAAATCTAAATAGTTATCTTGCTTATTGAACACTACCTTATTTGTGCTCTGGGTACTGATTAAAAGGTCAGAGTGTGCACCTTGGATGCACGGAGAAGAGCTGGTTTCTTTCCCATGTTGTCCTCCTCCAAATACCAAAGAAGCCTTTACATATCCCATTGCATGACTCATTCATTAACCCTCCTAAACTATACTGCTGACCTGGATTTCATTAGTCACAAAAGACCACCACAGACCTATAGATAAACAGAGCTCCAGTGATGGACATTTCTCACCTTACATGCTAAGAAAGACCCTTGAGAAGTCTCAGCATCTGTGACACTTTCTCTGGGTATGTAGGTATGTATGGTCTTTTTTATATGTATTAGTAGATCAACTGGATGACTTAACATCACTGCTTCTTGCTTTAAATTAATGTCGCCATCATACTTGTGTAAGTCACAAACCTAAGTCTTCCTGTGCCAAGGTGAGGATCAGGTCCAAAGCCATGTCCTGCTCTCCAGGGACTCCGGCTCAGTTCTTTCCCTGCTCTCCTGGAAAGCAGGAAGTCTGGCTCTGGTTTGTGCTTTGTCCAATGCTGGGATGCTAGGGCTAAAAGGCAGGCAGCAGATAACTCCTCCACTACTTGCCCAGCACACACACACACACATTCTAGTTTATTGAGAATATTAAATACAGCAAGACAAGCCTTTGGGCTAAAACATACCCAGGCATAAATTATAAATGCCATAAAAACTTATTAGAAATTTAGTTGCCCCAAAGGTACAACTTTCAAGGTTGTGTCCCCAATTTAAAATTTAAATACAGCATCAAACAAAGTTTTCATGTGTTTGCTAAACAGTAAGATAGTTTTACTTAATATGACAGATGAAATCATCTTAAGCTTAAAGACTTCATAAACATGCATTTCGATGTCATGATAAAAAGGGAAAATATTCAGATTATCTAGAACACAAATCTAAAGCACAAGTGCATGCTGCTTTTCGTGAAAGACTAAGACTCTAGCAATAAGATTTTCAACGTTAAATCTCGTTTCAGAAGAGATTCCGCTCAGAACCAAGAGTGCTACATGTTTCTAGGAGAGGCTCGCTCTAAAGACAGCAATCAGGGCAGGCACTCAAGACCGAGAAGCAGAAGGAAAATCACTTGCCTGGGATTTCACTGGCTTAGGCGATTCCTGCTGCTCATTACAAACAGACAAGCAGACGTTAGCACAAGGCACCAAGCCAGCGTGCAGTGGGAGCTGGTTTGGCTGGCACGCGAAAGCTTACCAACTACCACAGCATCTCAAAACATGAGAGGTTCACCGACACCCATATTCTGTGTTTTCATCTTTTCTACCATCCACTGATTCCACAGACCACCCCCCTCCCCCAAACCTCTAGAGCTGTTATATAGGCAGCAGCCGCAGGCTACTCTGCAATCCAGAAAGGACTACCAAAATCATTTACAAACACTCATTTGGTGGGAATAAGAAACCTTCATAGGCACTGCTCATTAATTTGTAACCATTCTCACCAATCTCTGCCAGAGGTTGGGCCTCAAGCCACCGTCACAATTCCCGTTTGCTTTGTGAGAAAGCCTAGTTAATTTCCTTGTACTGTGCCTGGCTCCTCCTTCATGGAAGGAAAAGCAGGGCTGCTGGGTGTGTGGCCAGGGAGCTGCTAGCCAGAGCAGTGTAGGGAGTAGATGTGGCTTTCTTGGTTTGCATCTGATATTATAAAAAAATGAAATGCAGACAAAAGGCAACAGAGCAAAGACTTACAGGAATATTATGGTCCTTTCTTCCTTTGTGTGAAGAAGCAACATGGGCAAGGTACTGAATGACTTTCTTTGTGTTTTCGGTCTTCCCGGCACCCGATTCACCCCTAAAAGAAACAACATCAGCTACTTTAAAAAGAGAGCTGAGCACACGTGTACTCAGGGACACTCAAATTCTCGCCTCTCTGCCCAGAATAGTTCAGATCTCCAGAAAGTAAGCAATGGTTTACTCTTTAAATAATCGTGTAGCTGATTATATAAAACATTATGTAAAATATACCTTTATATATTACATAATCAAGATTATACATAAATATGTTTGAATGATAACAAGACATTTAATCTCTAAAATTTAAACTCAGTTCGCCTGCACTCAAGTGCAGCCTCGAAGTGCTTGCCACTAACTCACCCAGCAGATGCTGACTGCTCTACTCCCTCAGAATTGTGCCTCAACTGTACTAACACCTCAAGTTTCCAGCAGGCTTACTGGTTGCCCTGCCTCCCCAGCTCTTAACCTCAGCCTCAGGAGGGCTGAGCAAAGGGATCTTTACTGACCAGCTGTAGGGACTGTGCTCCGCACTGCAACTCTGAAAAATGGAGGCAAAGGATCTGCTGCCTCCTACTTCCAAAATCTGATGATCCCAGACACAAGCCACTTGCTGCCTGTGATGCTCATCTTGGGTGTCAACTTGACTGAATACAAAACTAAACCCAAGCAGCTTGAGTCCACTTTGCAGGGGATTTTCTTTATCAGATCATTTGAGGTGGGAGACCAACCCTAATCTGGATCATCTACAGTCAGCAGACACACCCAAAATCTGGCTTCACCTTCACATAAAAGGACATGGACAGAAGCTTTTTGCCTTTTGTCCACCTGCCATTACTCTCACTGACAAGTTCACCTATCCTGCTGCTAAAGCTTCCCTTCATTGGTGTTAAAACCTGCTTCTTCAGGATTCTAGCACATACTGAAGACCAGTTGAGACATCCAGCCTACTGGAGTGAACAACTACCGGATTCTTGGCCTTCTCATCAGGAGACAGTCATTGTTGGGCTAGTCAGACTACAGCCTGTAAATCACTCTAATAAGTCCCCCCCCCACCTCTTCCTCTCCCACAATCGAGCACCCCTGACTAATACACTGACCACACCTCTACGTCTCCTAGTAGTTTCTGAGTCTTAGGTACTCAAAGTACCAAACTTTCAATAAGGTTTCTGCCCACTTTAGAAAGCCTGCTGTTGTAATTTAAAAAGCGGCAAGAGAGAGAAAGATGCCAAGTGACAGAGCTCCCATGGAAGGGTTTTTTATTAGGGGGAAGGAAATGGGAAAAGGGGAGGGGAGGTGGGAGAACGACCTTTGAGGACAGGAGCAGCAAAGAGAAAAGGGGGGGCAGAGAGACAAGGGGAGAGAGAGAGAAAGAGATGGGAGGTGGGCAGGGACCTTTTAAAAGGTAACTTTGTAGTGAATGTGCACAGGAGGTGCTCTTAGTGGCTGCAGCTAAGGATGTATCCTGTCAGAACCCCAAGGGCAGGCCAGTACAGATGCCTGAATACTTAACACCTGCATTTAAGAACATTACATCCTTTAAATTCTCATTTTTATGTAATTAGCATTATTAAATCTATCTGTATTTTCCTCTAGACCTTTGATAAGTTTCAGATTTTACAGCTGAATCTTGACTCAACCTGAAAAAAATTATAGTTTGAGATAATATAATCACCCCCCACAGGCGGCTTGGCTCACATCCCTGTATCAGGAGTCTCCAGCAATCTGAGTTGTAATCTCCCCCCTTGCCTACTTGTTTCTCACACATATTGTCTAGTGGTGGTCTGCAACACGATGCAGGGATTTTTGAAATACAATTAGCAACCATTAGCACCATTCTTTGGAAAACAAAAAGAAAAATATTCTCTGAAGTCTGTTTCACAGATACACATCAAATAATTTTGCTCCACCTTCCCGAAACCCAGCTGCTCACCCCATTCAAAGCAGCAGTACTTCTGAGAGAGAAAGCATCAACACAACACAACTTTTAAGGAAAACAGTGGTTTTTATCTCTCAGGTAATTCTTTCATTCAAAATAAGCAAAGAGGAGGTTTATTTGCCTTCCACAGCCGGGACCAAGCCTAGCAGATTCAGCCCAGTCACTGCTGTTGAGTAAGTGAATGTATGCAGGCCCTGCTCGCTTGTTTCAGTGTTCCTGTCATTGACATCCTTCTATCGACATATTAACCATCTGGCTACTACTGGTTGTAAGGACGTTTTATGCCTTTATTTAGCCATTCACAATACTTCTGTGGGTCAGTCATTCTTCTCAGGACAAGAAATAGCAGCTGTGAATAGTCATGTCCCTGTGAAACTCAAGTTTAGGGGGAGGGAAACAAGCAAACAAGGAAAAGAATTAGCACAAACCATGATGAATTTCCTGAAGGAAGTAAGACAGACACTGAAAGGAGAGGTTTGAGGAAAAGCCTTCTTCAGGGAGACACCTTCTCCAAGACAAGTATGAACTAGCAGAAGGGAAAACCAGAGAGCATTCGGACAGACAGAAAGGCACATGCAAAGGCACCAAGAAGAGAAGAACTCGCTGTGTTCTGGGACCTGCTGGTTAAAGGCGAAGGCAGAAAAAGGCAGCCTGTGCAGTTCAAGTAGACTCAGGACATGCCACAACCCCTGGGAGTTCATGGCATATTATTTGGATTTTACTCAAGCACAATTTCTCCTTTCTTTTAAAGATTTCTTATTTATTTATTTATTTATTTATTTATTTATTTATTTGTAGGGGAAGCTGTAGCCAGTCCCTAAGAAGGCATGGCTACAGCTTCCCCTACATTTATTTATTTATTTATTTGTTTATTTATTTATTGAGACCAGGCATTGGTGGCACATGCCTTTAATCCCAGCACTCAGGAGGCAGAGGCAGGTGGATCTCTATGAATTCGAGGCCAGCCTGATCTACAGAACGAGTTTCAGGACAGCCTCTAAAGCAATACCAGGAAATCCTGTCTTCAAAAACCAACCCCCCCCCCCAAAAAAAACAAACAAACAAAAAAAGGTTTTTTCTTAAACTTTATGTGTATGTGAGTTTTGCTTGCATGTATATTTGTATACCATGTGAATTCAGTGCCCACGAAGGCAGAAAGGGGTGCTGGGTACCCTGGAACTAGAGTTACAGATGGTTGCTAGCCACCATGTGGGTGCTGAGAATCGAACCCAGGTCCTCTAGAAAAGTGGTTCTCAACCTGTGGGGCGTGACCCCTTTGAGGGGATTGAACATCACATACCCTGCATCACATTTCATAACAGTAGCAAAATGACAGTTGTGAAGTAGCAATGAAAATAATGTTAGGGTTGGGGTCACGACAACATGAGCAACTGTATTAAAAGGTGGCAGCGTTAGGAAGGCTGAGAACCACTGCACTGGAAGAGCAGTGGTGCTCTGAACTGCTGAGCTATCTCCCCAGCCTCTTAAGTATAATTTCTTAATAGCCATAAAACAATTTACTCTTTTTGTTGTTAACTTTATTCAAAATAGTGTTTCAATGTTAATCTTTATATTGGCTGTTGATTGCAAGCAGGTAATATTCTTATGCTCAAGAAATAATCCTTTCATTTAGCCTGACAATGACTTGTCTTGAAATTGTGATTGCTACTGCTCAGCTTCGTCTGCCTCTGTAGTTGCCCAGCCCTCTCTGCTTACTGTGTCCCCAAAGCCTTTGTTCCCTGTCACAATTATGCAGCTGTACTTCAACAATGGTTTATGAATTCTGCAGAAATGCACATATTGCCAGATCTAATGGAGCGCTCCTATAGGAAATGCTGCTTCTTGGGCCAAAAAGATGGCTCAGGAGGTAAAAAGCTAGCAAGGCAAGTGTAAGGACCTGAGTTTGAAATCTCAGAACTTGTCAGTAATTCCAGTATCCCTGCAGTTAGATGGGAAGCAGAGATAGGAAAACTTCAGTTCTTGGGCAAGTTAACCTAGTGCATGCACAGAATCACAAGCAAAGAGTCAAGGACTGACACCTGAGGCTGTGCAGATGCATGTGCCTGTGCAAGTGCATATATACAGACACAAAGGAAAAAGTGAAGAAAACCTACTGCTTCAAAGACAAGTATTCCAAAACCTCACCGGCCAGTTCCTAGGAGTAGAGATGATGACTCCTCGATTCTCCATCATAATAGTAGCTCCCATTATGTAAAGTGATTGAAGAAAAAATAGTCACTAAAGCACTTTGTCAGTAAGGGGTAACATTACTTGTATTGTCTATTCATGTTGACTGATTTAAACACTAGGTAGCTTGAATACCTACACTAAGTTGCTCTATGAATTTATAGTATTGATGATGTGCTTAAGACTGTGAACTATGGAATAAATCTGACCTGCCCGGATTAGTCTCCCCTTTACCATCAGAGTTCAGATACTGAGTGTCCCTCGAAGGCCCACATGTTGAAGGCTTGGTTTCTGGCTGTTAGGGATGAGATTTAGTGAAAGAAAGTTAAGTCACAGAGGTCACATCCTTGAAAGGGATGTTGGAATCCAGTACCTGCTTGTCTCAGGTTGCCACCACATGCACCGTCAACAGGCTCCAACAATGGAGCCAACCAAGCAGGGGCTGAAGCCATGAGCCCAGATAAGCCTTTCCCCTTTACAGATGGATTTATCTCTGTTGTTAAATAGTAAGAGAGAGACTAGAAACACCATTCCTGCCTCCCGTGCTCTAGGTGAGTTACTTGCTCCTCAGAGACTTAGTGTATAAATTAAAATGACAAAAAGTTATTTCATGCAACTGAAATAACATGTAAGCATTTAGAACTGTGCCTGGCAGTGGTGTGAATGGTGATGATTATGATGATGACAATGCAGCTATATTAACAGGAAGTAACAAACAACAAAAAGATTTATGTTGACATGAGAGATTATAGAGAAATTAGAACACAATTTTGGGAAAAACAAAAAATGAGACACAGTGGGAAATGACATATCTCAATAGACAGAAGGTGAAGAGATAACAACCTAAATGACAGGAGGAGGAGGGCTGGAGACATGGCTCATGGGTAAGACCACTGGCTGCTCTTCCACAGACTCTGATGCCATCTTTAGGTCATGGGCACTAGGCACACAAGTGGTGCATAGACACACATATAAAACAAGAAAATTAAAATGTAAAACTATTGGGAAAAAGTAAAGGGAAAGAGAGCCAAACAGAAAGTCCAGTGGACTTCTGCAGAAATGAGAAGAACCTTGTTAGAGTGGGTGAACAATAGACCAAGACCTCAGACAGGATGCAGCAAAGAGGCTCTGGCTTCATTTCCACTAAGAAATAAAGTGTAATGCAGCTTCAGCCTCGAAGTGGTGTCAGGTGTCACAGCCCACAGTGAGGGAAGGAAGGTCATCTGCACTGTGCACCCCATTGCTGCACAGGGTGTGTGAGTTGGAGTACAAACATGAAGCCTGGTCCAGATGCCCCATCTGATGAAGTGCACTGGACACTATCTACCAGGAGTTTTAAACCTATTTTCACAATTTCTAGCAGTCTAGAGCCTTTGTTAGATCTTCAAAGGGATGCACAATCTGAAACAAAAACCCAATAAAAAATAAAAATAAAAGCAGATGACTAACACATGGCTACTCTGGGTTCTTCTTTGAATCCCTTCTGGACCCCAATTCTGCCAAACAAAAAGTCCTTTCTTGTTTTTAATTCTCTGGATTTGTGTTGCATCAAAAGCATCTCTGGCCTGAAGTCCCTGCTTTCAATAATCTCTTTTTGGAAATCACCACATACCTCCTACAATGACCAGTACCTGGACACAGTTCTTTCTGAGGAGCACAGGCTCCTCACTTGCCCCTGAAAGAAGACTAAAATTTTGTCTGTCTCCTTTACGTTTGATCAGTCACCTGCTTGCCTGGACAAGAAAACCACTAGAGTGTAGCTGTCTACAAATGTGATCCCTCTATCATCTCACCCCTTTCCCACTAAGGCTGAAGGTGCCAAGAGAAAAGCAACTGAGGCATCTCCCTGTCAGCTTTTACAAATTTCTGTTTCAGGCGCTCTAAAAGATGCCCCAAGCCTCCAGAAAAACCTGCATTCACCTTGTTTTCCAGGACTGTCGGAGCCTTGCAGATTTATTACCACATGAGACCATGCCCAAACAGTTGTCCAAAGGAACCAGACTGCCCCCTTCAAGCCTTAGGACTTCCTCAAACCACCTTGCAGACCCAGAACTAAGATAGCCATCAACTACACCACTGATCACACCTGCTTCATTGCATGCCTCTGCCCAGGCTCAGTTCCTTCTCTATTTAAATCTAACCCACACACCTAGAAATGGGCTGGGGCAGGAAGTCAATAGACCTCTTAACTCTTCCCTCTGCTTTTCTCCATTGTTCATCTCTTTGACAGGCACTCTGACATGGGCAGGCAAGCTTAATCAGCTGGAACTCTGGGAGTCAGGACTTTTTATTATTATTATTATTTTGCCTTAAAACTCTAGCTACAGTGACCTCTTTTCTAGATTGAATATGTAGGTAATATATTAATAAATGGTCTCTTATAATTTCAAAATTAACATTGATTTTTTTTATTCATGTACTCCTCCAACATTTACTGAACACACAACATAGGCAAACAAGTTTTCTATACTTTTAAACTTTAGTCTAAAAGTAATAATCTGTGTTTGATACCCATAGTTTTCCAGTTTCCTGTTATTTTCAGGTTATATTTTCTATTTCTATAAACAATATCCTTCCTTTTCTCTAAAATTTAAACCACTATTTAATTAAGACAACTTATATTTTAAAATCTTTAAAGCATTATAGCTACCAATGAAAAACTGTCAAATATACAAACACTACTCCTTTAGAAGGTAGCTTACTAGCAGGAGACTTTATGATGGAGACTGAGGTCCCCTTCCACCACATTAACACTGGCTCCACATAACACTTTATGGGTCTTAAAGTGCCGTGCTGGGGACAATAGGTAAAGATGTTAGCTTAATTTCCTTGCCTAGAACATTTTTCCCCAGCTCCCCCAATTCCCCAGACAAGGTCTCTCTCTATGCTGCCCCAGTTGTCCTGGAACTTGCTATGCAGACCAGGCTGGCCTTGAACTCACAGAGATCACCTGCCTCTGATTCCAGAGTGGTAGGATTAAAAGTGTATGCCACCACATCCCACTATTTTCCCCCAACTTAAAAACAAAATTAACAAATACCAGCATGGTCTATGTGACGATGGGTATCAAAACTAGAGCTACCATGTGAGCTACATCCTCAGCTCATGCTTAATCAGTTCTATCCATTTGTTTATCTTGAAACTTCAAGGCAACAACTAACTGTCCTCAATATAGGACTCAACTCTGGATATTTGTATATGGTAGGCAGCTGCTTTACAAAAACCAACACAAAACCATAAACATCACATCTTGACTGCAGGCAGTCATTACACTATACTAAAATATATTTAAAAAGAAAAGAAGGGTTGGAGAGATGGCTCAGAGGTTAAGAGCACTAACTACTTTTCCAGAGGTCCTGAGTTCAATTCCCAGCAACCACATGGTGACTCACAACCATCTGTAATAGAATCTGATGCCCTCTTCTGGCCTGTATACATACAGAGCATTCATATACATATAATATAAATACAATAAGATCTTAAAAGAAAGAAAGAGAGAGGGAAAGAAAGAAAGAGAGAGGGAAAGAAAGAAAGAAAGAAAGAAAGGAAAGAAAATTGGGTTGATGGATCAGCTTGTCTAAACTTAGAGTCATAAAGTGTCAGTGTTCTCTAAAAAGGGTATCTGCTTTATCAACCTCAATTCTAATGCCACGGGGAGTCAACATGAGCGTTACACTTTTCCCTCCCAGTTCAGCAGTGGAATCTGAACATCAAAGATGTGGCTCTCTTTAAAGACACCTGGGGTGTCCCCACAATGACCAGCAGTGGGTCTGCGAGTGTGGGCTGCAGGCTCACACTACTAAGTCAGTCTTCAGAGCTCACCCTGGTTAATGGGCAGAAGAGGTTCAGGGTATAAGTTTGAAGTTCAGTCTTTGTAGGAAATGCAAATAAGAAACTAAATGACTACAAAGGTAAAGCTTAAAGATAAAAGATCAAACTATGTGCATACTCTTTCTATGTTTTTGTTTTCCTTTTATACGTGTGTTTGCTTGCACGTATGCCTGTCTGTGCACCACGTGCCTGATGCCCTCAGAACCTGAAGAGGGCTGCAAACCAGCTGCCATGTGGAAGCTGAGAATCAAACCCAAGTCTCTAGAAGAGCGGCCAGAGCTCTTCTGAGCTAGCTCTCCAGCCCCATGTACATTCTGACTTACATAAACAAAACCCACATTGCTTCTATTTTTGATTTGTGCTACTATGTAAACAGGTACTTAGTATAAAATAATTACTAAATAATGAACACAAAACAACTTCCTCATCAAGGTGACTAGTTATTTGCATATAGAAAACTTTAACTTGGTTATGGTCCAATGTAAGGCAGATGTGAACACACTCTTGGAATACTTTACTTGGATTTTCAAAAGTACCAAGGAACATAAGACTATTAAACCTGGGATACAATGTTTCACATTTTCATATTTTTGGTTCACAATGTTACTTTATAATATAAATATGAAAGGTTTTTTTCATTTTGTTTTGTTTTTGTTTTTTTCCTAAGACAGGGTTTCTCTGTGTAGCCCTGGCTGTCCTGGAACTAGCTTTGTAGACCAGGCTGGCCTTGAACTCACGGGATATCCACCTGCCTCTGCCTCCCCAGTGCTAGGATTAAAGGTATGTGCCACCACCACTGAGCAATATAAAAGTTATTAAATTTCACAAATTATGGTGTCTAAAAACAAAAACGAACAAAAGGCAAGGATGAAAAAGACCAGGGAGAACACTTGCTAGGACAGGGAAGGCCCTTTCTGGGATGACAGGCCTGTCTTCTGTATCCTGACAGAGCTTGAGCGTCTACAAATGACTCAGCATAAACTACTCTTGACTATGTGAACCCCATTATATGGATTTTGCTCCCAAAGAAAGGATGAAAACATTAGACAGTAAGTAATACTATCTAGGGCCTCACCATCCCTGGGGAGGAGTTGGAGGGTGTGTTGAGGGGGTTGGTGGGGAACATGGGAGGATGGGAGGGCAAGGGAATAGGGGGGGTGGATATGTAAATATGAGTAGTAATTAAAGAATAATAAAAAATGCTATCTATATAGCAAAATATCTAGGGATAAATTATGGATGTGTTAAACTGGACTTGAAAAGCACTAAATGAAGGGAACCCTGCTTACTAAACAAGAGAAAACTACTTTAAACCCCATAGCTAAACAACTGGAGGCACCAAAATAAACACCCCTCAACTTTGGCAGAGCCTCTGTTCATGTGCATTCACCCTTGAGTCTCTCTTGGGAAAAGCTGTGGTAATCTTCCCAGCTTCCCAGCTGAAGGCCTAACCTCCTCCACACCATTACAGTTAAGGTTAGAATCTGATCTGTCAGGGGGCTGGAGAGCTGACTCAGCGGCTAAGAACACTGACTGCTCTTCCAGAGAACCCAGGTGCAATTCCCTGCACCCACATGGCAGCTACAGCTGTCTATAACTCCATCTCCAGGAGATCCAACACCCTCTCTTACAGACGTACATTCAGGCAAATCAATCAGATATACATTCAACCAAATCAAGCAAAAAAGTTAAAGGGGGGTGGTGTATGGCCTTTCAGACAGCTCCTGCAGGAAAGGCATCTGTTTTTGGTTTCTACTGCTGTGCTAATACACTGACCAAACTACTTGGTGAGCAGAGGGCTTATTTCATCTTAAACTTCTAGGTAACACTCCATCACAGAGGGAGTCTAGGCGGGAACTCAGGCAAGGGCAGGGACTGAAGGCAGGAGGTGAAGCAGGGTCCACAAAGGTTTGAATAGTGCTGACTCGCTGCTCCTCAGGGCTTGCTCAGCCTGTGAGCTGGCCCCTCCCATATCAATCATTAATTAATACAATACCCCACAGACCTGGCTATAAGCCAGTCTTATAGAAGTATTTTCTCAGTTAAGACTCCATCTTCCTGGGCTGGAGAAAAGACTCAACAGGTACAAGATGCCAAGCCTGAGGACCTATATTTCAATGCCTAGGGCCCACAGATAGATAAAGAGAAAAAGTTCCCACAAGCTGTTCTCTTATCACACATATTCTATCTCATGTGCACACTCACCCACATGCCAAATAAATAAATAATGGTGGGGATGTGATAAAAAGTTTCTTAAAAGGCTCTCTCTCCCGGCTACGTCTAGGTTTGTGTCAAGTTGACAAAAACCAATCTATCATCACTGACCATTATTTATGTGTAAACAAAGCTTCTCTTCCTTCCTGTTATTCTGGCCCTTTGAGTAAATATGAAGCCCCAGACTACCCTCCTTCCAACATAAACAGAAAGATGAACTGATAGGTAGAGGGATGAACAGACAGACAGATATGATAAACCAACTATAGTAAAATGTTATGGTTGAGTCTGGGTAGGGTGTATATGGATGGGTGTTCACTACAGTTCTTTCAGCTTTGCTTTAAGTCTGAGAATGTGAACGGTAAAACATCGGGAGAAAGTAACAGCAGGTTCACTCTTGAATCCTAAGAGACAATAAGGCTAATTGTTTCTATAGTTCTAACTCTGTCCCAGATTTTTCACTTTTGGACAAGAGCAATATAAATAAATTTGATAGAGAAACTGTAAAATGCAATGTGAAGCTCCACAGCTTCAGAATGGCTGTTCTAACTATATAGAAGTTCACTGAGATATATATAGACTTTGGGTTTGGTTAATTTTGCTGTGTGAATTTTTTTCAAGTTCTTTATAATGAATTTTTAATGAACTTTAAAATGAAAAAAAGAATGGGAAAGAAAGCAAATGTTATTCTTAATGGCTGCTACTTGAGCCAAGCAGAGATGACTCAGCTGCCAAGAAACTAGGTTATGAGCCCACTCTGAATGATACCACCATCTAATTACAAGTGCTAATGCCCTTGATGGCCATTTAGGCACCCAAAGATTGGAGGCTACCAGCCTTTCACTCTGCTGACAGCAGCCATTCCCTCCTCAGTGGTCTGTTGTTCTCAAATATTTTCAAAGGTTTTCATCAAAAAGGTCATGAAGTTGAGCCTGGTAGCACAGCCTGTAGTCCCAACTACTTGGGAGGCTGAGGCAGGAGGACTGCAGGTCCAAGGTCAGCCTGGGAAACTTAGTGAAAACTTGCCTCAAAATAAAAGGTGGGCAGGCTATATCTCTGAGGGAGCATGCTGGCCCATCATCGCATCGCAAGGCCTTTAGTTCAACTGCCAGCAACAGGAAAGAAGGCAAAGTCATCCAAATTCCAAAAAACACAATATAGAAGGAACTAAGTTTGCCACCTTTATTTGGCTAGATTTGTGCTTCCATGCCAGCACCCAGGAGAGGGGACCACAGTGATAGCTCATTGTTTTATACTTCACTTTGTAGTGGTTCTCAGGTGGACTCAGGCCATGGTTGTGTCTGCTTGGGAGAGGGACACAGTAGAAATCTGAGCATCAACCTCTTGCTGCTTTTGGAATACAGCTGTCCCATTAAAGCCAGCATGAGAGGACACTAGAGAGAAGCCATGGCACTCTGTCCCAACAGTTGGTCAGCTGCCCACAGCTGGCTACAGAGGCACGAGTGAACACCAAGGGAGACAGCCACGTCTGGCCTATACAGTAGGACAACCAAGTGAGTCATCCAACACAGTCGCAAGGAAGCCCGCAGGACCATGCAGCCATGCTGATTTGGTTTGTTTTTTGTTTTTTGTTTTTTTACTGTCTATTATTTGTGTGTATTAAGTGTTTGCGTGTGTGTGTTCCAAAGGACATATGTGGAGGACAGGGACAGTCTGTGTAGTTGGTTCTCTTCCTCCCTCTTTCTACCTTTATGTGAGCACCAGGAATCGAACTCAGGTGATCAGGTTTGCATTATAAGGCAGCAAGCAACTGCCAAGTCACCTCACAGGATGGACTGTGCTGTGGAGCCATGAGGCTTCAAGGGAGAGTTCTTTATGTAATGATGCTAAATGCTAAATGATGCTAGAAGAAAATTCATATGACAAAGCAGACTCTCTCTTTTCTTCTCTCATACCTCTCTCCTCCCACTACATTCTAAATATCAAGCTTTCTATTCCTTCCTCCCATTCCCACCCACCAAAAAGGGCACACACAGGCAGGTCGATCTCTGAGGTTGAGGCCAGCCTTGTCTACAGAGCAAATTCTAGGACAGCCAAGGCTACACAGAGAAACCCTGTCTTGGAAAAACAAGAGGCGACACAAGACAGTGTTCTCAATTCCTAGTTCTCTACCCCATGGACCTTCACTGGGACTGTGGACATTGCCATAGGAGAGCTGTGGTGTCTTCCAGCCCTACCAAATTCCCCTTCCTCCCACTACTCTCTCCTTCAACTGTGTCTCATTTTGGCCACATTAGAAGCACTAAAAACCCTCTGCTGGTCTCTCACTATCTCTCAGCTACTGTTCCATTCACATTCTCCATCTGAGGAATAGCATGTCTTGGTTTTCTGTTTGTTTTTCCCTAATTTCTTTTTCTCTCAGCTCCAGTCTGACTTCCAGCTCCTGCCCCCAACACGTTATCACACAAGTCCTTTTAACATCCTCCATCTTCTATGGTTTCTGTTCAGCTCACTCAGTATCAGGAAGCAGCAGACCCACTGGGCAATCCCGTTTCTGGAAAGGCCCATCCCCTGGCAATGCCACTATCCCTTGAGTCATTCTGGACTCTGCAGCTCTTCTTCTGGTTTATCTCCTGAATGCTGGTTGTCCTGAGGCCTCCACACACAGCTTACAGCTCCAGCATCCACACTGCAGTTTCCTGATTCCATATTTTCAGCTCAGGCCTCTCTCCTCAGTGCATTTCCACACTAATGGATGAGCACAGACACCTGCCAGCAGTGTGGCCCAAACCAAGCTTGGTGTCTCCCACTGAGTGTGCTCCCTTCCCAGTCTCATGTAAGGAGACAGTCTAATTCTATGAAGAAATCTACTTATTTTCTTTCTTTTGTAAAAAATTATTTATTTTAATTTTATTTGCATTGGTGTTTTGCCTGCAGGTATGTCTGTGTGAGGGTGTCAGGACCTTGGAGTTATAGACAGTCATTAGCTGCCATGTGGGTGCTGGGAATTGAACCTGTGTCCCCTAGAAGAGCAGTCAGTGCTCCTAATCACCGAGCCATCTCTCCAGCCCCCCTACTTATTTTCTTGAGCACATAAACCAAGTCCCAGTAAGCCTGGCTCCTAAACTGAACAGCACTTAAACTCAAGTGCTTCTTTGTAGGTTCATGACCATCACCTTGCCTGTAACCACAGCTGCCTAACTCATCTCCAGCCCAAGGTCCACACTACATCCAAAGCCACCTTTCCAATGTGCACAGTGAATCATGTCCAGTCCTGGATACTGTTCTATCCAGTGGCACGCAGTACTCAGGCACCGGACAAGATTGATAAACATTTAGTAATAAAAATAATATATTGCTGAACTCTCCAGCCAGCCTATACTTAGACATACAAATTAAAGAGGTGAATTGCACAGATTTAACTTATGAAATGTGAGAAGTCTTAACTGACAGTCAAGCAGTAACAGCAGATGTTATGAGTATCCTGTACACTCTTAGCCTGAGAATAACTGCAATGTTTAAATCACACCCTTGCTCAACTCCCTCCCCCACAACAAGAAAGCAATTCTCAACTTTCCAAAAGAATCAGAATCAATTCTGAATATTCAACATTTACTTACGTGCAAAGAATTGACTGGTCCTCACGATCTATAAAACAGAACAAAAACAAAAAAGTGACCATTTGCCTGATTTTATAATGGCTTATATAACAGTTGCAATAAAAGATTATAAAATAGTAGTAATTGTCTCTCAAGTCAAAGTTGACTCTGCCACAGCCTGATCACACAATCCTAACCCTAATCAAGTCAACCCATCTCCCACTGTTGGGTCACATTGTTCTCTGGAGTAACGAGGACTCAGACAGGAAAACACTGCTTTCGGGATGATGTCATGGATACCCACTGCTAGTGAGAACAGTTTATATGAGGCTTAACCACTGCCTCAACTCAAGTTATACCTGGCTTTTGGTGTCCTGAGACATGGTTTCATGTAGCCCTGGCTGGCCTTGAACTTGCTATGTGAAAGAGGATGACCTTAGACATCTGACCCTCTGGCCTCTATCGTTTAAGTGCTGGGATTAGAGGCATGTGTCACCATATTCAGCTGTACCTGTTACAGATGGAATCTAGGAAATTCCCTGGAGGCTCCTGGGCCTTGGGGGAAGTGACTGGGTCCTCTGGATTCTAATCTTGTCAATGATTAATCCCTTGGTAGACTCATAATATGATAGCATTATTGGGAAGTGTGACTTTGCTGGCCCACAACAGTAGAACTGGCCAACCATAGACAGAGGCCTCTGAAATGTGAGCTAAAATAAATCAGTCCTCCCTTAAACCGTTTTTTCTTGGGTACTTGTAATGGTGACAAGAAGCCAAGTAACAGATTCCAAATATAACAAAGGAATGCACAATAACATCCTATTATGGTTTTATGATTATTCAGTTTTTAATATTTTAAAGTGATTTAATTATTCAGATAAGCACAAAACAACTGAACAACATGCACTACTTTAAGGGGCACTGTGGGTCACAGGTCCTGGGGTAGGTAGCTACTTTATTGCTTACTATTCCTCTGGTAGATGCCACCAGGTACCCAATAAACTAAACAAATTTGTTCCTGTATTCTACATTTAAACTGAGTTACAGAAAGAATATGCTACTGTCCTGACCCCCTTCAAGTCTTTTTTATTTTTATTTATATACACATCTATATATAAGATACAATGTGACATTTCTCTCTCTCTCTCTCTCTCTCTCTCTCTCTCTCTGTGTGTGTGTGTGTGTGTGTGTGTGTGTGTGTGTGTGTGTATAAAACATATCATGATGTGATCGGGGGTGACTTGGTATATACATCAATTCAGACAGCTACCATTGCTTTATACTGAAAACATTCAAAATCTTGTCCATTAGCTATTTTATTCTGTAATCTACCATCAATTGTCAACCTTGGTCACCTGACTGCACTATGAAACTTTAAAATGATTTCTTCTTTCCTACATCCCTATACTCATGAACGATAACTCACTCCCATTACTTAGTAGTTGTTTTTTCTTTCTTTTTTTTTTTTTTTCTGTAGAGGTAGGTACTAAGTTGACCCTGAACTTGTGATTCTTTAGTAGCCACTTCCTGGGTACCAGAACTATATGTGTGCACCACAATGCCTGGCCCAATAATTAATTCTTACTATCGTTTAACGATGGTGTTAGCCTTTACCCTGGCTGCCACAGGCAACATTCACAGAGATTCACTGTCTGTCCCTGAGGCCCCATGTGGCCTCTGTGCTGTCCTTAGATCCACAATGGCTCAGGTACCTCTCTGTGAGGATCTGCTTACTCAATGCATTTCTATAGGAAATCTCCACATCCTCCCTCGGGCTCCTTGCCACATCCTTCCTGGAGGCGTGTACCGGACTCAACACACAGTTCTGCCATTAGCTCCCCACTAGAAAGCACTGCCTGAGCCCTAAGATGTGCGGCTTTTATTTTGGGCATGACCAGCTTTGTCAGGCCATCAGGCTTTTAATACAAGTCCACTGGAAGAAATCCAGTGTTGGGCACCATGCTGGTGCTGGCAAGATGGCGGAACTGCAATCTTTGTTCTCAGCCTACCTTGTACCAACGATCTAGTGACCACTGCCCCCTGCTGTCTCTTCAACTATCAGTTTACTGTTTCTTTTCTGCATCTGTAAAAGCTCCCCTTTGGATCTGCACACATCCCTACCGTTGTCTTAACTGAAGACCTCCACAACAGTGTACTCCAGACCACTGCCCTCTCTGTGATGGTCACTCAACTGTCCAGCAGCAATAACAATGAACTCACTTCTAACCAGACTCATCTAGTTCACTGTCTCTGACCCTGTATTAATTCTGAACATCAGTTCAGTTTCTTTATTAAGTACAAAGGGGGAATGGGCCTGAAACCTCCAAGTGCCTTCCAACTCTGTGACACTGTCCCCTCATCTGGGTCATTTCACTGACTCCTTCCTCCATCCCTTGAAGTGGCAGAAGTATATGTCACTGCACAATGACCTGAGAACCTTCAATGTATTTATTCAGACAGTCACACTTATGATGGAAAAACTTTAGTTCAAAAATCCAACTAGCCTTCTAAAACGGAAATGTGTGCTAACGCAGCAAGCTCAGTGTTTTCCAAATCGCCTTCCAAAAACCACAGGAGAAGGCACTTAGTATCACTGACATAAACCACAGGCTCAACAGTGGGAATGTTCAAATCAACAATCCCACTGTAAAATCCTAGGAAAGAGCAAATGAAACCCCCAAGAGAGGAAATGAAAAGAACAAAAAGTAACATGGTGGAAAACAGGGCGGGGAAACCTTACTTAAAAAACAAAAACAAACAAAAAAACCCAGTCGCCCAAAGGGCCCTATTATAACTGTCAAAGAAATTGACTGTAATTAATATCCTTCCCATGAAAAAAATGAATTTTATGAAATATTTAAGATTGACATAACACTGACTTTCTAGTCTTCAGGAAATAGAGAGAGAGAAATGGTTCCCGCCTACTCTAAGAGACAAGTCTAATTTTAGCTACATGCTAAACCTGGAAAAAAAATGTAATAGAAATCATATATCTCATAAATAAACACACAAAAATTCTTGACATAGTGATAGCAAATAACATACAGCAATAAATATAGCAAGTCAAATAATGGGCAAGTGGTGCTTATCCTTAATCTAATTCACTGGGTTAAGAGATTAAAAAAGAAAAACCACTGCCAGGTGTTGGTGGCTTACACCTTCAGTCCCAGTGCTCGGGAGGCAGAGGCAGGTGGATCTCTGTGAGTTCAACTCCAGCCTAGTCTATAGAGCAAGTTCCAGGACAGCCAGCACTACGAAACCATGTCTTGAAAAACATAAGAAAGGGAGAGAAAGGGAAGGGGAGAGAGGAAGGAAGGAAGGAAAGAAGGAAGACTATTTATAACTGAGTACATATAGAAAAAGCATTTGGGGGGAAATCAATTCATGATTTTAAAGGGAAAATAAATGAATAAATAAACAACTATGTAGCAAACTAGAATACAAAGGAATTCCAGTCCATAAAGGGTTTTGACCTAAAACCCCTATAGCTACTATCATCTTGTGAATATTGTACATCTAAGACCATGAAGAAGGCAAGGATATCGGTTCTCTCTACTTCCTTTTAATATGGAAAAGCAAAAAGTAATAAAAGTTAAAGGCACAGAAGAGAACGGTACTTCTATTTGAGGGAAGATGACTGTCTAGTACAAAACCTAAAGGAATCTTCAAAAACAAAATAAAATACCCACCCAGAGTAAATCAGTTTAAAAAGCTTAAAACAACAACAACAAACAACTATGGGACATACACACAATGGAATACTTCTCAGCTTGAAAGAGATGTGAACTACTGGTTAATAGCTCAGCTGCAGTACGCTAACAAAGGAAGCCAACACTCAAAAGAAGGCTCAACTGTAGATGATTACAACATCCAGAAATTATAAGTGACAGTTCTGTATTCATTCCTAGCATTTATTTCTCATTGGCTATAATGAGGCATTGCTGAAAACATAGAAGCAAGCCAGAGATGTTTATTATACCTTTCAAATAATTCTTCAGTGAAGTCAATTTCACTTCACCAATCCTTTCATTCTCTATACTCTTTCTACTTCTTAGCTTTCTTCATAATATTTACCACTATTTGCCTCCCCAATGACATAAAAGTCTGACAGTGTCACTAGAAGGACTCCCCTAAATCTCATCATTTGTAAGCTGAGGGAGCTCTCCTACTGTGCACTTCCTTATCTCAGAGGCCAGAGATAGCTATGCTATCTATACAAGAGTCCTTTTCCTGATACAAAACGATGCTACTTTTTCATACTTCATACACATTTATGTCTTATGATGTATATGAGTGCTTCGTCTGCATGCACATCTGCACACCAGAAGAGGGCATCAGATCCATTGAAGAAGGCTGTAAGCCAACATACGGCTGTTGGGAATCAAACTCAGGACCTCTGGAAAAGCAAGGCAGCAGTATTCTTAACCACTGAACTATCCCTCCTGCCACACCTGCGGCGGGGGGTGGTGGTGGTGGGGGTGGGTGGTGGTGGTGGTGGTGATGGTGGTGTGTTCCCCTGTTTCCTTATTTTTGCTTTTAACTGTATTTGTAATGGGCACTTCCTTTTTGTATGCTATAGGTTGAGGCATCTGCCCATCCTCAAATGTTTATTATTTGGCCATTCCGAGATGTCTTTCTTAGAAAAGGCATACATTTGTTGTTAGGCTGTACAATTACTGTTGGGACCAAGACCCTTGGTGTCACAGGTTTTCTGACTTCCTGGACGTCTTGTCTTTAATTCTTCTGATGTAGAAAACTCACATTCAATTTCTCAGTTTCCAGAGCCATTTCTGAAGTACAGCTATTCTTTTCTTACAGTGCTCATGCCTTGAGCAGGAGGGAAGGGTATGGGTGTCTGTCATACTAGCAGCACTCAGCATAGCACCTGCCACAGAAGAGCATCCTCTAAGTCACCACTGATTGGCCCAACGATGGGTGATGTCTAGGAACTGTCAGGAGTGACTGAGGTCATCATCCTCCTTTCATAAAATACAACCAAATGAGAGAAGGAAGGAAATTACAGAGATTATTCTGTACTGAGTAGTCTAAATTCACTCAGAGAACAGGAATCAGCTAGGCCTTAAATGTAAAAGACATTGTCTCTAATTGTCCAGGCCTTGTGATTTAGACATAAAGATGAATTTTTCCAGTTTCCCAAGCCCTTCAATACCCCCCAAGGGCACCGCTCTGGTTAAGCTTATTATGGGTCAAATGGATCTTTGTTAATGATGCTACAGCCTTATTATTCCTGGTGGATCTCTTGGACTCCCCTGCTAACTTCCAGTTTACAGCACATTCCTAGTCAGCTTATAGTTTTACTTACTAGTTCAATGCAGGAGTCCTTTGGCTTAGGTTCTCTTTATTGCTATGCTTTTAAAGAAGTTTTTTTATTGAGAATAAAACACAGAATAGCTTACTTGACAGTACACAGGCCCACAAATGGTCATAAAATACCTTTTGTCTTTCTTGCTATGTAAATGCCTAACTCTGCTAAAAATTTTCATTGACTGATAAAATTAGATATCTATGTGTCTGTGACTTTTGCCTCAACTCTTCCTTTTTTAAAAAATGTATTTTTATTTTATGTGCCTTGTTGTTTTATCTGTATGTATAATTGTGTGAGGGTGTCAGATCTCCAGGAACTGTAGTTACAGTAACAGCCAACAGACAATTGTCAACAGACAATTTTGAGTCGCCATGTGGGTGGTGGGAATTGAACCTGTGTCCTCTGAAGAGCCGTCAATGCTCCTAAGTGCTGAGCCACCTCTCCAGCCCATCTTTTCCAGTTTTTTTTCCTTTCTTTCTTTCCTTCCTTTTTTTTTTTATGATATTGTATTGCGGTCAGGAATCTACAATATACTTCCTGTTGTTCTTTCTCTTCAAAGCCTGTGCAAGTACATGACAAACAATGAAGTAATAAGAACCCATTACACACAATCCCATGACAGCCAAATTACTGGGAAATTTTTTTAGCATTAATACTTTGTCTCATTACACGTGGTCAGAGAATGTGGCCCATCATTTCTTCTTGTAGGAACTGAGGTTTTTATGGTGGCCTGCTTCAAAATTTGCCCCAAGTTTGAAAATGTGCTTCTTGCTTGATGGGCAGCTGTCCCATATCCTTATTTTTCAATCCCCACTTGTTAAACTGTTAAATTCCATCTTTTATATCCTTTTACCCCTTGATTAATGCTGAATTCTGAGAAGCACGTGGCATCTCCTTCTATGATCTTGGTTCCCATTCAGTTGTATTCACCAAAGATATCAGTTTAAATATCTGACACAGTGACAATGATATAAGCCAATGTCATCTGTCTCTCCGGATGATCATGGCACACTATTTCTCTAGGTCATCTTTACTCCTTCCTTCATGCTCTCAAACACAGTCTTGTTCTTATGATCCTTGAGAAGACAGAGTTTTCAACTTTCCACCACGGACTATAGCAACCTTCCTGCCTAACCCCTGACAATGCTTCAAAATTTGGCAGGAAGAAGGAAAAAAACATGATAAATAATTACTTTATTTTTTTTTTTAAGTAAGGGGAAATGATTAGCACATCTAGTGCTGTTGGGAAGTTGTCAAAAGAAAGGCAGCAGATAGAGGGACTCTCAAGACAACCGGCACTGTGAGATTCCTGGGAGAGAGATGAAGGAACGGCAGGACTAGCCTTGGATATCAACAGACACAAGAGTATATGGTTTGTCAATCTAGTTGGGGAATCTGGGACAATTCTCTGGTGACTTCTAATTTCTCAGAATGAGAAATAAGTTGCTATATGGGAAGCCATGGAACACATAGGAGCCAGAGGTCTGAAGCACACAGGGTCCCAATCAGTCATTAACAAAGAATGGCAATCTTCTCTTTCCAGGCAGAGCCGGCAAGTTGTGCTAAGGGTAGAGTCATTTCAGTCATGCATTTACAGTAGCATCAATCTGATTCCTTGTATGAACACAACCCCAGGGGCATCAACGCCCCAGGGAGGAAAGACAACGGCATAAACAGCCTCCTCATCCTGCATTCGAATCTTGACAAGTGGGTACAACAAAGAATAATGTGCCAGAGAAGACTGTTGAAATGAGAGTATGAAGTCACTCTGAGGGACAGCTACACAAGGATCCACAGGAAGCAAGCATAGTTAGACTTCCTGAATGGACCAACAATCTAAAAGGCCATCACAATAGAATTTGTGAAATATTTAAAAATCAGGTGATTCAACAAGATGAAAAAGTCTGCCATGTCACCAGAGAAATTGGTGGCACAGGTAAAATGAAGCCTCTTCATGGGTGGTTCATGAAAAACTATGGAGCTCCTAACAGTCACAGCAAAGCTTGAGGGGAAAAACTTGCCTGGTGTGTGTGTGTGTGGGGGGGGGGTCGGGTCAGCACAATCAAAAAATGAGGGGAATAGAGATGATAGCTTCGAGGGGAGAGGGGAGAGTACAACTTCCCCAAGAGGTAGAGAAGAAAAAAATTAGCAGAGATATGGGGCAGTTAAGGACACAACTACCACCATCTGGGACACAGAATAGGGTAGCCTTCATGGAGTGCTCAAATGACATACTCAAGGAGAAAGCCAGGAGACAATTAAATCCTGGAAGGAAAATCAATGGACATTGTACAGAACATCTGGGGAAGCTGACATGTCAGAGAGTGGGAGTTACCTGAGACCAAATAAAAAGGAAAGCAGCAAGATCAGGAGTTCAAACCCAACCCTGGCTACAGAGCGTGAGGACTCCATTAGACTGCCAGGGAGGGGAAGGGAGGAAAGTGCTGACACAGATTCAAATACAAGCAACAAAGTAGAACAAGATATTTTGGGTTTCATTCTGAGACTTCAAAAAGCAGTACACTCTTAAATAGTTATGGTATAACAAAAAGGAGGCCTCTGCGGCCACTGTTCCATGCAGCTAGATCAAGAGGCCCTGGCAGGAAGGCAGAGTGGAAAGAGGGAGCGGGGCCAGATGATGGTGAGCCTGTGCAGACAGACTGCAGGCCTTTGGTTTCTGAGTGACTCTACTACAAATGAGAGGCCAGATACTAACGATTTCTTCCCGTGAAGATCTTCTGACCTTGGCCTGTCTGCCAAACTATGTAGGAGAGGCACCAGTCACCTCCGTTCACTATCCTGCCGGGAAGATCTTTCTCTTTAGCTCAGGTGTGTTTTTCCAAATGATCGTTTCTATCCCCGAACCTAAGACTCCTTGTCTCCATCTCTCACAGTTCTCTTCCTCCTTATTTGCATCTAACCTTCTGACAGACTGCTTTTTCATCTGGTTGTGTCAATACTGTTGTCCTAGCTTCTACAGAACATGTTTGTTGTTGTTGTTGTTTTTTGGGCAGTGGTGGTCCACACCTTTAACCCCAGCACTAGGGAGGAAGAGGCAGGCAGATCTATATGAGTTAGAGGACAGCATGGTCTACAGAGCGAGTTCCAGAACAGCCAGAGTTACAGAGAAACCCTGTCTCAAATAAACCAAAAACCAAAACCAACACTAACACACACATACACACATAAAATCACGCCCAAGAGTTCTACTGCCTATTCACTCAACAAATATTTATTGAACAATCAGTATATGCCGGATATACTCTGCATTTTACTGACATGGTAACCCTTAGACTCCAAACCTAAGGAAAAAATAAGTGTTTTTTTTTTTAATGATTTATTCATTTATTTTTATGTGTGTAGGTGTTTTGCTTGCATGTGTGTTGTCACCATGTATAATATGCAGTGCCCGTGGAGATCAGAAAAGGGTGTCAGGTCTCCGGGAATTAGAGATACAGAGAGTTGTCAGCCACCATGTGGGTACTAGGAATTCAACCTGTGTATCTGGGAGAGCAGCCAGTGATCTTAACCACTGAGCCATCTCTCCAGCCCTATGCTTCTTAAAACAAACAAAAACCCTTTCAACATTTCTATCAGTAAGCTTGAAAATGCAGAATATGTGCCCCAAACAATTACACAGGGCATGATACTTTATGGATGAAAGAAACAGAGTTTTAAAAGACCTAGACAGGTTAAAGGGGGAATTCACTCTAACATCAAAGGTGAGAGAAGCCCCGTGCTCTAAGATATCCACATGGTAACTGAAGGCCTAGACTGGAAGGACTGTGTGAGCCTTATCTGTCCCTCTTTCTTGTGTCTGATAGTACATAAGCAGGAGCAGGCAGCCCCTTCCTCACAGAGAGGATGCAAAGGCAGTTTTCTGTATCATAATGAAAATTTTTATATGATCAATTAATTCCATTTAATGTAGATAAGAATGTTTTATCTTATCTTGAGCCTTGTGTGGAAGCTCAAGCCCATAATCCTAGCACTCTGGAGGATGAAGCAGGAAGATTGTGAGTCTGGGTCCAGCTTGGGCTACAGAGACCCTATCTCAAAACAAGAAAAATGTCAGGTTACCTGGTTTTTAACCCTATCTCATACTATTCAACAACCTACATGTTCTTGGCCAAGTTATTTAATTTCTTTGTGCCTCAGTATACTAGAAATAAATATGAATATAAATTTACATACTACACATTATAATGCCTAGCTCATAGCAATTTGCAATGAACTATCCATTCTAGCATTAGTAATGACAGTATTATCATATGCCCATATCTTCCTCATTTCTTCCTCTTGTCACGCTGACTAGGAACCTATTCACAGGACATAACATTTACTGTCTTAAGCTATTATAGTCAGCTCTCCACTCAACCTGGCCAAAGATTTACTGTGTCTTTTCCTCAGATGTACTTAAGTATCTCTCTGAGTTCATGTCACCCACCAACTTTATAGACAGACCCACATCCTCACATAATGGGGAGAAGAATTAGTTGATAAGAACACACACCCCTCTGGTGCACAACCTGACAAGCCCCGGCAACTGCATACAGTTATCAGCAGCTCCAGTACAACTCAGCAATGATCACACAGGGGACTGTGGAATGGTGTAGATCTCAACTGTCTGATAAAATTGTTCAGTGTTCCTTTTGCTAATAAGTCAAAATAACATAGCACATATAGTCCCATTGTTTTTAAACTGATCTCCATATATTAACAATGGATTCTATAATCCTTCCCGGAATGTGCGTTATGCTCAGAAGAATCATGTGCAGGAGAGCCCATGCCCAGCCTTCTGGGAATTTTCCTTTTCTATAGTAATCCAAGCACCAGAGAGGCAACAACTGCAACTGACACAGGGATCATGGACTTGGTTACAGGGGGTTCTCTCCCACTTCTTGTCTCATGAGGGCCAGACTTTCAGGAAAAAAAAAAAAAAAATCCTTCCATAAACCATTGTGCAAAGTCAGGGCTCAAATGAAGAACTCAACACATTCATAAAATTCATTCTGTTCCAAAAGCAATTAATGTCAACCAATCAAAACATTTTAAGACTTTTGTTGTCTCTTTGTATTTTGTCTCTTTAAACTACAAGTGAGATCATTATAATTCTCCCACACTCAATAATGTATACATCTTCCCTATTATTCTTGTTTGTTTTATATGTATTTATTTATCAGTATTACAGATTGAATCCAGGGTCTTATACATGCTAGGCAAGCAGGCTATCGATCCCCGAGTTACACCCCGCAACCCATATTTTTATTCTGAAACAGCATCTCACTAAATTACCCAGGCTGGTCTTGAACACATTCTGTACTCAGGCAGGTCTTGAATTTATGTTATTCCTAAGTAGCTGGAGTCACAGGCCTGCACTACAGGTTCAGCTGGTTTTTATTTCATATTATTTTTCAGTGCTGGGGATGGATTGAACTTAGGGATTAAACCATGAATTGAACTATGCCAAACAAATGTTCTACTACTATACCACACCCTCCCCAGCCCTTTCCTACTGGTTTTAAGGCTAATACAATGGAATAGTACTTGTATTAGTTTGTGGTAGAGATCAAACATATATTAAAAATGATGCTTCTTAATATTAAAAAGCACATGAAGTATTGCTATGAAGCAGCAACTGTATTCTAGCTTCCTATGGTAAATAGCCTCATCTATTTTAATCTTAAATATTAATAAGTTTTCAACAATAAACATTTCATTTATTGATTAACTGATTTGATTGAGACAAGGTCTCACTGTGTAGCCCCGGCTGGCCTGGAGTTTGCTATGTGGACCAGGCTGGCCACGAACTCAGAGATGCACCTGCCTCTGCCTCTGTCTCCTCAGTAGTACAATAGCTAGCCCATGTTTTTAGTTTTAAAATTAAAACTTTGTAGATCAGTCTAAGACATCAGAAAGCATTGTCTAACAAGTTCCAAGTGTTTCCGTTTACCTTGAAGCATGCATCTGTAAGCAGACTCTGAGATGGCATAGATGTGTGGTGGCATCTCATGACGTTTCTTCCCTCTATACATTTCAATAATATTCTCAGAGTAAATAGGGAGGTTCTTGTAAGGATTTATGACTACACAGAAGAGTCCAGAGTAAGTCTAGAATAAAAATGAACACAGAGTTAAGAAACATAAAAGTGAAAACAAACAAAATCTATGATTACCAGTCAGATCCAACCATAAGCCAGAAACAACACGGCAATTTAAACAAGAGATCTGTGTTATTCCAGTAAGTCATCTACCCCACAAATCAAGTCATCTCACCAGGACAATTTCCTACAAACTCTGGGGAGTTTTAAGACATCACTTATCTGGGGTACTATTCTGGGGTCAACTCTGTAACTTATCCTCACCTGTAAAATGCATATGAAACGGTTCATGACTTTATCAGAGTTCAAAGCCATATCATTAGCCTTTTCTTTCCACATGTACTCTCTTATGCAAACACAAGTTCAGAAAAGCTTGTTAATATAGAGTAGATCCCAAGTTACTTTCTTGAAGAAAATACCAATTGCTAAGCTTTGGTATAAGACCAAGGAAGAATATTCCTAATTTATCTGAAAAGTGATGAAATATTACTTGGTTTTTAAAAATTCTTTGTAGATTTATTTAAGTTTATGTGTATGAGTGTTTTGCCTACAATTTACATATGCCCCATGTTTGTGCCTGGTGCCCTCAGAGGTTAGAAAATGAAATGGATCTCTTGGAACTAGAGTTGATGGTTGTGAGCAATCAGATGGATGCTTGGAATCAAACCCAAGTTCTCTGGAAGAGCAACAAGTGCTCTAAACCACTTCACTCCCCCCTCCCATACTCCTTTTTCTCAAACATCTGCATAAAGCAGGATTTCCTTCAAGTAACCTCACAACAAATTGGATACAGAAGCAGACACTTTTGTTAAGACATTAGACTTACAAAACAAATAACTGATGTTAACTTTTTCAGGGGTGGCAGGTTGAGACGGGACTTCTCTGTGTAACAGTCCTGGCTGTCCTGGAACTCACTCTGTAAACCAGGCTGCCTTCAAATCAGAGACCCACCTGCCTCTGCCTCCCAAGTGCTGGGATTAAAGATGTATACCACCACACCTGGCCTGATGTTAACTTTTTATGGGTTTATTACTTTAAAATGAGATAATAAGCATTACATTTTTTTTGTTTCTAATACGGTATGCATTGTCACCATAATCCAAATACTCTTCAACAACTTTTGTGAAGTTTTATGAAGGTTTAGAAGACTCCAGGAAACATTTCTGACCAACAGGGTGGCTATCACTCAGAAATGACACTACATTTGAGAGATGGCTCAGCAGCTAAGAGCACTGGCTGCTTGCTCTTGCAGAGGAACCAGGTGGCTCACAACCATCTGTAACTCTAGTCCCAGAGGATCTGATGCCCTCTCTATGGGCACCAGGCCCATGTGGTGTACATATATACAAAAAGACAAAATATTCACACATAATAATAAAACATTTAGAAAAAAACAATATACATTTCAAAAAACGAAGAAATGACTTGCTGAACACTTAAGACTTGGTTTTTAATTTTTTCACATACTGACTTCTAAGATTATTCTATAAAACTCACGATTAGAAAGACAAAGATAGGGAGGTCAGCTTCCAGATGTGCCTGCCAGGCCTCTGAGGTGAGACTGTGGCATTTGAAATGGATATCCAGCTGCATTAAGGCTACTTCATTTGGCTAGACCAAATAACCACTGGGGAGATACTATAGAGTGCTAGAGAGGTGACTAAGTGGTTAAGAGCACTTGCTGCTCTTGGAGAAAGAAACTTTCAGTTCCCAGCACCCACATAACAGCTCACAACCATCTGTAACTCCAGTTCCAGGGACCCAACACCCTCTTCTGACCTCCCCAGCACCAGGCATGCACATGGTGCACACACATACAACATGTAGCCAAACACTCCAATAAAATACAAAGAAGATGGGGAATGTCTGGAAACAGGCCTGTTGGCTGGAGCTGTGTGGCCAGCTCCCCTGGGATGACTGAGGGGGACTGTAATGAACAGCTGTGTCCATAAGGGCTGAAACCTTTGGCAATTGCTGCAGAAAGCCCTTTTGAGACCACTCTAGCTTGAATGCTGCAGTTATTAATGCTAAAACAAGAGCAGAGCTTGCCAAAACAGTTCGAGTGACCAGAACCATCTCTGTCACTGCTCTTCACTGCTTTCTTTGAGGCACTCACTACTGCAGGCTTGACAGAGATGGCGCCTGCCAGGAGGTGGCTGATACCCTGCATCTGACCTGATGAGATGGGAACCTGCCCCTTGCTTGCCTGCAGCTGGCTGGATCCAAGGCCTCCCTCACTATTGCTCAAGTCCTCACACCCTAAACCTTGTTTGCATATATACAGGTAACCTTAACTGGGACCTGGCCACAGACCACCTTCTTGCACTTTCCCATGCAAGTCTCTCAATACCTAATCAGTCTCAGAATGCAAAAGACAATAAAAAATAATAAAAACAGGCTTTACAGGAACAACATAGCTATCACACTATGGGGTTACTTATAAACCATGTATTCCAAAAAGCTGGGGGAAATTGATTATAAATATAATAAATGTTTGAGACAGATATATTTGACCTAAGTACACAAAGTATGCATGCATGGAAATGTCATTGTTTTTAATGTGTCCGAGACAAAACAGACTTAATTTTTTAAATATTTTATTAAGGATGAAACAAAGGAAGGCAATCTCAGTTGTTAATGCATTTACATTATATATAGCGATATAAGTCATAGCCACACATCAACAAGTTTTGAAACATATCATTTTTTTTTTCATTTAAAATTTAGGTCATAGCCTATCAGGACACTATAGCATCTAGACTTCATGTTTTTAAGGGGTAATGGGAAACAAGCAAACAAACAAACAAACAAAAAAACCTTGAAGTTAAAACGCACAAATTAAGAGTGATATTCCAAAGTATGGATGGCACAGTAACAAATCGTAACAAGGACGCATTTAATCAGAACCAAGTCCAACATGTGTTAGGCAGTTTTCTAAGGACAAAGATGAGTAAGTCTCACAAATATGAATTAAGTCATCAGACAGAAAACATTAAGTAATCATTAGTGTCTCATGCTTGACTAAGACAAATGTAACAAATGGTTAAACAGAAATCTTATTAACTCACTAACCCTGCGTACCTGGAAATTAGCTCAAATATTGTTTTTTCCACATAAACTAATTATTGAGTTAACACAGTATTTCTTCTGCCTTCGACAGACACATGGGTCTGTAAGTTCAAATAAACTTTATTAAGTATTTGAATGTGTACATAGATATTAAGCACCTTCGAGAAGCACACATTCTAAGTGTGGAAACAGCAGGCTCAAACTAAACAAGCCAGTCACACCATGAGGCAGCAAAACAGAGAAGAGAATGGTAAGCAGATGTATTGCCAATGGAGAGAGCTTTGGCCAGAACACCTAGCAGAGACCAGGCACCAAGAGCCATGGCATCCTGTCTAGAGCTATGAAACAGACATAACAGACAGCCCCACATGGTCTTTGATGTTGTTGTTCTTCCCTTAGAGGCTGTGAGGTCCAAAGGAGGGATAAGGAAGTCCTATTAAAACAGTGGAAGGTGTAAGACTCCTACAGAGACGGGCTGAGAAGACCTGCATAGCTGAAAACAGTTTGTACAATGGAATGTGAGAAAAGCCTAGAATTACACTGAACAATTTAGACTCTGTCCTCCATAGGTGATGAGGTGCCGGAGCTCAGGAGCGAAGAGCGACTGGAGGAAAGAAGCACTTTAGACCAAGCACAAATCTGGCAGCCATCTGGAATACGATCAAAGGAGCAGGAGGAAGGAAACCGGGAGAAAGAGGAGGCTGCGGGACAGTCCTGTAACAACAGCACAGCCTAGATGAGAGAAAGAGCAGCAGCCCAGAGAGAGACAAGTCACGAGAGACTGGATACAGGCTTCCCAGACATACTGAGGAAGGAATCCACAGGGAAGAGAGCTGAAGGCCCAAGTCAGGAAGAAATGCAGGTTTTAAGCTTGAGAGAGAGACTGGAAGGTTAGCTGAGACAAGGGGAAAATAACGAGTTTTGTGGGGAAGATACCATATTCCCTTTTCAATGTGTTGAGTCTGTGGGACGACAGACGAGTCAAGCAGGATGCTTAGTGAGCAGTTGGCCATACTGAATTGCCAGAGCCACAGGAAAAACCTGAAGAACTGAGATGGCCGGAGGGAAAAGTCTATGTAACAACACGATTGCACATCTTACCTAAGAGAGACATAAAAAATATGAGCACACACAAAAATTCTCAATTTTGTAGGTATGTTTATATTGCCACCTGGAATGCCATCCTCCCTGTAGGCCACTAGCAAAAATGTCTTTTAAGTCTTTTAAGTGTCAGGCTGTGTTTAAGAAAGTGGAGCTTTGTGTATGCATTGTTTCAGAGGATCAAAGGACTAGAGGAGGAGGAAATAGAAGCAGGTGCAGAGGGTGGGGGGGCTAATGCCAGGAAGCAGAAACACAGCAGTCTCTCTCTCATCAGGATCAGGGGGTCGACCAGGGAAACACCCTAACTGTAGCTCTTAGAAGAGCGGTTGGGGGCGGGGTTGGGAGAAGGCAATGACAATTCACCTATACCATCTACAAGGACTGTATCTAGACAAAAAAATCCAAAAGTTTCTAAACTATAAGCTGAAATTCAAATGTGTGTGCACATGTTCACCTGCTCATCTTGCACCAAAGGCATGTGAGAGCCCAGAGGCCACAAGAGAGCATCAGACACCCTGGAAAGTTCCAGGAGGCTGTGAGGCATGTCATGTGGGTGCTGAGACAGAATCTTGGTCCTCTGTAAGAGCAGCAAATGTTCTTTATCACTGGACCATCTCTCCAGTCCCTAAGCTAAATTCCAAGAAAGATGGAAGGCAAAACACAGTGCCACACCATCTGTGGTGTCTGCATACTGCCCACCAGCTCAGCATCTTAAATGCAGAAAAAGTGAAGAAAACCTAAAATAGAACCAGGTGTGAAATCCCAGTTGGAGGAGGAAGACTGCTGAAAGTTTGATCCAGCCTGGGCTACAGGACAAGACCCTGTCTCAAACTCTCAAACAAACAGGAAACAGACACTTTCAGACAAATGAAAGACTTCTCTCTCTCTCTCTCTCTCTCTCTCTCTCTCTCTCTCTCTCTCTCTCTCTCTGTGTGTGTGTGTGTGTGTGTGTCTGTGTGTCTGTGTGTCTGTGTGTGTCTGTGTGTGTGTAAGCTGGAGGTTGACATCATGTCTTTCTTAGTGTTTTTTTGCTGTTGGTTTCTTGAGACAGGGCCTCACTATGACGCTCTGGCTGGCCTAGAATTCACTATGTGGATTAGGCTGGCCTCATACTCATTCATAGAGATCCTTATTTTTTAATTAGGTAATTTATCTTACTTCAAAATTTTGTGTATGTGTGTACATGTGTGTCAGTGTGGGTGCCCTCAGAGGCCAGAGGTCAGGGGTCAGATCTCCTTGGAGCTGGAATGACAGGCAGCTGTGAGCTGCCCAATGTAGGTGCTGAGAACTGAACTTAGATCCTCTGCAATAGTAGTAAGTGCTCTTAACTGCTGAGCCATCTCTCCAGCTGTTCCACCTTAGTTTTTGAAACAGGATCTCTCCCTGGAGCTGGAATCCATGGATTGGCGAGGCTGGCTATCTAGAAATCCCAGGGTTCTCCTGATTCCTCCCTCCCACTGCTAGGATTATAGGTGTGCATGGGTGTTGGGAATCCAATCACTTTACCTACTAGACTATCTTCTTCTTTTCTCCCTCTTTAAAAACAGACATTTCATTGTCACATGTGTGTCTCTTATGTGCGTATGTGTGAAGGTGTCCACATAGACCAGAACAGGGCATCAGATACCTTGGAGTTGGAGTTAGAGGCATTTGTGGACTGGGATAGAAACTCCAGCACTCACAACAGAGCAACAATCCCTCTTAACCACTGAGCTATCTTTACAGACCACACACACACACACACACACACACACACACCTACCTTTTCTAAAAGAAAGGTGTAAGTTGAGCCAGATACAATAGCACACATCTGTAATTTACAAATTCAAATCTATGCTACATGGGGAAACTACCTCAAAAAACTTAATAAAAAACAAAACAACAACAAAGAAGTATTTTAAGGAATGAAAATCAACAGAAAGAATAAACAGATAAAACTAATAATTATTGACTGCTAGAAAGTATTAAGTGTTTTGTAGATTTTAAAATATAAAAATTAAAATAACCAACAATAACATAAGTTGAGAGGGAAGAATACAACTACTAAAGTGCCCTCAGGCTCCTTCATTACCTATAACTCAGTAAGAATTCTACTTCGTGTAAATCATTTCTCAGTCCTTTGGCTAAGATCATGTGTCACATCATTCTTTAGTGGGCCAAGAATACAAGTAAGAATGCATAACCACTAAAAAGAAAACTAAAAAGAAGTAGCTGGAGAAATGGCTCAGCAGTCTAGACCACTGGCTGGGTTTAGTTCCCAACACCGACAGGGTGGCTCACAACCATCTGTAAATCTAATTCCAAGGGATCCAATGCCTTCTTCTGGTCTCCATGGGCACCAGGCACACAATGGGTACATATTCACACATGCAGGCAGAAAACACACACACACACACACACACACACACACACACACACACACACACACACACAAAGAAATCTGTGCCCCCGCTATGAGATGTGAAAAATAAAACTATAACAATGAACACCCTTTAGGGAGGCATACAGGGGAGGAAAGCAGAGGGTGGAGGGTAGTATAAAAGAAAGGAACACAATAGAATGCTTCCATACAAGCATGAGGACCTGAGTTCAAGCCCCAACAGTCACATAAAAAAAGCCAAAAAGCACGCTTATAATTCTAGTACTGGGTAGGTGAAAGACCGAAGGATCCCTGGAGCTTGCTGGCCAACCATTCCAGCTTAATCTGTGAGTCCCCGTTGCCAGTGACAATCTATCTCAAATAACAAGATGAAGGGCCAGCAAGATGGCTCTACATGTAAAGGTAACTGCCAACAAGACTGAGTTTGTCCCTGGGTTCCATACTGTGGTGGAGACCAAATTATTGCCAAGCTGCCTTCAAACCTCCACACATGTGTACACACACACACACACACACACACACACACACACACACACACACACACACACAGAGAGAGAGAGAGAGAGAGAGAGAGAGAGAGAGAGAGAGAGAGAGAGAGAACAAGTTAGATGGTAGATTAAATAGTACACATTAGTCATTGTATCCCAGGTATATAAATGAAATAGTGTCAGACTGTTGATAAGCAGCCTACTGCAGCCTGCCCAGATTACTTCAATTTCTCATTCTCCTTATTAAAATCTGTTTATCAATTCCCAATTCATTGTAAGACCATGTCTCAAAAGAACCAGACAGAATATTGTCAGACCTGGAACAAAAATAACAACTACAAATAGTTTATAGGAGACATATCTTCAGTCAAAGGACAAATAGATGCTGAAAGATTGGAAAACAATGAATCATTCGAAGTAAGTAGGTGTGAGTGCACTGTAACCCGGCACTGCTGGGGTGGAAACGGCTGACCTCCATACGCATACACACACGAATACACACACACACACACACACACACACACACACACACACACACACACAGAGAGAGAGACAGACAGACAGACAGACAGACAGACAGACAGACAGACAGACAGACAGAGAGTTGAAGGACCTATAACATAAGATCAAAAGGCACTGTATACATACACTGCTAGGCCCAATAACTTCAGAGGACATATGACTTTTAAGCTCACCTTCTCCTACCCAAGTGACCATACATACGATACACACTATGGAGTTATCAAAGGACTCAGCTCTTTCAGGACACACTGTCTAATCATGGGGGTTTATGTTGAAATAACAAAGTAAGCCTGAAACCCTCTGTGTTTGAAAATTAAGTAATTCATTTCTAAATAGCCCATGGAATCAAAGAAAACATTCTCATTATTCTTAATGGAATCAACATAATAAAACTTACAGAATACTGCCAAAGCAATACAATGACATGCAGAGCTTTCAAAGCATATATTAGAAAATGACTACTAAAAAATAAGTCAATGCGGTATTTATTGCAGAATCTACAGAATGAACAAACTAATCCACAGAAAGTAAAAACGATTGTGTGACAAGTAGATAAGGAGGTAGACACATAGGTAGGAAGAATTAATAGAAAGGACTACAACAAATCACATATCTTGGTTTGAACCTATGGTGAGAGTCATTTTAAAAAATAGAAAAAATTACTAATATCAAGAATGAAGGGCCAGGAATACAGCTCAGTGGTAGAATGCCCGCCTAGTGTGCATGATGACTCTGTGCTCCTTAGTCTAGCCCCAATATGGGAGAAAAACAGAAAGAGACGGGAGAGAAGAGCGAAATCATTAAAAGTTCAAAGCTCTCCACAGGAAAGGAATTATCAAGCATTCACACCAATAAATTTAAGTGTCCATGAACTGGATAAACTTCTAGAGAAATATAATTATCAACTGAAACAAAGCAGAAGTCTGGGAAGTTCCAGATCTATCACAGAAAACAAACAAACAAACCAACCTATCCCTAAGGAAAACTCCATCACCATTTTTAAATGAGCTGAGTTCTGAGGTGATACGAAAGAAAACGACCCCCAAAGGGAGTGGCACTATTAGAAGGTGTGGCCTTGTTGGAGAAAGTGTGTCACTGTGAGGTGGGTTTCTTCACTCTGTGACAACCGGTCAACTTCCTGTGGCCTGAAAGATGGAGCACTCTCAGCTCCAGCATTACATCTGCCTGCACTGGACACTACCATGCTCCCCGCCGTGATGACAACGGACTGAACCTCAAAAACTGTAATTAAATGTTTTCCTTATAAGAATTGCCACAGTCATGGTGTCTCTTCACAGCAATGAAAACCCTAAGACAAGTCCTATTTGAACTCTTATACAAAAAGATGCAGCAGCCTCAGTTCATCTCATAAAACTAGCATAGGTTCTGGTGTGCTGAGGACGGACCTGGAACCCTCCTTGCAGGAGCTACACAAGCACTCTCCCATGGAGCCACATTCCTAATGGCAGTACAATCTTAACAGCAAAATGTGACAATAATATTATCCCTGTGGAATAATCCTTTTGTTCACTGTGAAAATGTATTACTCAAATTGGTTAGTAGAAAGCTGACTGCCACTGGCTAGGCAGGATTTTAGGGGCAGAGAGAATGCTGGGAGGAAGAAGGGTGGAGTCTCCAGAATCTCTTAGCCAGACAGGGAAGAAACAACAAGTTCATAGATGATGCAAGTGAGCCTTGAAGCAGCACATAGATGAATAGAAATGGGTTAATTTAAGTTGTAAGAGCTGGCTGGAGAGCAGCCTAAGCTATCAGCATTTATAATTAGTAATAAGTCTCTGAATATTTAGAACTGGCTAGTGGTACAGAAAAGTCCACATACATATTACAGAAGAGGAAAACTGAGTTACCATCACTCAGGAAGATATATGCACATGGCATAAATATTAGCTAGGAGAGAGAAGGGAGAGAAAAGAGCGGAGAGAGGACGTAAGAACCTTGGTCCTGGCAAGGTTATTTAACATTCTGAAATATAAACAAATAACAAAAAAGTTCATACTGTTATCTCATTGACAATAGAAAATTATTTGCTAAGTTAAAACTCAAGATTTTTAAAAAATCAACTATTTTGGGTAGAAACTAAGAATAGAAAGTAATTTTCCTTAGGTTGACAAAGAGTATTTTGTTTTGAGACAGAGTCTCACTGTGTACCTGGCTGAAGTAAAACTCAGATGTCTGCCTGAGTCAGTGCTGAGATTAAAGGTATGCCCCACCACACCCAGCTACAAATGTCATTCTTAATTTTGAAAGCTTCCCCTGAGATTTGAAATGATACTCTTAAAAAGCGTCTCCTATCACTTCTGTTCAAAAATATTACACCAGGGGTCCTAGATAGTATAATAAAGCAGGCAGAAGAAATGTGTGGGAATTGGAAAGAAAAAACAAAATTATCATTTACAGATAATGAATGTTTTCATAGAAAATGCACAAGAATCTTCAGGGAACTACCATAAATAATGAGTAAACTCAGCAAGGCCATTGAATACAAAGTCAGTATATAAAAATTAATCATAGAACAGAGTATTTCTATACAATGGCAGTAATTATGAGCATATATTCACATTATCAAAAAGGTAAATGTATCAAAATGGTAAAATTAGAGCACTATTTTGGCTGGATTCTTGTCAGTTTGACACAAGATAGAGTTATCAGGAAGAGGAAGCTCAATGGAGAAGATTCTTCCATCAGACTTCTGTAGGCAAGTCTGTGGGCATTTTATTGATCAATGATTGATGTGGGAGGGCCCAGCCCACTGTTGGTGAGGCCACCCCAAGCAGGTGGTCCTGGTTGTATAAGAAAGCCAGCTGAGCAAGCCCTAAGGAAGCCAGTAAGCAGGGTTCCTTCGTGGCCTCTGCATCAGCTCCTGCCTTTAAGTTCCTGCCCTGACTTCCCTTCAGGATGGACTGCAAAAGCCAAATAAACCCTTTCCTCCCCACGTTGCTTTGGTCATGATATTTTATCACAACAACAGAAACCCAAGCTAAGATACTATTTAAATAGTACTAGAAAAATAAATCCAAATATTCAAAAAATAAATTTAACAAATCCAGGCATAGGAGCTGGAGAGATGGCTCGGAAGTTAAGACAACCAGCACCTGGTTTTGTTCTGCATGCATTCACGTGGCCACTCACAACCATCTGTAAATAGTTACAAGGGGGTCTGATGTCCTCTTCTGGCCTCATTGGGCACCAGGCACATGGTGCAACGATAGACATGCTAGCAAAACACTCATACACGTTAAGATAAAAAATAATAAAAGATTTTTTTTAAAAAAATGAACAATGCTTTTATAAAGAAAATTATAAATAGAAAAAAATTAAAAATAAATGGGTTTATAGGAATTAAGGTTTTTTGTTTTGTTTTGGTTTTTTTGTTTGTTTTGTTTTGAGACAGGGTTTCTCTATGGCTTTGGAGCCTGTCCTGGAACTCACTCTTGTAGACCAGGCTGGTCTCAAACTCACAGAGATCTGCCTGCCTCTGCCTCCCAAGTGCTGGGATTAAAGGCGTGCGCCACCAACGCCCAGCCCGAATTAAGGTTATTTTTGTACATATTTAATTTCTTCCCTAAATTGGTTTGTAAAAATTACAATTAAAATTATAACGGTTTGATGCAGCAGGTTTGTAAAAAATGACAAGTGACACTAAAATTATATTGAAATGAGAAGGACCTTCCAACTATAAACAATTGCTATAATCTAAAATGAGAGGACCACTGGGCATGGTGGTGGATTCTTTAATCCCAGCACACCCAGGCAGAGGCAGGAGTGAGGTCCAGGCCAGCCAGGGCTACATAATGAGACCATGTCTCAAGGAGGGGAGGGGAGTTGCTACACTGAATAAGACAAATTGTAAGGCTATACTAATGAAGAGGGAGCCAAGGACATTTATGAGCACCTGACATGACAAAGGGCACTTCATACAGTGGAGAAGAAACTATGTTTCAGTGATTAGTACTTTATTAATCAGATAACCATGTGGGGCTGTAAATATATATATATATATATATATATATATATATATATATATATATTGTCCCTACCAGACCACCCACAAAATTCAATCCCGGGTGAAATTCAAGATGACCCCCTGAAAAGCATGTTCCCTTCTCTAGTTTTAAACTGAGTTTTGCCAATGGCAAGCATTACAAAGGGATTGAGAATGGAGGCCAGGGAATTTACTCCCCAGGGTCCCTCCCAGCCAGTTTTCATGAACTGCCTGAATCCCTGTGTCGGGCACAGTTGTCAGGAAGCTTGTCATGAGCCTGTTTCCCACAGACAGGTAAGAACACCCCTCAGATGGCAGAGGTATCAGGGATCTGGAGTGGCTGGCACTAGGACACTGGGTGACTTCTTGATGCTTTACAAACATCCCTCAGGCATCTGTTAGCCTTCTACAGATTAGATTCTCTAAGGACCAGCCTGGAACTCTGAATAAACAAGGCATTACCTACATGAGTAATAGATTTGCATATCCTATCACCCAGGAATTCTCCACTCCATGTACAGTGAGGCACACAAGCAAGGCCAATTATTAAAGCAGTCATTAAAGTTCATGCTAGTACCACACTAGAAAAGGGAATATAGAAAAACAGTTCAGTAGATAAATATGGCAGGTCAAAAATCTTATAGCATTAGAAAACTGGCTGTGGAGGTTCATGTGGGTATAATCTTGGGAGGTTAAAGCTGGAGGTGTCATGAATTTGAGCCCAGTCTGAGCTACATAGTGACATCTTGTCTCAAAAGCAAAAAACAAACAAACAAAAGCACTTACAATGGAATACTACTTCCAGTAATTATATGAACTACTCAAACTTTTTATTTCAGAGCCTTTTTACACTTAGAAATTATTAATTAATATAGGATGCATTATTAGACATGCTATATATTCTATGTACTCTATATGTATGTATGTTAAGTATATGTATAGAGTATGCACTCAGTTTTTTATATGTACATTTAAAACAATAAAGATATCATATGTTAGTGTAAATAACATTTCTTTTATTTGGTTTTTTCGAGACAGGGTTTCTCTGTGTAACAGCCCTGGCTGTCCTGGAACTCACTTTGGAGACCAAGCTGGCCTCAAACTCACAGAGATCTACCCGATTCTGCCTCCCCAGTGCTGGGGATCAAAGGCGTGAGCCACCACTGCCAGGTGTAAATAACATTTCTTATTAAAAACAAAAACAAAAAAACAAAAAAAACCAACTTTTTGTTTTCCAAAACAAAATGAGATGGACACATTTTCAATATTTTTATAGTTTTAATTGTATGGCTTCACAACACAGCTCAGTTTCACATCTAACTCTGTATTTAATCTCCTGTGATTTGTTGTTTTGCTGAAACAAATGAAGAAAATCAGACTTGCACATATACTTGGCCAGCAAAGAGGAATAATTTAACCTCCTTTTCATTTTTTCTTTATTATTATTGTGTGCATGATGTGTGTTATGTGCGCCACACTGCTTTCTTGAAGGTCAAAGGACAACTCCGTGGTGCCAATTCTCTCCTTCCACCCTGACAAGAATTCTGGGGATCAAACTCATGTTGCCAGGCTTGAATAACAAGTGCCTTACACTGATTAAGTCATTTTTCTGGCCCTAGTTTTCGTTTTTTAATATTTTCCAGTGCTGGGTCCAGAACCCAGGACCTGTGCTTGCTAGGAAAGTACTCTACTAATGAGCTAAAACCCTAACCCCTCTAACAACCTTTTTAGATAATTGAGGCTATTCCTTTGAAACTATCAGCTGAGCAAATGGCAATTGTTAGGTGCTGCATACCTTTAACCCCAGGATTTGGGAGGCAGGGGCAGGCAGATCTCTGTGAGTTCAAGGACAGTTAGGGCTACATAGTGAGACCCGTCTTAAAAAAAAGCAATGTCATATCTGTATTCTTTTTTTTTTTTTTTTGGATGGGGGGGGTGTTGAGACAGGGTTTCTCTGTGGCTTTGGAGGCTGCTCCACCTCCCAGGTCCCAGGATACAGGTGTGCATCACTACGCTTAGTTTCAAGTGCGAGTCTTAGTTATCTTTTTGCTGTCGATTTTTAAAAGTAATCATAAAACAAAGGTATTATCAGTCCACATTTTTGTGTTTATTTATTTGTTTGTTTTGAGATGGGCTCTCACCATGTAGCTCTGTCTGTCCTGGAACTCACTATGTAGACCAGCAGGTCTCGAACTCACAGAGATCCGATTGTCTCTGCCTCACAGGTGCTGGGACTAAAGGAGTGCGCCACCACCGCCTGACCATATCTGTATTCCTAGCAGAGAACTTAGACTATTATATTTTATCATAATGTCGAAACTTTACCATGCATAATTTTATAATATCACACAGACCTCATTTAGAAAAATATTACTTGTTCAATCATCCAAGTTTTTTATTATATATCATTTCACTATGTGACAGGAAAAAAAATTAGTGAGGAGGGAGAGGGGAAAATTCTCAGTGGTAGAATACTTGCCTAGCATGCACAAGGCCGTGTTTAATCTCCAGTACTGCATTAATAATTATAACACACATACAAAGTGCATATGTGTATGTGTATATATGTGGTGTATATATATATATATGTATATATATATATATATATATATATATATACACATACATACATACATACATACATGTATATGTATACATACACGTATGTATTTCATTATTATCACATAGAGTGATTTTTAAGTCTGGACAAGCTGTTAGGTTCACAGTGATAGATACAGACATTTCCTCCAAACCTAATGTTCACAAAGATAATCAAATTTTAACCACCAGATGTGGTGGCACATGACTGTAATCCCAACAGTAAGGAGGTCGAGGCAGGGGGATCCTGACTTCGGACCAATCCCCATTACATATCTGTGTCTGTATTTAATCTACTGTGATTATGCTGTGTTGCCCGATCACATGAAGGAAATCAGACTCACAGATACTTGATTGGAAAAGAGGAAACTGTCTCAACAAAACAAGAACCATTACAAAGCCCTCAAATTCTACTACAACAAAATACCATCAGCTTTTTTTTTTCTTTCAAGTAACAGCTTCACTTTATTTTTAAGAAAATGTCTGCCAAGTACCCCTTCGTAAGCAACCACAATTTACCTCTCAATCCTCCTATCACATAAAAAATGAAGGCCATGACAAAGTAGCAAGTGTAGCTTATAATTCCGATTACAACACGCATGCTGCTGGTCGGGCAGCCTCACATGTCCCCACACAGCAGAAGCACTAATGCACACTCGGCGCTTCACCCAGGATGATATTAAAAAGATGTATTCTCAAGGGTTGAGATACAATAAAATTAATCATTTTTCCTGCTCTGACAAGGACATTCTCAGGTAAAACTACCCACAAAGCTCAGTGAAGGGAAAAAGCACTGTGAACGCAGCCTGCAGTCACTACCTTTACCCATGAGAAGGTGTCATGAGCTTTAGTCATTGCTGCCCTTGGACCATATAGACATCAATGGGGAAGGAAAAATGACAGAATGATTATGAAAGTGGTTTTGACCTCTCAGTTTTCCTGGAAAGGGTTTAAGGAAATCTCACTGACCACACTATGAAAACTACTGAAATACATCAACACAGAACAGTGTGGCTCCATCTATAAAATGTAATGCCACGCAAACAAAAACCACAGACACTGCATGAGACTCATTTACATGAAAACATAAAACCAGGTACATATTATAAGTTGAAAAACACACTGGGAGATTTTAACACATTTCTCTCATAACTGACACATGGTTTTGTTTTGTTTTGTTTGAGACCTGGTCTCTTATGTGCCACTATGCCTGGCTGTTTTATGTGGGTCCTGGAGGCTGAACTCAGGTCCTCATACTGGTGTGGCAAGCATTTACTGACTGACTATAAAAGTTTAAACAGTACAATTAAAAGCCTGATCTAGTGGCCACATATAGACCAGTACACCAAACAGTAAAAGACTACAATCTTTACAAACATAAAGAACACTCCCCAAACTAAGAGTATATTTACAGAAAAGCATTTTTAATAAAAATAAGGATCTAGCTAGTCATGGTGGCGCATGCCTTTAATTCCAGTGCTCGGGAGGTAGAGGCAGGGAGATCTCTCTGAGTTCGAGGCCAGCCTGGTCTACATAGTGAGTTCTAGGACAGACAGAACTACATGGTGAGAGCCCATCTCAAAACAATCAAATAAATAAACAAAAACAAAAACAAAGACTGACATTATCTTTGTTTTATGATTACTTTTAAAACTCAACAGCAAAAAGATAACTAAGAATCACACTTGAAACTAAGCATGGTGGTACACACCTCTAATCCAGGACCTGGGAGGTGGAGCAGGAGGAGCAGGAGTTCTACACTTGCTTTCGTTACACAATGAGTTTGAGGATAACCTAGTCAACAAAAAACCCTGCCCTGCCTTCAAACGCCAAAAAACGGGCTGAGGGACAGTTCAGTTGTTAAAGAGCTTGCCATAGAAGCATGAGTTCAGACCCCTAACACACTCATTAAAAAAAGTTAGGTATAGTAGGATGCATAGCCAAAATCCCAGGGCTGGAGACAGAAGATCCCTGGAGGTTACTGACTAGCCATTCTGGCCAAATTGATGGGCTCCAGGCTTAGTGAGAGACCTGTCTCAAAGAATAAGGTAAATGGGAGCTGGAAAGATGGCTCAATGGTTAAGAGCACTTAGTGCTCTTGCAAAGGATCTGGGTTCGGTTCCCAGCACCCGCACATCAGCTCACAACCAACTATATAACTCCAACTCTCTTCTGGCCTCCACAGGCAAATAGGCAGGCATGCACAGAGCACACGTATATACATGCAAACAAAACTCTCACACATGTAAAATAAAAATAAATATTTTTTTAAAATAAGGTGAAAAGTGATTGAGAAAGATACCTAATGTTGACCTCTATCTAGCCTTCAGTCACACATGTGCATGCACACATACATGAACATGTACATATAACACACACACAAATAAAAAATGGGGAAAACAAAAAACAAACAAAACACCAACAACCCCAGCCTGTAGTCCAATCACTCAGGAAGCAGAGGCAGGAGAATTGCTGCAAATTTGACACCAGCCTTATCTATGTAACAAGCTCCAGACCAGCAAAGGGCTACCTACCCAAGGAGATCTGTCTCAAAAATACCAGAAACAAAGCAAGCAAACCAAACCAAGGGGTGGGGGAATTAGAAAATACTTAAGAGTGAGTAAGGAGACTTGGTGTCTCAAATCTGTGAGGTGATGGAAGCAGTACTGAAGAGATCTTGACAGTTTTCTGTGGGTTTTGTAGGAGGGAAGATGAAAATTAGTGATCTGAGAATTTGGCTTCAGGGAGAGTAAGTCCAAAGAAAAGAACACACAGCCTACTTGCAGTCAAGCCTGTCTGGAGGAAGCTGTTTTATCTTTCCCACACCACATGGCCAAAGCACAGCCTATCTTTCTCTATCATGGCACTTCAACTGACAGTTTCAACCACCCAGTTAATTCCAAGCAAGCATAGCAAGTGCAGTGGCAGCAGCTCTCCCAGCCCCAGTGGCAACTGCTCCAAGAAGAATTTTGGGTGGGAACCTTTCTCCATCTTCTCTAAACCCTGCTGTGAACTTAACACTTCAAGAAAAAACTTAAATTGCCCTTCTGTACAGACCTAGAATCATGATTTGAAGAAACTCAGAAATTCACTTAGGTTAGAGGAAATACACACAGACAGACAGACAGACAGACAGACAGACACAGACAGACAGACAGACACACACACACACACACACACACACACACACACACACACACCAGCTGCAAAGACTTTGAACTATCATGAGGGATGTTGACAAATTTCGTGAATGTATATGCACTTGTGTGCAAGTGTGAAGACCAGAGGATGGCACCAGGCATCCTCTATTGTTCTCAATTTTAATTTTTAGAGTTATTTATTCTATTTATGTGTATGGACATTTGCCTGCTCTCACATGGAACCTGCTCCCTGACTGGCCGCCCCCCATCCTCCTGGCTCTGCCTTTGATGCTGAGCCCTGAGGCATGGACTGCCACATCCAGCTTTTCATGTGACTGCTGAGGACACACCAAGCACTTTATCCACTATGTCACCTCCTCAGTTGTTTTCTCCCTTTGTTCTTTCCCTTGTACCAATGCAATATCTCTCCCCTTCCATCTCCTTTCTCTCTCCTCCTTGCAAATATCTATAGTGTCCACTAATGGAACTAAGGTAAAGCCTTCTACAAACACAGCCTGGCTCCTCTCCAAGCTGATGCCCTTTATCGTGTGTGTGTGTGTGTGTGTGTGTGTGTGTGTGTGTGTGTGTGTGTGTGTGTGTGTGTGTGGGTTATAGGTCAGCCTAATGTGTTGTTCCTCAAGACAATGGTACTTATTTTTGTTGATGATGTTTTTCAGGAAGAGGTTTCTCTCTGTAGACCAGGCTATCCTCTAACTCGCAGAGATTCTCCTGCCTCTGCCTCTCCCACCCCCAAGTGCTGGGATTAAAAGCATGAACTACCATCACCCAGCTGTGCTTATTTTTGGAGACAGGATCTTTCACTGGGATTTATGTCTCATCAATTAGGCTTAGATGGGTGCCCAGCAAGCTCTAGAGATGCTCTGTCTCCACCTCCCCAGCACTAGGACTATGAGCTTGTGCCATTGTCCTGAGCTTTTCTGTGGGTTCTGGAATCAAACTTAGGTTCTCATGCTTGTGTGAGCCGTACTCTACGTGAGAAGAAATCTTCCCAGACCCTCCAGTACATCTTGGTTGTGCTTCTCTCCTTTCCAGTCCTGCCTAAGTCACTGCACCAGGCTTCAATTCAAAACTGAGGTGCCCTCTAATGTTCAAAGTCCACATTGGCATCTGACTACAACATCTTGAGATACCTTCAGTCTCTCTTTAGTGGTATGAAAACCACAGCCCTTGATCATTGTGGGTTGGAGGAGAACGGCCCCATGCATTCATATATTTGAATGCTTAGTCACCAAGGAATAGAACAGTTTGGGAAGGATTAGAATGCGTGCCCTTGTTGGAGGTTTCAAAAGCCCATGCCAGTCCCAGTTTCCCTTCTCTGTCTCTCTTCCTTCCTCCCTTCCCCTCTCTCTGTGTATCCCACCTCACAGACAGAAAAATGAAGAGGAGATAGAGAGGGCTCAAAAACTACTCATTTGCCATCCTCTCCTCTGCTGGTTCCCTTTATCAGCAGACTCCACTCCCAATGCTACCCTGCCAAAGAGTCCTTCACTGACCCACTGGGGTACCCATTCTGCTTCTAGCCTAATTTAAACCCTGTTTCATTTCCTTATAGGGACACCTCATAAATACAGGGCACTCACTGCGTTGCACCTACACAACACATGTACTTGGTAATATTACATAAATGAACAGGTTCCCACTGACTGAGTTTTGAATTACTTGTGAGCGTCAACTAACTTATTTTTGCATATAAAATCCAACCACCTTTTCCCGATTTCAGGCCATTGCTATCAACTTTTCTGTGTCTCTCCCTTCTAAATTGATGCTAGTTTCATCCATGCCACCATTCCACCTTCAGTCACTGTCACCTGCCTGTCGTTTCCTCAAACCAATTTTCTCATTCTAGATTTGTACCACTTTTATGTCTTGGGGCCAAGGAAACCATAAGAGGGCAGCAGATCCCCTGAAACTGGAGTTACAGCTGGTTGTGAACTGATGTGGGTGCTGGGAATCAAACCTTCTGGAAAGGCCACCAGTATCTTCACCCTTGAGTGAAGAGTACTCTCCAGCCCTTGCTACTTTCTGAAACATGATCTTACTCTTTAGCCAAGGCTGGCCTCTAACTCATGGAAATCCTCCTGCCCACCCCTCACCCTTGCCCAAGTGCTGGAATCATGCATGTGAACCATGACACCCAGCCCATTCTAGACTCTGCAGTATCTAGCATTCTTCCTCTGCCTTACCCTAAGTTATTTTCAGTAACTTCTATACAAAGACATGATCAGTGATGGCAACATAAATGCCAACCACAGGACAACCACAGCCTCAATCTTATCCCCAATTGTTTCCTCTGAAAAACCTCAACATTCTTCCTTCCTACTCCCCTTCATCCAAATGAAGCTGTCCTTGCTCTCCACCGAGACCTCTGAGGCCAGGCTCCTTGTCCTTCTACTCTTTGTTGTCTCCATCCTCCTGTAAATCAACTCTCAATGATCGTTAAATTCCCTGGCCTTTTTGCCACATACTCCCTTCACATGTTATCCTCTAGCGCAGCACTTGCAAAGTTTTCAAACACCATTTCATCACATCTAATCGCCGACTGAATCACTTAAATGTAGCATTGTTAAAATCTGAAGAAGAGCAGGAACTGTCTAAGCAAAAATCTTCCCATCTTTAACAGAAACATAATGTTGAAAGGGTGTGGGAACCCCTATTCCCACTGCTACAGCAGTGTGTATAATGTAGATTGTACACCTCCCCAGGTTACCCTCCCAGGGCTATTGAGAAGAACTACTCACGTAGATAAGTCCTGAATAGTAGCGATCCTTCAGATTATGTAAAACAGACGCTTCGTTCAAGCATGTCAACTCCGCCATGTCCTCCACCTTGGAGAACTTCGGTGGGTTCATCTTCTGAATGTCATCTTTGTTGACCATTGCTTTCTTTCCATTCTCTGCCAGCTCCACCATAACTTCATCGCCCCGTTCTTCTTTGATACTAGCTGCCTCAAAACCATGGCGTTCTGATGGGATCCATACCAGCTTTTTAGCTGTCCAATCAGCCTGAGTGGCAGGGTTGTAGATGACAGCCCTGTCCACAAAGAGATACCTCTCGGGATCCTCCAGTCCAGTTCTCTGGGCCATTGTAAACAGAAGGATCCAAAAGTAATTGCCTCTAGAAGAGAAGGGCAAAATTAGATGCTTATGAAATACAAAATAATTTACAAGTTTGACTTTCTAAGAAGCTTAAAGCAAAACCCTGGATAAACATAAAACATACAGTTAAAGAGCCAAGTATCCCTCCCTCCCCACAGCTACACTACCCCATTTTCCAAGGTAAACTTCAGGGGTAACCACTAATCATGACTCTGGTTGTCTAATGACCATCCAAGATCTGCCCTCAGTTACCAAAGGCAGAGGCAAACAACAAGGTTTCAGTGTGACCTTTTTTCCTTGCTATCTCCTCTTTCACCCTCACCGCAAATTAAGTAAGGAGTTATGAAGGGAAAGGCCAAAGAAGAAAAATAAAACAAACACACATAATAAAAGGCCCATGGAGTAGTACTGGAATTATTGTGAGTGACCACAGGCCATAGCTACAAAAACACTATGACTGCCAGAGAGTAAGGAATCAGGTCCAGGGAATAGCTCAATGGTGGAGAATTTGACTGGCATGTACAAGGCCCCTAGGTTCCATCCCCAGAGTACAGAAACAGGAGGAGAGAGACAGACACACACAAGTGAAGACTATATCAATTAGAGTTAAATAATGTCTTCCAGTTCACCTTCAGACAAGACTCAAGGCAATCCCCCTATAGCCTCACAATGGCCCTTTAATCTGTTACATGGGAACCACAGAAGACAATTACAACTTGGCTTCAACCAAGCCTTTCAAGAATGTGGTGACACCTATTCAGTTCTCCATCTCTATCCATCAACTGTTCTCACTTTGGCATCGCCACCTTCCACTACCCTCACCTCCCACCAGTGTCCATGTATAACAGTTCCCTCTGAGTTTAAAACATTCCATCCTTCATGAAGTTCCTTAAGCAGGAAGGTAAACAACTCAACATAGCTTCAGGAAATCCCTGAAACTAAGTAGATTCACTAGGCCCCTCCCTGCCAGAGTAAGCAATAAAAGCAGAGAGCCCCTCTCAGAAGAGCAGAGCCAAGCTATAAAGAAGACTCTCTCACAAGCTGAGAAGCAAAGAAGACTCTGAGAGCAGACCAGATGTCTAGAAGAAGCAGAAACCGGCTGAACTACCTGGAAGAGGGTTACACCAACTGAGGCACCTGGAAAGCACACACTCTCCAACCTGTGCAGCTGCCTGCAAGCTGTGCAGTGTGTTCCAGGTACCCAGCTTTGTGAGCTGTCACCCATGGTAGGGTGGGCTTTGGAGATGCAGCTGTCTTTGAGTCATTTCTACTCCAGTAAGCCCTCACCCAGTCCTGTAAGTAACTGTAACAAAACTCATTGGTTCACCAAGTTGAACTTTAGTGGTATCTGTACTTTGGTCTGTAGTAGGCTCCCTGTCTGGGGTAAGGAGACATGTGTGCTGTATCCCTAGAGGGAAAGTCTTAATAACACACCATATCTTCCATTAACAGTGTGTGGCCCCAAAGCAAACCTAATATTACAGAAAAGGATCTAACCAGTACATAAGAAATGAATCATTAGTAACTTAAGCCACATTGAGGAAAGGTCTGTTCTGTGACTGTTACAACAGTCAGAGCTCAAAATACAATTGGTTTGTTTAGTGCTCAATGACTACTGGTGCATAAGGAGCTAAGCAAATCTCTGGGCATGTTAGGGTGAGGCAGCTCTCCTATAGTTGGGAATTAGCCTTCTGATGTCACCTGTTATTCCTTCCTGACAGCATCTTTCTAGAATCAAACATTTCTTGCTATTACTCCAAAGTCCAAGGTATTACAAACTTCACAGGAAGTTTCTAAGACTTCATCCAAATCAACCCAAGAAACCAAGTACTGACTTTTACTCTTATCAGATCTCTGACTTCTCCCCTTAACCCAGCTCGCCAGAAATATGAGGGGCTCTTGGTAGGTGAGAAGATCAATAAGTCATCCTTTGTAGGTTGAATGGAAAACATTATGAAGTCATCCAAAGTTGTAAATAGGTCATTAACCTTGAGTCTATAAATAAACCTCAAGCTCCATGAGCTCCTTGAAATGGTATAAACCACGCAGTACACATAATGTGTGCATTATTCTAAGGAGACCAACCACCCATAGCTTCAAATTCTCAAAGGGCTATCTAGACCCTGAAAGATTAACTGCTGACAGTGAGCACAGATGCTAGCTCTCTAACCCCTAAAAAGAGGTTCTAACAGCCAAAGAGCTGTGATTCTCCAGAAAGTATCTGTTACACCATGCTCTGAAGCAGTGGGTCTCACACTGCAGCATGCATTGACAGTATAGGAAGGATTATTAACATACGGCTTGCTGGACACCATCCCCAGAGCTTCTTACTCGGTAAGTCTGGGGTGACGCTTAAATTCTGTATTCCAACCCCCACCCCCCCACCTTATTCTTTAACTGTTTTTTTTTGGGGGGGTTGTTTGTTTTTGAGACAGGGTCTCACTATGTAGACCTGGCTATCCTGGAACTCACTCCATAGACCAGGCTAGCCTTGAATTTACAGAGATCCACCTGTTCTGCCTTCTGAGTGCTGGGATTAAAGGTATGTGTCACTATACTTAGCTACCCCATTGAGAGAGAGAGAGAGAGAGAGAGAGAGAGAGAGAGAGAGAGAGAGAGAGTGTTTTGCCTGCACACCCGTGGAGGCCAGAAGAAGGTGTCAAATCCCTTGGAACTAGAGTTAGTAGATGGTTGTGAGCCACAGTATGGTGCTAGAAATGGAACCCAGGTCCTCTGCAAAAACAAGTCCTCTTAACTGCTAAGCCATCTCTCTAGCCGAAGACTGTGTATTTCTATCAGCTGGTGATAGTGCTATTGGACCTGGATCCCTTTTGACAACCACTCTTACACAGTTCTCTCTCCCATCTACAAATAGAGTTGCTATCCTATTTTATAACTTAAACCCACATTTGCATCTAAAGCAAATACGGGAGAGAGGGCAATACAGAAGTATGGTGAGGTTTGGGCTTAGCTGTCTTTCCAGTTTAGACTGCACAGTGGTAAGAATGCAGGGGTCACCTCAGAAGAATGTGAATTTGAGGGCAAATAATAGGCCACATTTTGGAGGTACAGACTCTAATAAAAGTGAAAAAATTCAATTACAACAAAATCAATTTATCTTATTCTTAGTTGGCCAAACTGCATATATGGCATTTTGAAAAGTATCCTGCTGTCTGTAAGTCTGCATACATTAATTTACTGAACATGTAGAGACCATTTTAAATCTGGAAAAACTTAGCAAGTCATTTCTATAGCAGGTCTAGAAAAAGTAAATTGTGTAATTTTTTTGTTACTTTATCAAATGTGGACATTAAAAATTTATTGGCACATGTTTAAGATGTAGAAATACTAATTTAATGTAAAAAAAAAAAACCTGGTGGATAATGAAATTGCAATCACCACATGCCTCTAGCTTTCTGGGGAAAAGATAACATACACACACCTCTTTGGTTTTGAGCCCCAGGCTCAAAAGCCCCAGCCTTAGAAGTCAGTGTGTAGATGAAGCTGGTTTTGAACTCCTAAAGTTTCTGCCTCCACCTCTCAAGTTCTAGGATTACACTATGCACCACCATGCCCAACCTCATTTATTTTTTTTTAAATGAAGTCAATTCTTTGAGTCTTTAGTTGAGCAGTAGATTACAAATTATTTTTATTTTTAACATGTCCAGACTTTTCTATTAAACCCCGTGTGGATGGTTACCTGTCCCTGGCTGGTGTTGGCCAGTTAGCCTGGTCCCTGGTACATAACAGAGAACCCAGATCTACCGTACATAAATGGCCCCTGTCTTTAAAGTTCACTTCAGCCTCCCACAACCAAAAACCTTCCCTCCTGACCCAAATGCTACCCTTTCACACTTTCTTTTCAGGTCAATCTAGCAATTCAATCCTTCCTTCTCCTCAGCCTCCTCGCTGCCCTTCTGGCAGTCTCCTCGACCTACCTAACTTACAAGGCTTACTCGGCAGGTAGGTGCTCCCAGGGCTGTTTAATTCATAGGGTCTGTGAGACCAGTAAAGATGCTTCAGTTAGTTTAACTTTTCACTTGTGCTTGCCAAGTATATTGCATTTTTGTACTACATTGCACATTTGGTATTATATCTGATTTTAAACTGGTATTTAACATGTACAACTTGCAAATATTTTGCCTTGCTGAAAGGCTAATATCACAATTTTCAAAACAAATAACCTTCTTATGCATCCCTAATTACATCCAGACACTATTCTAATGAATTACACATATCAAGGCCTTAACCCTCACAAAAGGGGCACAAGGTAGCTTCCATTAATAACTCCATTTTACAAATGAAGAATCCAAAGAATGCTGAGAACAGACAAGTAAGTAAGAGGCCCAAGGTCACACAGCAGAGGTCACAAGTAGCAGAGGAAGTCTTAAGTCCAGAGACCAGGCTACAGTGATCAAAGTCAAGTGGACAGGGAATAAATTTTGAAGGACATTTAGCATCCATATTACTTGTTACCACAATTAAAAAGTCCTGTCTACTAATAATGGGTTAAAGATTATAGGTTCAATCGATGAGCACATTAGCACAATCTGGCATAGACTTTACATTTGGAAGGAAAATGCCTACATTTAAGAAAAGGGGGGAATAAAAAGGAATCTCTGGAGTAGACAGGCATGGAGAGAATTTGAAGGTATTCTCTGACACCTGAAGTAACTATCTAACTATAATGAAATCGTTTATCAGTGTATATATAAATTTGCCTCCTACAGAGTCAAAGTTCCTATCCCTTGCATTGGTTGTAGACAACCAAAACCTGGGGCATCCACCCAGCTCATTTTTTACTTCCAGTGAAATGCCACCTAGCAAAAATTCTCAACAGCCTCCCAACACCCAAGGTAGTCGTGGGCAGAGGAAAACAATTCAATTTTATGATCAGACTGAATACACAAGAACAAGTAAAATAATGCCAGCTAGTCACCCCAGAAGATGCTTCTGGAACAGATGAAGTAAATAAGAACTGCCCCAATCTGTGTAATGCTGTCTACTATCGAGGTCACTGGCATTACACGGCTGCACGAATCTCTTAATTTATCAAAATTCCACTTATCTAAGCAATCACAGGCACAAAGGTAAGACCTGCTATGAAGCCCTGCACTAGCTCCCAAATAATGAAATACTTCCAAAACTTGAATCTTTAAACCAGGGATTTTAATTCCCCATATGTGCTAACAATGTACATCAAACGCTGAAGCATATGGTCATTCACCCTACAACGGCGCCCTTCAAATTTTCCTCCATCTCGCTCTCTATCCAGTCTCTTCATTGTAATGATTTCCCTAAGGAGCCCAAATACATAGCCAAGCACTCACAGGTCACATCCTTTTGCTGCAAAAGCTTCTGGTATATCACACAATTGCACCATATGCTTTCTGCCGATAAGGATGGGGAGAACGGAATTTAAGATGCAGAAGTAAGGAGATACATAAAATGGCTACTTTTCAGAACCGGAGACAGACAGGACATACTTAAACATCAAAAGCACGAGGCTACAAGAATAGTTAAAATAGAGGCAGACTGATGAAGGGGATGAAACAATGAACAGATTATAAAGTTTTCCAGAGTCGGATACTATCAGGAATAATTAAACCTAATCCAAAGCATCATTAGTTCCAATGTTTAAAAAAACAAAAACAAAATCTCAGCATAGCCAAAGTATTACATTTAGTATTATTTTATTCAGCAAAAACAGCAGTCTTTGTTCCATCCGCAGTCTGGATCTACCCCGCCTGCTTTTCCCTACCCCACCCCAACCCACCCCACCCCCTTCCATCCACCGCAGTGATCTTGAAGAGAGCTGCAGAGGCCCCAAGAAACAAGAGATAACGGTCGTAGGTAGACACCCGGTTACCCAAACCTCACCAGCTCGGGTCAGACCCGCCGAGTGGCCACCTCTTCCCTAAGGCCCCACTTCCTAGGCAGGCCCGAGTGGGGGCCTCTCGGGTCCCTGGGCCGCATCCGCCCACCACAGGCCCACAAAGCCCCGCCAATGCCACGGACTCCACAGCTCCAACTTCCCTCCGACCCAATTCCACTTCAATTCTATGGGATCAGGGTGTGCCCCCCCCCCCAACTGCAGAAGGCCAGAGAGAGATTCTCCGGCGAGCCATTTCCAGATCACTTACACAATAAAGCGATCCAGAAGCGAGGGCTGACCCTCCCCCCCCCCAACCAACCCCGCGGCCGCTCCGCTACAACGCTCCCGGGCCACATTTCCCGCCTCGTTCCCCCCAACCGCCCAGGCCTCGCCCGGCATCCACCTCCCGGTTCCCCATGGTCCCCAGCAAGCGTGGCATGCCGTTTAACTCCCGCCCTCCTTCCCCTCGCCCAGCTCGGGAGCCCCTCGCCCGCCGCACGCTCCCCAGACCACGCAGAGCTTCATCCCACCGGTCCCTAAACCTCACAGATACAGGGTCCGCCTTCTGAGTCCTCGGAGAACCCCTCAGTCGCGCCTGGGAAAGCCCTACTCGGCCTAACCCACCATGCAACCCACCCAAGGTCCCTTCCTTCCCGCGCCCCTAGCACCGAGATCACATCCCAGGACCCAGTCCTTTCCTAAGAGGACAGACACGCCGAGAGCCTCCGGCCTCGGATGAGGGCACTCACCTCCCAACCCCACGCTTCCAGGGCTCCAATGCAACCGGGAGTTGGTCTCCACATTCCCACCCTCAGATCTCCATCCTCATCCCCTCCAAGGATCGTCCCCACGCACACCCAGCCCTGATCTCTGCAGGGGTCTCACTCTCAGGGACCTCACTGCCTATCCCTCCGGGGGGGTCTCTCCATCTCCATACACTGGGGTCCCGTCACCTCCACAAGGTCCGCTCTCCACAGCCCAGTCTGCCTTTCCCAGCGCTCCGTCTCTGTGCTCCACAGTCGCCCGGTCCCCCAGCCCGGGTTCTTCTCCTCCGGGTCGCCCAACCGTCCCCGCTCCCGGGGACACCGCACTCGGACCCAGGCAACCGCACCTCTCACCTTCAGCCGAAGATGGTGGCGCCAGCGCACGTCCCCAGCAGCGACCACAGATCCAGCGTCTTAGTTCCAAACCCACCGCTGCCTCCGCCGGGCTCCTTTAGCACTGCCGCTCGCGCCTGCCCCACCCACTCCCACCCTCATTGGGCCAGCTCCACGCCCATCACCGCCGCCCCCAGACCCACTGGTCGGTTTGCGCGCCCATCTCCCAGGAAAGACGTTAGCAACCCGAACGAAGCTACCTTCCCAAGTCCGGCTCCCTCCACCCACCTGGAATGATGCTCATTGGCTCCCGCTCCCAACCTAGGCCCACAGACTCTCAATCTCATAGGCTGACCCTCATGCCCGTCAAAGACGCCGGGAGGTGCGGCCGGGGCAGTGGAGGGCGATTGGCTGGCCTGGGGGGGAGATGGACAGCTGAGACTAACTGGGAGCCGGGCGATCCCGCGAGGCAGCGGCGCCGACCCTGCTGGGGCGTGCGCGTTGCGCTAGCCCGGGCTGGAGGGCAGTGGGGCAGGTGTGCTGCAGCAAAAGCCCCCGTCTCCCTCTGATCACGTCTCGCTGTAGCGTCGGGACGCGGCTGCAGCCCATTCGAGCGTTCTGCGGCCCGTCCGCTTGCCGCAGCCACTGGGTCCGGCAGCCAGACCCGCTTCCACAGAGGAATTGCGGGACCCGGGAGCTGCCTGCAGGGGCGGGGCGGGAGCGCGGTCCTAAGGCCTGACGTCACCCTGGAGCTTCAGGGGGTGGGAGCCGCTGCTGTGCGGCTCACCTGCAGTGGGGGAGGGGTGCGGCTCAGCCCATGCGCAAGAGCTCTGTCCTGACCCGGCCGCAGTCCGCTTCGACACTGAGGCCACCAGGGTCCCCGCTACTGATGCTTTTTTCCGGGCGCCCGCCATCCACCATCCTCTCGTGGCCCGCCACAGTTGGATGTTTGCAAGCGGATAAAACCTGGTTGCTCAACCTCTTAGGCTGGACTGAGATTCCAAAAATATGAGAAGCCAAAGGGTCTGGCAGAGGAGACGTGAAAGCGACTTCATTAGTTCATATATTCATTCACTCATTCATTCCAGTTCCTTACAGAAGAGAAGCTGGGTAGGGTTTGCAGATTCCTGCGGTGTTGTCGTATCCCCTAGAGCCAAAGAAATTAGTGGTTCAAATGCCTTAGAAAATGCCGAGGACCTTAGGTGGGGGTGGGTTCAAAAATAAGGAAACTGGAAAGTTGAAGTAAAAATAAATGTAATGAAATGCCTGCAGAATCTAGTCAACTCTTGATTATACTAGCACAAATGTATAAAGTCAAAAATCACACGAGCAAAATGGATTACTTGTTCTTATAAAAAGAAAAAAATTTCAAAAAACAATGCTCCAAGAATTTTAGTATTTAGTATTGAATATATGAGTTTGTTTTAATAGATATCTTGTAAATGCCTGGGAAACTTCTAGACTGATTTTTTTTAAGTGGAAAAAAATCAAAAACAAGGCAGGAAATGATAAGAAAGGGTTGGTGGAATTCAAAGAAAGCTCCAAGGCAGCTGAATGCAGAGCCCTTCAAGTGGAAGTCAGAATTCTTTGTCCTTTGTCCTGGTGCAGTCTCCACCCCCACCTGCCCCGCTGGTGTGGCTGCCCCCTGTCCAGGTGGCTTGCGACTTTGGCACCACATGAAGAATTCTGTCCTTGTGAAGTCTACAGAGGAAGCATAAATCAGCTGTACAAAACACGTCACTGGTAGCCCTCTTCTCACTGTTTCAGTATTTAGAATAAAGACTTGCATATCTATAAGGGCTGAGTCTAAGCTTTGTCACCCAGTGAAGTCATTTCTAAAAGCAGCATTCCACGCTTAGAGCAGCCACACAAATTGCCCCCAGGAAAGCCGTCAGACCTGTGGGTCTCATCATTTCAAAACTTCCTCATAATTTTACAAGCTCAATGGACCATCAGAAGAAGAGAACAAGAGGTTCGGCAGAATTAAAACTTACAAAGACATCTGTCTTGATGAGTGCTCAATAACAAACTGTCCCTAAGTATATTTGTAGCTCTGGAGTCTCTTCGTGGTTTCCTCTGCCAGATATCTCCCATCTGAGTACTAATCAAGCCCGGTCCCATTTTCCTTCTGGACCCAAACAAGATTTGGCATGATTAGACTAAGATGTCCACAGATGTCTGTGCCACAACTCTGTCTGGATAGGAGGGAAATTAAAAAAGTAACAGGTTCCAAATCTATCTTCTGCCCATTCATGCTTCAACTCACCACTCAAGCCTTCTTCCCAAGTTCCCTGGATCTTCCTTTATGCTTCCTCCTCCCTTATTTTCAAACCTAGGCCCCCAGTCTCCATCCCAGAAAGGCTTCCCCCACTCTACCCTTCACCAGCACAAAGGAAACACAGGACTTAGAATCAGACCTGGCTCTGAATGCAACTCTGCTGCCACTACACTGAGAGCTCAGTCTTTGACAAACTACCTCATCTCTAAAAGAAGATATAAATATGTACTTGGAAGATCCATTTATCAAATAATGTTGAATTGATGGTTTACTGAGTAAAAATAATGTGACATTATGGATTAATAGGTTGAAAATTCTGTAGTACAAGTTCATTACAAAGAGTGAGGAAACCCTCGTCTTTATCTGTAGTAATTTTAGCTGGTGACGTAGACTGCTTTTACTTCTAAAAGCAAAAGTTCACAGACCATTGTTTGGCAGGGACTAGGTCAGAAGTCCAAACTCATTCCCTCGGGGCAGTTGGAGCATGTGAGCTTGTTTTGTTGCATGTGTTCAGAACTGATAGACAGCTTTTTTTTTTTTTTTATGAATGAATTCCAACATTTGAAAATTAAGAGCTATCCAGCATTGTTAGTCATTAGGGAACTATAAATCGAAACCACAATGAGCTCCACTTCATGCCCACAAGACTACAATGGAAAAGTTAAGGGTAATGAAATGACACCCACTAGACTACAAAGAAAAAGTAAGGGCATAGCAAATGCTGGCAAGGACCCAGAGAAACAGGAACTTTGCAGTCGTCGAGGGAAGGAATGTAAAATGTTGCAGCCATTTCGGAAAATAAGCATTTTCTTTAAAAGATAAGTGTGTTGTATGCTTTTGTCCACAATAAGAAAGAAGTTAAATATAAATTTACCATCCAATCCCACAATTCTATGCTTAAGTATCTTTTAAAAATAAAAAAGTGGGAGGTTGGGGGAGATCCAAAAAATGTACACAGAAATGTTCCCCCAGCATCATTTATAATAGCCAGAGGATAGAAACAACCTAAGTGAGCATCAACTGATAAAGAGATACACAAAAGTGGTAGATCCATGCAACAGATTACCATTCGGCAATAAAAAGTAATAAACAATGGGTGTAACCGGCATGAATGAACCTTGAAAACTTTATGCGCACTTGAAAAAAGCCAGACACAAAAGCACATACTGAATCATCCCATCTGCATGGAATGCCCATAAAAGGCAAAGCTAGAGACAGAAAGTAATATGGTACTTGCCTGAGATGACCTCTGGGGTCAGGAAGGAGGGACAACACAAGATTCTATAGTAAATGAACATAAGAGATCCAACTGGGGTAATGAAAATGCTCTAAAATTGACTTATGGTACCACTTGCACAATTTGGTAAACGTACAAAAAAAAAAAAACCCAAACCATTAAATTGTATACTGAGAATTATAGAAATATGTAAATATACCTCAAAGTTGTTTTTAAAAATGAAAAGGAGCTAGCTGGCACACAAAAAACCTAGATTTCTAGCTTTTCTATAAAAATTTAAAGATCTGGAAATCCAAAAGTCATTTGTTGGTGTCTTAGCTGTTGCTCATTTTTAGAAAAAGCACATATTCCTTGGGATGTTATTGTCACCACTCCTCCCTGCTGTCTCTTACTGGTGACCTGATTTACTCATTGAATATATTTATCTGGTCATTATTATAGTGTGTTTGTTTTGATGTTGTTTTCTTTTTCAGTTTTGAGATCAAACTGAGGACCTTGGGTATGTTAAAAATAAGTGCTCTTCTGTAGGTGAACTTTCTCTGTGTCCCCACAGCCACTCCCAAATATCTATTAGGAGACTTAATATTAATTATAAGTGCTCAGTTGATGGCTCAGGTTTATTACTAACTAGCTCTTACAACTTAAATTAACCCATTTCTATCAATCTATGTGCTGCCCTGAGGCAGCACATGGCTTTTAGCTTTTCTGTATGTCCTTCTCCCTTTCTGTCTGGTTGGCGACTCCTCTGACTCACCTCTCCTTCTTCCCAGCATTCTCTCTGCCTTGAAAATCCTACCTAGTCGTTGACCAATCAGCTTTTTATTCACACTGAGAATATACATATTTACATAGTACAAAAATTGTTCCATAGCACTCTCCCACTGAGCTACACCCCAGGCTTCATAGGCATCACTTTGTTACTTTTTGCAGGAGGGCAGAGGATTCATGGCAAATCATCCCAGAGATATGAGAAGGGTGTTTTTGAGATGAGTTGCTTCTGTTATGACAGGGAGGCAGTAGGAAGTTAGGGGCCGGTGAGGATGAGGAGTCTGTAAGAAGTACAGTCAAGTCCATCCTATGAGCATCATTTGTGGAAATGGTGGGAACTTGAGACGCACACTGCTCTGATATTCACTTCTCAGTCTACCAAAACCAATATTACCTGACTATGGTAAAAGCATCAGTGAGTCTTCAAAGAGGATTTTAAAACAGAGAGAGTAATGACAAAACAGACAACTCCAAGGAGCAAAGAAAGAAACCTCCAGAATTTCCTTAGGTTCCTTAAGCTCTGGGGTTCTAAGAAAACCCAGAAGTAGTTCTTGAAACTCAATAATTCAACATTTCTCCTCAATCACGTAGAATTTGGCTAAGTCATATTTTACTTAATTTATAAAACCTGGGGCTGGGAGTGGACCTCAGAGCGTCCTTAGGATCATGAGACCCTGGGTCAACACCCAACACTCAAAAATAAATAAGAAAGAAAACGCAGACTTGATCATCCATGACAAATGCTCATTGACTGTCTTTTGTGCCTAGGGCCTGTGCCAAGTACTGAAGAGATGGCAGTAATAACACAGACATGCCCCCCACCCCCGACCAGGAGATTGTAATCTAGTGGAAAATATGAAAGATATTGGCAAACAGCGATATTAGAAGAGGTTTGTTTTTTATCTTGAATTTGTACAAGGAAACCTACATGGTTGTAAAGAGTTCTGAAATTATGTGCAGATTTTATTGTGTGCACTATTCCTCCCCCGGGGAGATCTATAGCTTTTAAAAGCAGGTTCCCATAAAGGCCCTTAATCTGAAAAGGATGCACGTGTACAATATAGTACGCTCATTACTATATTAAATGTAGTTGGAATTTTCTTTGGGCCACCAACCAGCTCCCTAAAGACACAGAGACTTATGCTTGGCCCACTTAATTTAACTTGTTTCTATTCATCTACATTTTGCCTCAGGGCTTTTTACCTATACCCGTATGTCCTACTTTCCTGCTTCCTCCAAGTCTGTGTGACCCCTGGCATCTTCTTGTTGTCTCCTTTTCTTTCTTTTTCTTTCTGAGCTTAAATTCCTCCTTCTACTTACTCTCCCTGCCTGAAGTTCTGCCTATACCTCCTCCCTCACTATTGGGCATTCAGTTTTTTATTAGACCAATCAGGTGCCTTAGGCAGGCAAGGTAAAATAGCAATACATCTTTACATAATTAAACAACTTCAACACATTTTTACATAGTTAAACAAATATTCCACAACATAAGCAAATACAACACATCTTTACATAGTTAAACAAATGCATCACATCTTAGCATAGTTAAACAAATATTCCACAAAATTTAGGGTTCTTTAGAGGAACAGAACTGATTATAAGGGAGGCAATTTATTTTATTAGCTTAAACTATTAGAGACTGAACAGTCCAATGGTAGTCATCTTTATTCTGGATACTTAGAGAATCCAGCAAAAGGAAGCCTCAGAGCAGGAAGGACCACTGATGCAGTGCCCATCTGAGGCTAAAGTCCTGAAGGAGTTCTGGAGAGTCACAGTGTGAGTTCACACTAAGAGGCTGAAGGACAGTCTGGTGTCCACAGATGATTCAGCAGGAGTAGACAATCTAGATTGGGAAGAGTAGAACGTACATGTTAACTAACCCATTCTTCCCATCTTTGCTCCATTTGGGCCACTGGTCTGTTGGACTATTCTGCCCATCCCAAGGTGGGTATTTTCCTCTTAGGTTTACCCACATGTCAATTTTCTCTGGAAATGACCTGGCAGACACATCTAGAAGGGTATTTTACTGATCTAGGTATCTGGGTCCAACCAAGTTGAGGAAGAATATGAACTATCACAGCACTGTATCACAGAAGCACATCAGGATCCAAGGACAAGTGATAAAGACACGGAACCCAGAAGAGTGGCAGAGAAAGTGATTCAGGGGAAGTAATATTGAAGACATAGACTGAAGAGAAAAATGCTAACCAGATGAAGGAAGGGGACATTCTTTCAGAAAAGGCAGGGGACAGAAAACCCAGGAGGGTTGTAGGCAGGGGGGTCAGATCTTATCTATGCACTGCAAAGTGGAATAAGATGGCAGAAGACAATGGGGAACTGTGAGAGAAATTTAATTTGGGGAGTAACACAAAAGTGAAGTTTGTGTTTTATCGGGATCATTTGGCCATCGGTAGAAGATGAAAGGCAGGCTGGGATGGGAGTGCTGAGTGTCTGCTGTAGCAAACCATGCAGCTAAGAGGCATGAATTTGGATGGGGGAGGAGCCAGCAGGCAGGAGAGACAAGGTCAGATTGAGGAGATTGCTGCTGCAAGGATTACATGAGATATTTAAAGTGCCAAGCACTGTGTGAAGACATTAAAATGCCTATCATCACACATGAGGGTATTTATAGTGCCCAGCACAATGCATAATACATTTTAGGTTGATGCCCTTCCTCCTCATGGCTTCATGAACTAAAAACAATCCTGCCCTGTGCCCTACACTTTCATAAACACACTCATGATGAGTCCCAATAACTTGCTTTTTTCTATCTGTGCACATCCCTGTAGCCTGTCATAAGACCAGCTCAGCAGATATAGAAGGTGAGCCACCAGTTTGAGCCACATAGCTAATTAAAAGCTTTAGTAGCTCTGTCAAAAAAAAAAAAAAAAAAAAAAAGCCGCATCATTTGTACTCATCTTAATCTTAATGTTACCAAATTCAAATACATCAGAAATATAACATCTCAATGTATAACCAATTAAAAATCATTTCAAGTTCTAATGCTATCAGAGGTCTTTCATTTTTGCTGGTGGATAAGTACACAAAGATGTTTTCAATAGTGAAAGTGGAAAGTTTATTGTGAGAGGCTCCACAGCTTCAGAATGGATATTTATAAGTGTATAGAAGTTCATTGAGATGTATAAACTTTAAATGTGGTTAGTTAGTATGTGATATTATTTAATTTGTTGTGTTTAGACAAATTCAACTGGGTAGACCACTGTGGTAGCTTCAGGTTTAATAACCATGAAGTTAATCACCACCCGTGCACTATATACATACCTGGTACCAGGAGGCCAGAAGAGGACATCTGATCCCCTGGAACTAGTGCTATGGATGATGGTGAGCCACCATGAGGACTGAGAATCAAACCCCATTTATCTACAAGAGCAACAGATATTCTTGACTGCTGAGGCAGCTCTCCAGCCTTCTCATATTCCCTTTTCTAATTTGTTTCTTTGCTTCCTTTTTATGTGGACCAGAAGCAGGAGGCAATTTTTCAGATGTTTACAGGTGCTAAATATCTTAGGGCAGTCGTGAAAACATAGGTGTCTCAGGCTTTCGATATCCTCAGTCCCCTTTCAATTCTTAACTCAATAGTGCAGTATTGTAGGCACTATAAAACAACGACTGGGTTCTTTTGTTTGCTTGGGTATGATGAGTCTTTCTCTGCCCCACCTGCCAGCTCCCAAATAACCACATGGAGACTTATTAATTATGAAAGCTTGGCCTTAGCTTAGGCTTGTTTCTAACTAGCTCTTTTTTTGTTGTTTTGTTTTTTTTTTGTTTGTTTGTTTTTTGAGACAGGGTTTCTCTGTGTAGCTTTGGAGCCTATCCTGGCACTCCCTCTGGAGACCAGGCTGGCTCTGCCTGCTTCTGCCTCCCGTGTGCTGGGATTAAAGGTGTGTGTCATCAACGCCCTGCCTAACTAACTCTTATAACTTCATTTAACCAGTTTCTATTTATCTACGTGCTGTCATGTGGCTCATAGCTTTTTTACCTCTCCTCCTGCATGTCTTGCTTCCTCTGTGTTCGGCTGGTGACTCTGCCTTTCTTCTTCCCTGAGACCTCACTCTCTCTAGAAGTCCTGCCTAACCTCTTCCTGCCTAGCTATTGGCCATTCAGTTCTTTATTAAACCAATCACAGCAATATATCTTCACACAGTGTACAAATACCCACAACATTTGGGTTTTGGTTTTGTTTATTTTTGAGACAAGCTCTGTCTACATATCTCTGGTTGTCCTGGAACTCACTCTATAGACCAGGTTGACCCCAAACTCACAGAGATTCGTCTGCCTCTGCCTCCTGAGTACTGGGATTAACAGTGTGTATCACCACATCTGGCCTAATGGCTGTTTTGTTTTTGTTTTTGTTTTTGTTTTTGTTTTTTTGATATACAGGGTTTCTCTGTGTAGCTTTGGAACCTGTCCTGGAACTCCCTCTGTAGACCAGGCTGGCCTCAAACTCAGAGATCTACCTGTCTCTGCCTCCCAAGTGCTAGGATTAAAGGTGTGCACCATCGCCGACTGGCACATGTCTGGGTTCTTATGATGACATCCTGTGTGCGGATGGATCCCAGGTCTTGACAAATCATGCAGCCACTTCTACTGTGGGTCTCAGAGGATAGTGCTAGTTGTCAACAGCCTTGAATCCCTTCCCCTTGAGCTTACCATGGTGATATCCAGATATTTTCCCCAAACTCTCCACCATCTAAATGACTCTTTAGCATGGGCTATAACAGAGGATAATCAAATTGTACAAGTCACTTGAGAGTAAGAGCTTGGGTGGCTGGCTGTGTATCACATTTTTATACAAGCCTGACTATTTTCAGCAAGTTAGTTCATTTTCTTCCTGGAAGGTCACAGACAAATGGGGAGCCACCCCAAGGATAGCCAGGTCCAGAAGTTTAGAGACTCTTCTTTGCTTCCTGCCTCTTTGGAGCACTTGGTCTGTGTGATGATCAGTATCGATTGTCTGCTTGCCCTCTGGGTGTATCTGTGAGGGAGTTTGTGGATTTGATGAACTGAGGTGGGAAGGTGTATATGGGCAGCACCATTCAACGGGCTGGGGCCTTGTGCTGAATATGAAGGAAAAAGCAAACTGAGCACCAGCCTTCATTTCTCTTCTAACTACAGATGCAATGTGACAAGCTGTGGCTGTGCCTTTTCCGCCATGATGGACAGTACCCTCAAACTGTGAGCTAAAGCAAACTTCCTTCAGTTACTTTTGTGAAGTATTTTGTCAGAGAGATGAGAAAAATAACTGGGATTAACAGTGTGTATCACCACACCTGGCCTAATGGCTGGGTTTTTGGTTTTGTGAGATGCATCACTGGGCATCTCACAAAAAAAAGCCCCAATTTTCTAAGGTGCCATGGCTCTGCAGTTGCATGCACACTAGGAAACAGTGGCTCTTGTTCTGTTCCTACATGAACTTGTAAAAGGAAATTTCCTAATTTCCTCCTGATGAAAGTATTAATGGTTGGGAGCCCACTCACACTGTTTGCCATACCTGGTTTATGAAAGTTGACTGGCTGGCACAGGAGACATAGAAATCCTGTCTAAAAAGAGACTTCCTCAAGGGGCTCCAGAGCCCAAGCCTGCCCTTCAGATAAACATGTAGGACTCACAGAACTCAGACCTTTTCACATAGATGGAGCCATAGACACTTCCGAAATCATCATTTTGCTAATGAAGTGTGGACACAGGAACATCCCCAAACACAAGCAAATGAGGGGAGATCTGGGACTCAGTCCTAAGTCTCCTGTCCATTGTCCGTCCAACAGTCCTCTGTGTTTCATCATTATCAGCTGCTAGGTTTTGGTGGGACATCTCCTATGTATGGAACACTGAACTATACACTGGAAAAATAAATACAGCGTGTCTCAATGAAGTCCCTAAAAAACGATTGCGTGTTTCTTCAGCAGACTGTTGAGGACTGATAGGAAAGAACTTGGGAACAGAACTCACATCTATTCCAAGCTGAGTGGACACAGGGTGTCACAATGATGGCACCCTCATCTAGAAGTCTGTGGGGGATTTACATAAAGGGCGGCCCACACTTTTCCCAAAGCATCTATTTTTTTTTTTTTTTTTTTTTTTTTTTGGTTTTTCGAGACAGGGTTTCTCTGTGTAGCCTTGGAGCCTATCCTGGCACTCACTGTGGAAACCAGGCTGGCCTGGAACTCAGATCTGCCTGCCTTGGCCTCCTGAGTGCTGGGATTAAAGGCATGTGCGGAGCCTAAAGCATCTATTTAAAAATCACAGAAACCTCCTCTTTCCCTCACTGCCTGCTGGTGGCAAAATGCTTAAAACTTTTTCCAGGTCCCACTCAGAGAGTGAAAGGCTCATGGCAGATGCTGTTAAAACAGGGAAGACACAGATAAACCCTGGTGCAGGGGTTAAGTAGAGGCATTTACAAGACAGGCAGCCTGCACTCATGTGCTCATGGCCGCAGGCAAGTCACTAAGTTCTCTAGGTCCAGGTCAGAGTGCAAGCATGAAGAAATCACTGTACCCTGTCTGACATGAAAGTAACCTCTCCCTAATGGCAGCCCTTATCATTCTGGTACTTTCCTGCTCTGTCTCCCAAGCCTGGCTCATCCTGAGTCAACAGGAAATTAGCTTAGAGACAGGGGAGTTCCCCCAGAACATACCTGGAATAAGTATCTATAATCTATAAAAAGTCTATCCCTTCAAAGTCACATCTTTCATTACAGGGGAGAAAAATGAGGAGCTAAATCGGGAACGGAAAAGTTGCATCTGACCAAAGGTATGTGCAGACACATGTTTGCAAATGAGGTCAAGCTTTCAAAATACCCCAGCTCCCACGGATGAGGCAAGCCCCAGGCAGTGGGCTTACTATTTACCACGTATGATGGCACATTTCTGTCCGATACACACAGGATCATTTGCCAGGAGTTATATTCGAGGTAGTTATTCATTAGAAAATGTGGCTGCATTGAAATGCGAACTTGGACTTTCAGGGATTTTACCCCAAATTAGCTGAATTCCTCAGTTAAAACTGTCAAAGAAGTATAATCAGGGAATCTATGTGCCAGACCAGCCCTGATCCCTGCTAAGGGGAGGGTGGGTCCAGGCAGTGGATAGCTGTGTCCTGAAAAGCACAGCGACATTGGAGTCATCAGATGCTCACAGCTATCATTACCACCAAAGACTGTTGCCATTCCAACTGCCATTCATCCTTGGGTTTAGTTTTTCATCCAGCTCAACAACATTTTTTAAAAATACTTTTCTTAGATTTATTTTCTGTGTATGATATTTTGTCTGCATATGTATTTGTAACACATGTGTTCGGTGCCAGCAGAGGCCAGAAGGGAGTGTCAGATCCCCTGAAACTGGAGTTAGAAATGATTCTGAGCTGCCATGTGGGTGCTGGAATAGAACCCAGGTCTTCTGAAAGGACTCGTGTGCAGAACCTCTGAGCCATCTCTATGCCCAGCAACTGTTTTACTTTTTAGGACAGGGCTCCAGGCACCCCAGGCTGGTCTTGAAATCACTATGCAGCCAAGAATGACTTTGAACTCCTGAGCTTCCTGCTTCCACCTCCTGAGTACTGGGATTACAGACATGTGCCACCATACCCAGTGTAGGCAGTGCCAAGGGAGACTCAAACCCAGGGCTTTCTATATGTTAATTAAGTTAGTGCTCTAGCAATTGAATTCCACCCCTGCCCTGCTCCCAAGCAACTGTTTTCTGATCCTAAAATGTCAAATAGCTAACATGTGTTTAATACTTTCTTATTCCAGGCACCGTGTTAAGCAATTTACATGCATTGTCTCATGTCATCCTTTTAACAGTCCTATGACATGAGTATGCGCCTTTGTCTGCACAGGCTGCTGAATACAGAGACTGTGCAGCTTCGTTTCTCACAGTCCTGAAGGTTGGAGTCTAAGAAGGTGAGAATTTGACTGCATTCTGGTGAGCATCCTCTTTAGACTGACAACTCCTCCAGTGTCTTCTCATGACAAAAAGATAAAGATTTTGGGAGTCTCTTTTATAGTAACATCCCTCCTGAAGGCCCCATTGTGATGATCCAACCACCGACAGAACGTCCTACCTCCTAATGTTTTCAAATCAGGGTTAGGATGTCAACATGTAAATTGGGGTGACAGGCACATTTTAACCATTAGAGTGTGGACTGGGTTATCTCTCATTTGAAATGCTTAGAACCCGAAGTGTTTGGGGTTTGAAGGGTTTTTTTTTTTTTTTTTTGACTTAGAATATTTGTATACACATGATGAGCTATCTTGGAGATGAGATCCAAGTGTAAGCATGAAATCCATTTATGTTTCATACATTCTTTATTCACATAGCCCAAAGGCAATTATATCCAATATTTTTTATGGCCTTCATTTTGACAGCAACCTCACATACATGAGATCATGTGTGGAATTTTCCCCTTGTGGTATCATGGTCTTACTTTCCCAAAGTTTCAGATTTTGGAGCATTTAGGATTTCAGATTTTTTATTTTGAGATGATGAATTATCAGAGTCAAGAATTGTAGTTCATGATGCAGCTGAGATGTGTGGGAAATGCAGATCTCTTATTTTATATTCACTATAACTTATCTCCCCTTTTTCCTCAGCTCCTGTCCTTGTTAGCATTAACTATCAATTTGACACAGCCTAGACCTGAGAAAGAGTGTCAATTGTGTGATTGTCTTTATAAGGTTGATCTATGGACATGACTGTGAGGGACAATCTTAATTGTAGGAGGCCCCAGCTCATTGTGAGTGGTGTCATTCCCTGGGAAGGTGATCCTGGCCTATAATCCCATTCAGTTTCTCTTATCCTAAGAATAGTAAAGGATAGATCTGGAGAGATGGCTTAGTGGTTAAAAGCACTGATTACTCTTCCAGAGAACCAGCATCCACATGCAGTTCACAACTGTCTGTAACTCAGTTCCAGGGGATCTGACACCCTCACACAGACATACATGTAGGTAAAACATCAATGCTTACAAAACAAAAATAAATTAATTCAAATTAAAAAAAATAATGTTCAAGAACTGGACAGTAGTGGCACACACCTTTAATCCCAGCACTCAGGCAGAGCCAGAATTTGAGGCCAGCCTGGTCTACAATGCTAGTTCCAGGACAGCCTGGGTTATACAGAGAAACCCTGTCTTGGAAAAAAAAAAAGAAAGAAAGAAAGAAAAAGAAAAAGAAAGAACTACACAGTACTATCTCTGACTTAACAGATGGGCTAAACCTTCTTAGCAAGGCAGTAGGGAAACAGGCTCACTCTGCTTTAGTAGGGAATTTTATTTTATTCTGTAAGAATCTACTGCAAGGGCTGGAGAGACAGCTCATTTGAAGTGTTTACCATGAAAATGTAGACACCTGAGTTCAATCCCCAGCATCTATGTGCCAGGCAGAAGGATTTGATGTGGTACTTTGCTTGTCTCTACTCTTCCTTGAACACTTTCCTTGCTCAAATGCTCCCTAAACTGCAAAACTGTGCCCATCTCCATTGTTGGCAGCAGCACAAACCACACACATTCATGGCAACAGATGTGGTCTCCACTGTTTCCAGGCTTAAGGGCATGAGATGAGAGATGTGGCCCTGCAGGCTGAAAAGTGGTAGTTAGGAGAAAAGATGTTTGGCTAGGCAACTCACTGTGGCAGGGCAACTTTGATTACCTGAGGCAATTGTAAGCTCTTTGTGAATGTATTACTTGCATCTATAAGTGCAGGTCTCTAAAATGCAGGGGTCAGGAAGGGACCTGGCTTAGGGTTTCTACTGCTGTGAAGACACATCATGACCATGGCAACTCTTGTAAAGGAAAACATTTAATTGGGGCCGGCTTACAGTTCAGAGGTTTAGTCCATTATCATCATGTCAGGAAACATAGTGGCATTCGGGCAGACATGGTGGTGGAGAAGGAGCTTAGAGTTCTACATCTTTATCCACAGGAAGAGAATGCCACCCTGGGTGTGGTTTGAGCATCTGAGACTTCAAAGCCCATCCCCAGACCCACACCTTCTCCAACAACACCACACCTCTTAATTATGCCACTCCCTGTGAGCTTATGGGGGCCATTTTCTTTCAGACTACCACAGGAAATGCCTGTGGCAAAATTCCAAAGAAGCAAGCAGAGAAAGGTATGTATAGAATTTATGAACTGTGGTGTGTGTGTGTGTGTGTGTGTGTGTGTGTGTGTGTGTGTGTGTGTGTGTGTGTGTGTATTTGCAAAAGGAAAGCTACACATTTTTATAAAACGTGTACAGGAAAAGAGAAGACAGCATGGAGAGACATAGAAACTGTACTCTTCCATTGGGGGTGAAGGCTCCTGAACCTCTCTCCCCTCCATGCTAGAACTTTGGCTGGCTTGATCTTGTGCCAGCAACACAGTTTCTGCAAGGCCCGTGAGTGCAGCAATCCTGTCATGTCCAGAAGACAGTTTAGCTCCAGTCCTCTTGGATCACTGGGTCTTATATTCTTTCTGCTCCTCCTTCAGTGGTTCCTCAGCCCTGTGGGATGTGTGTGATTTAGATGTCCTACTACTGACTAAGCTATCCACTGACACTTACCCTCAGCACTTCAATCAGTTGTAAGTTTCTGCATTAACCACTGTTCACTGAACAGAGAAACTTCATTGATGAGGTCTGAGAGGTAAACTCATCTGTGGGTATAAAGAATGAACTTAGAAGGCAATTTGATATCATGACCATTTAGCAGAATAACAGAAGTAGGTTCACCACTAACATGTGTAAGCTCACTACCCATGGTTCTTGGCCAGGATGTTTCAGCCTATGGAGTGGGACTTAAATCAGAATGTCATTGGTTACCACCATAATTCATGCCACTGATGCACGCATGGTCATATATTGGCCAAGGTAGTCATTATTGTAGTCCATAGTTGGGTAAGATTGTTAATAATATTCCCCTGCCCAGAAGCCTACATAAAACCTATGAAAGTTAAGATAGGCCATTCTTAAAAACTAAAGCAAATGAAAATAAAAACTTAACATTTTTATGCAAGTTGATATCCAACCATATGAGAAAAAAAAACATTTCAAGGGACTTTTTTAATTTAAAAATTATAATTATTGGGTTCTGGAGAGATGGCTTAGACATTTTCAAGAGCTCATATTGCTCTTCTAGAGGACTTGAGCTCAATTCCTAGTACCCATCACAATCACCTATAGCTCCAGGGGATCTGACGCCTCTGGCCTCTGCAGGCACCTGCACTCATGGGCACAGACACATATTTTTTTTTGAAAATTATATTATTTATTGCACCAGATATAATGTGTACATGCCTTTAATCTCATCACTTGGAAGGCAGAGGGAGGTGGACCTCTGTGAGTTTGAGACCAGCCTGGTTTACATAGTGGGTTCCAGGATAGCTAAAGCTACATAGTGAGACCCTGTCTCAAAAAATTTTTTAAAAATTGCATTATTTATTGTACACACATTCATATGTGGGTATAAGAATGGGTGTACACATGTGGAAATCAGAGAACAGCTTAGAAAAATTGGTTCTCTGCTTTCAATGTGTGAGGCCCAGGGGTCTAACCAAACTTGGTGGCAAGTGTCTTTTTTTCTTTTCTTTTTTTTTTTTTAAGATTTTGTTTATTTATTATCTATACAACATTCTGCTTCCATGTATATCTGCACACCAGAAGAGGGTACCAGATCTCATAACGGATGGTTGTGAGCCACCATGTGGTTGCTGGGAATTGAACTCAGGACCTCTGGAAGAGCGGCCAGTGCTCTTAACCTCTGAGCCATTTCTCCAGCCCCGGTGGCAAGTGTCTTTATCCACTGAGCCATCTCATCAGCTCCAAATGAATTCCTTTTCTTTATTTGATTTTTTTAGACTGTTTCTCCTTTGTAATCCAGCCTTGTCTTGAATTCATGATTCTCCAGCCTCAGCCACTCATGTGCTGGGGTTATAGGCCTGTCACAGCATACCAGGCCTCTGTGTCTATCCTTTCAGTGACATCATGTTATCTTAACTATTTTAAGCTGTTTCCATTGTTTCCTGCTTCAAGTGACATTAACCTAGAAACTTGAGTTATGGCCTTAGTAGAATATATCCTAATGATAACAAACAAACAAACTCATCTGGGGGAAAAAAAAAAACCAAGGAAACTAAAAGAAGAAAAAGAAAAGCAAAAAGGAAGGAAGGCAAAAGAAATCACTTTGAGGCCAGGTGTTGGTGGCACACACCTTTAATACCAGCACTTGGGAGGCAGAGGCAGGCGGATTTTTGTGAGTTTGAGGCCAGTCTGGTCTACAGAGTGAGTGCCAGGATAGGCTCCAAAGCTGCACAGAGAAACCCTGTCTCAAAAACCAAAAACAGGAATAAAAGGAAAAGGAAAAGAAAAGAAAAGAAAGAAAGAAAGAAAGAAAGAAAGAAAGAAAGAAAGAAAAGAAATCACTTTGAGTAATCACATCAATGGTGGAAGCCTTATTCTGAAGCTGCCGTGTGTATACTGTGGGATAAAGCAAATAAATAATTCTATTTAATTATTCTGTGCAGGAGAAACAAGTATCTATTCAAGACAGATGTGGTTAATACTTTGTAGTACTGAATTTGAACTATAATCTTTTCAGATGAGCTGAAAATTAAAAAAAAATTATTGAAAATATAGCTCCAACTCTATCCACTGAAAAGTCCTAAAATGATGGGTATCCCCAGGGCTGTGCACAATCTGGTGGCTATAAACTTGGGTTTCCCACTGGTAAAACCAGGGCTCCCAGAGAAGAGCCCGAATTCACATCTGAGTGAAGAAAACATCCAAATATGTTTGGAATGTTTTGTCATGAAAGAAAACAAGGAAAGAGAAAATGAAATATGACCAAGCTGCGACAAAAGGATTGAAAAAGTAATGTGAAGAGACCCTGCTGGCCAAAGACGGAAGCAAGTTCAGTATCATAATTATGATGATGGCAATAAAGTGAGATATTAGAAGGATTTAAGTACACAGGCTCATAATGATAAAAAAATAACAACAAAAATACTTCGTTGCTATTGTGTTTTGAGATGGAGTCTTACTATAGTATTTGCTATGTAGATCAGGCTGACCTTGAACTCAGGTATTTGTCTATCTTCGCCTCCTAAATGCTGGAATTAAAGGCATGTGTCACTGCACCACCACACCTGACCTAAAAATATTCCCAATAGTGCTGGGTGTGGTGAGATGTTTGGTTGTTTGGTTGTTTGTTTTTTCTTTTTTTTTTTTTTACTCTTTTTTTTTTTTTTTGGCTCTTTGCTCTTTTGGGGACCCCAACACCCAGCTCCCAAATAAATGATACACAGGGAGACTTATTCTTACTTACAAATGCCTAGTCTTAGCTGGCCTATTTCTAGCCAGCTTTTCTTAATTTAAATTAACTCACCTACCTTTTGCCTCTGGGCTTATACCTTTCTTTTACTTCTTTAAATGTTACTTTAACACTGTGACTTGCTGTGTAGCGGGGTGTCTGGCCCCTGATGTCCTCCTCTCCTTGTTCTATCTTACTCTTTTTCTCTTCCCAGATTTTTTCTCCTATTTATGCCCACTGCCTGTCAGCCCTGCCTATCCTTTCTCCTGCCTTGCTATTGGCCGTTCAGCTCTTTATTAGACTAATTAGGTGTTTTAGACAGGTAAAGTAACACAGCTTCACAGAGTTAGGCAAATATAGCATAAACAAAGCAATACATCTTTACATCGTTAAACAAATGTTCCAGAGCATAAACAAATGTTCCACACATTAAAATAGTATTTCACAACAGTGCAATGTGTCTTTAATACCGGCAGTTGGGAGGCAGAGGCAGGTAGATTTCTAAATTCAAGGCCAGCCTGGTCTACATAGAAAGCCCCAAGCCAGCTAAGGCAACATAGTGAAGGCCCTGAATCAAAAAAAAAGAAAGAAAAAAAGAAAAAAGAAAAAAAGAATTGGTGAATGGTGGGTGTGGATGTAAACTAGTGGTAGCATGCTTGCCTAGTATATACAATGCCCTGGGTTCTATTCCAGCATGGAAAAAAGAAAAACCGAAAAGAATTGATGAAATAGGGGTGTGCTGAATAATTTTGTGTCAACTGGACACAAGCTAAAGTCATCTGAGAGGAGGGAACCTCAATTAAGAAAATGCCTCCAGGGCTGGAGAGATGGCTCAGTGGTTAAGAGCACTGACTGTTCATCCAGAGGTCCTGAGTTCAATTCCCAGCAACCACATGGTGACTCAAAACCACCTTGAATGAGATCTGGTGCCTTCTGCTGGAATGCAGGCAAAAGACTTTATACATAATAAATAAATGAAAATCTTAAAAAAAAAAAAAAGAAAAAGAAAAAAGAAAAGAAAAAAAAAAAAAGAAAATGCCTCCATATGATTGGGCTGTAGGTAAGCCTGTAGGGCATTTTCTTAGTGATTGATCTATGGGTAAGGGCCTGGCCCATTATGGGTGATGCTATCCCTGGGTTGGTGATCCTGGGTTCAGCAAGCAGGCTGAGCAAGCCATGAGGAGCAAGCCAGTAAGCAGCACTCCTCATGGTCTCTGCATCAGCTTCTGCCTCCAGGTTCCTCCTTTGTTTGAGTTCCTGCCCTGACTTCCTTCAGTGATGAACAATGATGTGGAAATGTAAGCTAAATAAACCCTTTCCTCCCCAACTTGCTTTTTGGCTATAGTGTTTCATCGCAGCAATAGAAACCCTGACTAAGAAAAGGTGGTAACAGAGATATCATGAAGCTGTTTCTTACATGTGTTTAGATATTTCCATAAATGTGTGCTTAAAAGAGGGACTGGGTATACAGTTGAGTTGGTAGAGTGCTTGCCTGGTGCACACTAGGCCCTGGGTTTGATCCCCAGAGCTGTACAAACCAGATGTGATGACACAGGCCTGTATTTCCAGCACTAGGTGGGTAGAGCCAGGAAGATCAGAATTTCAAGGCCATCCTCAGCTAAATAGCAAGTTGGAGTCCAAAATAAGACAGTAAGATTTTAAATTTCCTTTTATTGTTTCTCAGGAGACAGTTAAGTAATACTTCTATAAAGTGGAAAGTAAAATAAAATCTCCCTCAGCCTCTCACCCATCTGACAAATGGTTGATAGATTTTTGGACAAAGTCTCACTATGTAACCTTGGCTGACCTTGAACTTTCTATGTAGACCAGGCTGGCCTCCAGCTCAGCCATCCACCTGCCTCTGTCTGCCCAGTTCTGGGATTACAGGACTGAATCGCCACTCCTGGACCTACAAATGGTTTAATAGACGAGTGTATGTATACCTGTGTGTGTGTGTGTGTGTGTGTGTGTGTGTGTGTGTGTTAATTTTTAAAATGTTTTTCTGTGTAGACAAGGAAGACTTCTTGGCTTTTTTGTTTTTTGTTTTTTTTTTTGTTTGTTTGTTTTGTTTTGTTTTTTTGAGACAAAGTCTCACTTTGCAGCCCTTGGATGACCTGGAAGTCACTATATAGACAGAGTTAGCCTAAAACTTGTACAGATCCACTTGCCTCTGCCTCCCTAGCGCTGGGACTAAAGAAATGTACCATCATATCTACCCTGAGGCTTTAAAAACAAGATTACGCTTTAGTTTTGTTTCTGTGTCTATGTGTGTGTATCCCACATGTGGTACCCACAGAAGTCAGAAGAGGGTGTCAGATTTTCCAGATCTGGAACCAGAGGTGGTTGTGAGCCACTTGGAACTGAACTTGGGTCTTCTGAAAGAGCAGCAAGCCCTACAAATCATCTCTAAGCTCCATACATTGTGACTTAAAAAATAATTTATTTATTTGTATTTTATATACATTTGTGTTTCACCTGCATGTATGTCTGTGTCTGTGTGAGGGTGTTGGATCCCCTAGGACTGGAGTTACAGACAGTTGTGACCTGCCCTATAGGTGCTGGGAATTGAACCAGGGTCCTCTGGAGGAGTAGCCAGTGCTCTTAACCACTGAGCCATCTCTCCAGTCCTCCATATATTATGATTTTAAGGTCACAAGTATTTGATTTGTGTTTTAAAATTTTTAATTATTACTCTGTGTGTGTGTGTGTGTGTGTGTGTGTGTGTGTGTGTGTGTGTGTGTGTGTGTGTAGGTGTCATATCACATGTATGGAGGTCAGAGGACAACTTTGTGGAGTCAATTCTCTCCTTCCACCTTTATATAGGTTCTGAGGGTCTAACCCAGGTCACCAGGCTTGCCTGACAAGCATGCTTACCTGCTGAGCAATCTGGCCAGCCCTCTGCTTTTTGAGACAGTGTCTCAGTATATAGTCTAGGCTGGTCTGGGATTTGCAAAATAACCCAGGTTGGCCTGCAGCTCCTGATCCTTTTACCTCATCCTCCTGAGTATTGGGATTTGCACATGTGTGCCCCTGTGCTGGATAGTTTTATGTCAATTTGACATGAACTATAGTACTTTTGGAAGAAGGTATCTCAATTGAGAAAATGTTCCCACAGGATTGTGTTAACTGCTGTTAAGCCCGTATTGCATTTTCTTGATGTGGGGGGCACAGATCACTGTGAGCAGAGCCACCCCTGGGCTGGTGGTCCTGGGTGCTATAAGAAAGCAGACTGAGCAAGTCATAAAGAACAAGACAGTAGCACACTGCTGTAGCCCCTGCATCAGTCCCTATCCTGACGTCATTTGATGATGGGCTGTGATATGAAAGTTACAAGCTAGAATAAACTCTTTCATCCCCAAAGTTGGTTTTGATCATGGTGTTTTATTAATTTTATCACAGCAACAGAAACCCTAACTAAGACAGAAATCGGTATCAGAAGTGGGGTGTTTTGGAGACTGACCTCACCATGTGTTTTTGGGAGGACTGTAAAAACATTTGAAATTTGGGCTGGAAAAGCCATTGAGTGCTCAGAGTTCAGTGGGTTATTCTGTTGGTGATTGGAAAATATGAATATTGAGAGAAATTCAGACAATGGAGGTTTGTCTTGTGAAACTGTAAAGGAGATTCATGTGGTATTTTGAATTAAGAACTACTAAAGTCAGGCCGGGTGGTGGTGGCTCACACCTTTAATCTCAGTACTTGAGAGGCAGAGTGGATCTCTGTGAGTTCGAGGCCAGCCTGGTCTACAGTGTGAGTTTCAGGACAGCCAGGGCTGCACAGAGAAACCCTGTCTTGAAAAACAAACAAACAAACAAACAAACAAACAACAACAAAAAAAGCCTACTAAAGTCAAACTTTGCTTTGCTGGGATGGTCAATACTGGTCAGCAGAGACTGAAGAGTCAGCTGTTCTTAAGAAAACCAGCATCATTGAAAGAAAATCTGGGAAATTTTTCTCAGGGTCAGTACACAGAAGCTGTGTTCCAGAAGGTGCCAAGATTATACCTCATGATAGCAGTAGAACTTGGTAGTATGAGTCACACAGTTGATACTTGTTTTGAAGGCATGAATGGATCAAAGATAGCAGAGGAGGCTTGGAAGAGATGTAGCAGCATGAGGGTCTTTGAAGAGAGGTTGGGAGAGGCCATTGGTGAAATTGCAGCCTCAGTTGCAGTCAAAGCTCCAAGATTTAAGGGGTCATGGAGAGAAGTTTAGGCTTGGCACCATGTGGTAGGGACAGAGTCGCTAAATAGAGCCCAGGAGAGGTTATTGATGAAGGTACAACCAAGTTTCAAAGACCACAACACAGCATTTTGGAGATGCTATTATCATGGGTCAACCACCAAGGACAGCAGCAGCCATGGAGTAGACCCAGCCTGAGCTTAGGAGACAAGCTGTATGTGTTGTAAATGGCAGGCGTCTCTAGTTAGAATTTTTATTGCTGTGGAGAGACACCATGGTCATGGCAACTCTTATAAAGAAAACATTTATTTGAGGTGGTTCACTTACAGTTTCAAAGGTTCAGTCCATTATCATTATGGTGGGGAGCATGGTGGTGTGCAGGCAGATGTGGTTCTGGGGTAGTAGCTGAGAATCCTTCATCTTGCAGGCAACAGGAAGTTGACTGAGACACTGTGCAGTATCCTGAACATAGGAAACCTTAAAGCCCACCCCTACAGTGACACACTTCCTCCAATAAGGCCATACCCACTCCAACAAAGCCATACCTCCTAATAGTTCCACTCCCTATGAGATTATGGGGCCAATTAAATTCAAACTACCACAGTAGGTCCAAGAAGTGGAGCTAGCTGCCTGGGCCCTTTGGAGCCTAGAGGATGAGTGGGTCTCAGATGTCAAGCACTGAGCTTTTTAAATTGTTGGTATTTGGTTTTGCTTTAATTTGATTGTGACTGTGTCCTGGTTCTTCTTTCTTGGATAAAGAAATTATTTAAATTATTATTACTATTAATTCATAATCTTATAGGAGCCTACAGTTATCAGACTATGGCTATTTTGGAGAGGCTTGAACTTTGAATGTTTTAAAGAGAGTTTGAATTTGTAAAGACTGTGGAGCTTTTAAAAGCTGGAATGTTTCATATTGGGCATGCCATATTGGGGACAAATAAGAAAGGAAGGAATCTAGTTGAATAGTGATATATTTGTGTGTCAAGTTGACAAAGAGTCAATTGTGCTGTATAGTTTTATGTCAACTTGATACAAGCTAGAATCATTTTGGAAGAGGGAGCCTCATTTGAGGAAATGTCCCTACCAAATTGTCTTATTGTTAGGCTTGTGTTGCATTTCCTTCTTTCCTTCCTTCCTTCCTTCTTTCTTTCTTTTCTTTTCTTTTCTTTTCTTTTCTTTTCTTTTCTTTTCAAGACAGGGTTTCTCTGGGTATCTCTGTCTGTACTGGAACTTGTTCTGTAAACCAGGCTGGCCTTGAACTCAGAGATCTGCTTACCTCTGCCTCCCAAGTGCTGGGATTAAAGGAGTGAGCCACTACTGCCCAGCATGGTGCATTTTCTTGATTGATGATCAGTGTGAGAGGGCCCAGCTCAATGTGGGCAGTGCCGGTCCTGGGTGATACAAGAAAGCAATCTGAACAAGACACGAAGAACAAACTAGAAAGCAGAACTCCTCCATGGCTTTTGCTTCAGTCTCTGTCCCCACCTACCCCTCATCCCCATCCCCTCCCACCACCACCCCTCCTGCCCTGATTTCTCTCACTAATGGACTGTTAACTGGAAGTATAAGATGAAATAAACCTTTTCCTCTCCAACTGCTTTTGGTTATGACGTTTTATCACAGCAATAGAAACCCTAAGACAGACACCATCCTCATCTTGGAAGTGGCTTAGTCTTGGGCCATATTTTCTACCCTGACTATCATGAATCCTCCCATACCTTTTCCTATTCACATATAAGTACAGATTTTATACACTGGATTATTTTTGCACAAAAATGTATTATATATATACTCATACATACATACATAAGATTTTGCAATTTGAGTTTTAAGGTCAATAATTTATTTGTAGCTATTTGAATCTACACTTCAATAAAACTAAGATTGAAAATGCCACCAAATAGTTTTCTAAAGTCATAAATTCCAGTTTCTTGAAGATGAGGAATCTAAGGAGAGGTTCTCAGGTTACAGTGCCAGAGTGAGTGAAGCTGAGGGTAAATTCCAAGTGTAGACAGCCCCCCTCCTAGTTACTGCAGTGGTATTCCCATGATCCCACATGCTTTTCCTGCCCTAGGAAGGCAGGAAATCTTTGAGGCTGTTAAAATTGCCTGTCTTTTTCTCCAATCTCTCAGGCCCTGCTGTGGTTTGCAGTAAAAAGTCTTAGATTTCCTCAATAGCTTGGAGTCAGAGGGCGCCAGTCCTGTGGTTATGATTTCAGTCCAGTGCCAGGAGAATTGAACACTTAGTTTCTTGGCTATTCTATCACACTTGCATTCAAATTGGCCTGCTGGATGCCCTGTCTTGATAATGGCACCACTGAACTGTTGGGGATAGCCAGGATACTCGACACATCTTTCACTATCCAACTGACTTGCCTCAGAGCTCCTAGGAAGTGAAGGTTTTTATCTGTTAGATTTACCACTGTGCCATCAATGTTTATAATATTATCCAACATAGCAAACACTCAAAAACCAGTTCACAAATAAATGACTCTACTTGGTTGATGAGTCTTATGAATTCTCTCCTACAGTTTACATCCTGTTACTCTCTGTCCGTTTCCAGAGACTGCTAATAGTAAGTCAAAGACTATTACAATTATTTTACAATGCTCCCAGTGAAAACTAAGTAAATGTCCAATTCCTTGAACCTGTGTAGGTTCTGTACCTGCTTCAGCCACTAAATGTGGCAGAAGCAGTGCCGACAATCTCTGGAGCCAGGGATCAATAAGGCTCCTCCTCCTCCTCCTCCTCCTCCTCCTCCTCCTCCTCCTCCTCCTCCTCTTCTTCTTCTTCTTTTTTTGGTTTTTCCAGACAGGGTTTCTCTGTGTAGCTTTGGAGCCTATCCTGGCACTCGCTCTGGAGACCAGGCTGGCTTCGAACTCGCAGAGATCCTCCTGCCTCTGCCTCTCAAGTGCTGGGATTAAAGGCGTGCACCACCAATGCCCAGCTTCCACTTACTTCTTATAACTCTTACTATAAAGGTCTTATATCAAAGCCAGGTTGTGGTGGCATGTGCCTTCAATCCCAGCACTCAGGAGGCAGAGGCAGGCGGATCTCTGTGAGTTCGAGGCCAGCCTGGTCTACAAGAGCTAGTTCCAGAACAGCCTCCAAAGCTACAGAGAAACCCTGTCTCAAACAAACAAACAAACAAACAAAGAAACAGAGAAAGAAAGAAAGAAAGAAAGAAAGAAAGAAAGAAAGAAAGAAAGAAAGACAAAAGGAGAAAATCTATCATTCTATCATTGGGGCCAGCAACATGGCACAGTGGGAAAAGACACTTGCTGCCAAGCCTGACAACCTGAGTTCAATCCCTAGAACCTACATGGTGGAAAGACCCCCCACACACACACACACAGGTTGCCTTCTGACCTCTACATGCACACCATACACACACACACACACACACACACACACACACACACACACACACACACACCTGTACACACTCACTAAATGTACAATACAATAAAATAAAAAGTATTATTCTCAGCAGTACCCATCCCCACCTCAGTATAGTCCCATCTGCCTTCCAAAACTCTTCCCTAAACCCAACTTCACAAGCTCTCCTGCTTTTGGGTGTCTTTTGTCCAAGACATCTTTAGCTTTCTGCTGATCTTTTTGACCTCTTGATCCTTATTTACTTATTTTAAAGTCTTTTTGAAACTAATCAAAATAAAACTCCCAAGGCCCCTGGCTTTTATAAATCCTCAATCAATGTCTTTTGAAGAGATTGTTGGGTAAGTGATGAACTGAGTCTAGCCTCCCTTTGTGCTAAATAGCTCAGCAGTACACTCACCAGGTTTGTCCTCTTGCAGATCACTGTGTTCATTTCTTCATCTGTACATTGGTGGAAATAACATCAGTTATAGCATCAGTCCTGCTTCTATTTCATGGTTGCTTTGAAGATCAGATGAGATATGAAAGCTAAGAAGCATCGAAGGGCAGAATTTATGTGGGGTCCAGTAAAGCCAAAGATAACTAATGTAACTGATGGCTCAGCCAGGGCAGGCTACAAAGTTCATTGTTGTTGGTTGTTTTTGCTGTTAGGCTTCTTGGGGTCCTGCCACCCAGCTCCCAACCACACGAGACAAATAGGGATAGAAAAGAAGAGTTTAGAGTGATCCTAGCTTGTACAAATATATCGGGTCCTGGCCTAATAAGAGTGTCTTCCCAGGCACTCTCCAGAATCCACCTGAGCCAATGGATTTCCTCCTCTGATTTAGCTGAGTGAATAGGATTTCTTGGATTTACAGGAGTGTCTAGATTCCACTTCACAGTGCTGCTGCTCTGGGATGCCTCACCTTTGGGCTTTGGTGAATCCAAGCAGCCTTTGCTGTATTGGGCAGAGACTATAGGATGTTGTTTCTCCTCTTGCCCTCAGGCATCTTGTTAGATGAAAAGAGAGGCTGTTAGTAGTCACTTGATGACCATATATCCGAATCTTCTCATGTAGTGGCACAGATGGTCTCCAGCAGCCTCACACATCCTGCAAGCTTTGCACCCCTCTCCCCAAGTGGAAAAGAGCACTTCTTTTTCAGGAAAAGTTCCAGAAAAAGTCTAAGGATTGGGACTCACTAGGCACACAGAGGCCTTTCCCTGGGCGGAACATAATGGCCAAGAAGATGAGCTCTTCTAATTGCCTACTGTTGAGACACCTGAAGACTCCTGGAGCTAGAGTTGGTAGTGATGAGAATTATTCTAAAGGAAAAGGATGGCACTGTCCCCAATATCAGAAGAGGAATGGCAAACAGAACTTGGGTGGGGGAAACAGATCCTGCACCACCAGTCCTGGCAGAAGATACCAAACTTTGCATAAAAAGGCTCTTCTCGAGTCTGATGCTGGACACGTGTTCCTGACCTAACCCTTTAAAGAGACTCACCCCAACCAGCTAACAAGGTGTCCAGGGCATGTAACAGCATGGAATTGGCACCACCCTCTTCCCTATCTCCACCCTTCATCCCAAATACCTCATTTCCTCGTCATCGGTTTTGTGTTACTTAAACAAAACACCAGGTTAGCAGTCTAAAGAAAAATGTATAAAAGCTCAAATAACATGGCCTGGCCTCTGGCTAAGACCCCAGGGACAGTGGTAGGACTCACTGTGGGAGACAGAGTCATGGTGTGAAGCAGGAAGAAAAGAGAGAATGGGATCCTACAATCTCTCCTGAGACAGGCCCCAATTGACCTAAGCATCACCTACTAATCTGGGGTTCCTGTGGGACTTGCCTTCCAATACCTCCACACAGAAGACCAAGCTTCTAACACACAATCTCTGAGGGGATAAACATCAGAATGGTAGCACTTGACAACCATGTCTTGCTCTTCTCTCCCTAATGTACTAACCCCTCAGCCTCCGTCAACATGAATCACAACAACTACCTACTGCCTCACCTCTGCCTTGCCTCTTAGGTGCCATTGTTGTGTACTTATATTTGTGGGTTTCCAGTGCCACCAGCCAGGAAGCCTCTAAGCATTGAGGAACTCTAGATGGTGCCACTTGAGTCATTGAAACCAACTATTCCTTTATTTAGGGTTCTCCAAGAAAAATATATTGAAGTCTCCAGCCCTGATAACTGTGAATGTGACTTTCTCTTTGTCTTAGATTCATTGTAGATGTAATCAAGTTGAAAAAAAAAAGTCACCTCTAGCCCCTAGAACAGAATTAATTTCTGTTGTTTGAAGCCACATGTGTGTAATCATTTGCTACAGCAACTCTGGGGAATGAATACACCCTCTCATTCTGTGCTCCTATTTGGTAAGTCAGTGAATTTCCTGGTTCCTCAAGCAAAATGATGACTCCCTCATGCCCAGCTAAACTCTTAAATAATACAACACATTACTTACACCATGCTTCATGCTAAGGATGCAATGATAAATTAGGCCCTGCCTCTTCTACCTTTGAGTCACCCATCCTCGGGTCAAAACCCGGCAAAAGGACAAAGAAGAAACTAGAGTCATACTGGGATGGCAATATCTGACCCCTGAAAAATGAAAGTATTTATCTCAAGCATAGTTATAGCTTCAGTCAAAAACACTCAAGGCTCCCCAGATCCTTAGCATAGAAGTTCTGGGTCTGCATCTCCATCCTCTCAGTTCATTCTGGTCAGCTCTTCCTTTCCCACCTCTTCCCTTTGCTATAGCCAAGTTAAAACACTAATTTCCCAAAGGCTCCATATGCTTTCAAAAGTTGTTGCATTTACTTACCGTGGCTGTCCCAATAGAGTATTTTCCAATAGCCCCCAACCCTGCCATCAACACCAGTTTCCCAGGGCTGCAATAACAAAGCACTATAAACCAGGTGCCTCAAGCCAACAGAAATTTTGTCTCTTATATTTCTGGAGGCCAGAAATATAAAAATCAAGGTGGTAGCAAGCCATGCTCTCTCTGAAGGCTCTAGAGCATGGTTCTCAATCTGTGGGTTGCATGTATAGTTACGAAGTAACAATGAAATAATTTTATGGTTGGAGGTCACCATAACATGAGGAACTGTATGGGTTGCAGCATTAGGAACATTGAGAATCACTGCCCTAGAGAGACTCCTTCTTTGCTTTCTCCAGTTTTCACTGAGTTCCAACAATAACTGGAAAACTATGAGTTGGAGATACACCTCCCTATTGTTTCTATTGTCACAAGGCACTCTCCATGTATCTATGTGGATATCCAAAGTTCTCTTTTTGTATTAAGGTGTCAGTCGCTAATCCCAAATGATCCCCATCATAACTTGATTCCGTCTGTAGGGACCCTATTTCCAAAGATTGCCACATTTATAGACAGCAGACATAAGAATGGGAAGAAATCTTGTTGAGGAACATAATCCAATCCACAGTATCAAATGTCACGCTCTTTAGATGCCTCTATCACTTACATCACAAATATCTAGCACTCCCTAGCTCTGGGGCAGTGTTATCCCCTTTGGCTCTGAATGTGTAATGGCTCTGCACTTCTCTAACATAAAGCACTGACTAACAGCTTGTAGGTAAAAAGATCTGGTTTCAGTCCTTGTGTGTGGAGTCCAAAGACCTTGGCAGTATCTATTTCATTCATCAGTAAACAATCTATAAATACTTGAAATTTGAATTGCTAAGAAGAAAAGAGATAAGGTGGAAGACTAGCTGTAGAGAGCATTCTAGAATGATCTGGAAGCCATTAAAGAAAGATAATAAAATCAAAGCTGTCCTAATAAAAGCCTCTGAAACAAGTCATTCCTTCTGATTTTCTACTTGCAGTCATCAGAGCTTTGGTCTCTTACACTCTCTCAATGGCAGAGCTTTGGGATGTTCTTGGAAGCTGAGAAGACTCTTTGAGACCCCAATACTCTGGCTTTGCGGCTCAAGAACCATAGAGGAAAAACAAAACAAGGCCAAATCCTCTTGCTGATAGCTGAGGAGCAAGCTCAGTAGTAAAGTGCTCTCCTTGCAAGCATGAGGGCCTGAGTTCAATCCCAGAAATCAAGTTTAAAAGTCAGGCCTGGTGGCTCACACTTACGCCCCCAGCACTAGGGAGGCAGAGACAAGCACATCCCAGGGGCTTGCTGGCCAGATAGCCTAGCCTACTTGGGGAACCCTAGGCTAATGAAATCCTGTGTTAAAAACACATCTGCACACACACACACACACACACACACACACACAGAGAGAGAGAGAGAGAGAGAGAGAGAGAGAGAGAGAGAGAAAGAGAGAGAGAGAGATCTTACTTCCTCTGATGCAGTGTCAGCTCCCAGCTCCAGATTTTGACCAATTAGTTGAAAACCAAAACCAAACCCATGCCAGGATGAGCTTACCTGTGCTACACCCCATCACAGGACAGTCTGTGTGCCCTTAGAAATTCATGGAAAAGTTGTCAGCTACACACTGGACCCAGATAATGCTACTCCCAACATTAAGAGGAAACAGAATGGCTGGCTCTGAGCCCAGGCTCGCTCTCTCCATAGTCTAAGCATTTGACAGAAGTGGAGCTATTACTGTCTGCCTCCAGACAAGCAAGTTAAGAATAGCTTTGCAGAGGCTGTGCTCCACAAGCCTAGTCATCCTGAAATAGCTGAGACATGATGGGCTGTTACCTTGATGCCTGTCTTTCAGGGAGGCATGCCGAGTGGACCAGGAAAACAGCATTTTTCCCCCTTCGCTGGACTGTTTCGATGAGACCCTGAATCAGGCTTTGAGGTCGGATTCCAACTGTTCGTTCATACACGTTCCTTCCTGGCATTTTGGTGTTTCTTGCTAAATTGGACAGTTCCTGATGTAAGGGGCTGTTTTAAATCAAGGTTTGAGAGCAATTGGCCTCCTAAGGAAAAATGCCAAATAAACTCAAGTGGAAAATGGCATACTAGTAAAATAGCCTTTTACACACACTTGCAGGGCCTTGTCATGTGGTATTTGAAGCATTTTTCATATATAGGTACTGCAGTAGACTAAATTATTGCACCTCTGTGGGAGACTTACATCCCTCTACCATGTTGACATGAAGTTTAGCCCTGTAAATTCCTTTGGCCAAGGAAATGTAAACAGAAGGGATAAATGTTATTTTTGGAAAAGAAAGAAAGAAAGAAAGAAAGAAAGAAAGAAAGAAAGAAAGAAAGGAAGGGCCATTTCACAGATCCACCACCAGCCTCTTTTTTCTTGCTGCCATGCTATTAGGAATGTTCCAGATAAGGGCTTCTCCTTCAGTTTAGTCCCAGAAGGAAGAGCCAAAAGTAGACAGTGATAGCCACAGCTAGGTCACTGTGAAATAAGCAATCGTAAGCCACTGAATTGTTGGGGTTCGTCTTTGTAGAACAGCTTAGCCTAACTTGCCTAGTGTTGTTCCCATTTTGTAAACAAGTGAATCAAGGTGCCCTTAGATTGAGCAACTTGCTCAAGGTCATCCAAGCAGGCATGGAAGAACCAGAGTTCAAATCCAGACAAGGCTCTTAACTAGTTCAGTGTATCATGCCTATTATTTCTCTTAGGAATCTTTCAGCTGGCAATGCCTCTTCGTGTGCTTTGTTTCCCATGGAGGTCATTAAGAACACCCCACAGCTCCTTTGATCTTCAGTAGGTATGGTTGGCCAGGTAGGCAGTCTCTGTATTAAAAGAATACCTGGCTATTGAAGGAGCCAGGCTCATTGGTATGCAAAACAGGAAATAACTTGATTTTCCATGCTGCAGGTCTTGCAGGAATTAATGAACTATTCATCACTGGAGAATGAAAAACTGATATCAAATCTAATACCAAAACTCCAGTCTCTGAAGCATCAGGTGGCTGCTCCGGGTTTGGAAGTCCACAGCAGGGAAGAGAGTCACGGTTAACATCCTCTTGGTTTCCTTACGGTAATCTTCCATGCCTCCTCCACTCACCTGCCTGCCTCAGGCTCCTGAAAAGGCCAGACTGGCGGGGTTGAGAGAACAAAAGGCAGGGAATGTCTTACTTGGCTCCAGTGCTTTGCAGGTGGGACCGGGTGCTGCTTTTTTTTTTTTTTTTATTTCCCAGAGAATCTCCCATTGGGCATCACTTTCTGGTCCTCAATGTAACTTCTGACTGGCCACTTACGGCATGGCTTTCTTTAGACTCATTGTCAGGTATCCTCATCTGTTTGCTTCCTGGCCCTATCAATTGGTTTGATTTTATGTAAGTGGCATTATAGAATATATAGACTATATTTTCTCTTGTGGGGGTGCGTGACTTGTTTCATACAGCATAATTCTTTTTGGATTGATGATGGCATCCATTTCCAAGATCACATTAGATGGACTAATTCCACGGGTGCACAGAGCCCAAGGGAAAGTCCACTCATCCATGACTGGTCACAATGCAAGTACAGCCTGTCCCTTGGCAACTGACTTGAAAGGCTTTACCTTTTGTTTTTCAGATATGTCAGTAGCCAAGAGAAGGCTACTATAGAGTGTTCATGCAAACTCTCTAAGCAGCAGAAAGTCTTTCGCTTGTTCTGAAGTCAAGGAAGGCATAGCCTCCTGTCCCTTAACACCACATCCTATTTGAATGAAATCTTCCTTTCTCCCAGACCCCCCTGCACATCCTGCAGTGGTGACTTCCTTGGCTCCATTTTTAGTGAGCTCGCATAGATGGTGTGGAACCTTCCTTGAGAGTACATGAACATTTGACATCACATCAAATGTTCTTAGCTTGGGGTCTCTGCCGAGACAGATAACTACTGGAAAAATTGTATGCTAGCATCCCAGTATGGAGAATTGGAAACTAAAGGAGACTCTTGTTTTAGAAATGTCCCAGTTCCTCAAGTTGCATTTATAACTCCAGTGTCCTTACTTCTCTAGCTTGTGAGTCACACTGTTATTTATCGTATGAATCACAATAGCTCAGAGTCCAGGCTCCTTAGCTTTGTGCTTTATCAGGTCTTCTTCTACAGATTTTACAGAACTTGAGAAGAAATGTTCCCAAGAGCTACGAATCTATCCCCTTCCACTAAATTGGCCCTGAGATTCTGGATCCCTCATATCTTGTGGGGGTGGGGTGGGTGGGGTGGAGGGTGGGGGTGGGGGGGGAGGGGAGATATACAAGAGTCTATGTAGCCACGAAAGTCCCTGGAACTTGCTGTGAAGACCAAATTGCCCTGAAAAATCACAGGATCTGCTTACCTGTGCTGGACCCTCCTTCATCAATTAATCACTCAAGACAAGGTTCCACAGATGTGGCCACAGGCCCTATCAATAGAGGCAATCCCAATTGAGACTCACCCAGATAACTCTGGGCTGTGTCAAGGTGACAGCTGGACCTAATTAGGAGAAGCTGCATCTTTCCATGGCCCCCCAACCCCTAGCCTCTGAAGTCACTGCTTTATCATTCTCTCCGTCAGTAAGTTTGAATATTTTAGAGTTTGTCTTTCTCTGCCTGGCTTATTTCACTTAGTGTGATGCTGTCCACTTCTGTTCATACTGTCACGAATGACAGGCAATTCCTGCTTTTTAAAGCTGACCAGTCCTCTACTCTCTACATGGCACTTTTTCTTCAGCCATGCATCTGTCGATGGACAAATATCTCTTGGAAAACCTAATGTTTATTCTTTTGGGTAAGCACCCAAAAGTGGAACTTCTGGGTCATATGGTGTCTTGGTTGTTGTTCTATTGTTGTGAGGAGACACTGTGACCAGGGTGGCTTTTAAAATGATGTATTTAATTGGGAGCTTGCGTATGTATAGTTTCAGAGGGTGATTCTATGATCATCATAGCATGTAATATGGTGACAGACATGGAGATGGACTGGTAGCCAGAGCTCACATATGGTCCACAAGCTAAAGACAGAGAGACAGAGAAGGAGAGAGAGGGAGAGAGAGAGAGAGAGAGAGAGAGAGAGAGAGAGAGAGAGAGAGAGAGAGCCGGGCCTGGTATGGGCTTTTGAAACCTCAAAGCCCACCTCTAGTGACACACCTCCTCCAACAAGACCACACCTACTAATCCTTCCGAAACAGTTCCATTAATTGGGAACCAAACATTCAAATACATGAGTCTAATGGGGCCATTCTCATTCAAACCACCACATACAGTGAATCTATTTTTGTTCTCAAGGAACCTCCATCCTAGTTTCCATGATGACTGTACTAATTACAGACCCATGAACCATGTACAGGCCTTGTTTTTTTCCATTATACATAATCTGGTTTGGGGGAACCATAGTAAGAGTGTCCAGGTTGCCTCTGGGACATGCTGTTTTGGGGGGACCTCAATCAGCCTGTGAGGCTCCCCAGGGGTCATCCCTGTTCTCAGTGTGGATATGACCTCATCCCCAGAAAAAACAATGACTTCCTCTGGGAAGACAGATGCTTATATGATTATACAGAGCCGCATAGAGTAGGCCCCACCACATGCCTGGACATCTGCATCCATATAATCAAAGACCTGTTAAAGCTGCCCTCTAAATCGATACAAGAAGTTGTGGCAAGCTGACTCTCATTTTCCACCTAAACATGAGAATTCCTCCCCCAGAATTTAGTGTATAACTTTGAGGCTGGGGAGGCACCTCAGTGGTAGAGCACTTACCTAGCATGCACACGTCTCTGGGTTGGATCCCAGACACTGCAAAAAACTAATGCATCAACCTTTCTATACAGAACCATCTAACTCTCATAAAATATAATTCCAGTCACAACCAAGAGCTCATCTGTTCACCAATTTGCACTCCACAAGAGCAAGCACAGACTGGAAATCTTTGAACACCTTCATAGGTTGTTTAAGTTTAGTACCTTGGTTTCCTCAATTATGAAGCTGCATCAGCTGTTAATTCTTCAAACGCAAATGAGCCTTCCAGATAACTGAAGTTTATGTTGACAAAAAGCAACCCTTGGCTATTTTATCCATTTTGATTGGAGTGTGTCAAAAATGTCACATTCCACTGGTGGTGGTGGTGATTGGATGGTAGAGGTAAACTTCTTTAATCCCAGCACTCAGGATGCAGAGGCAGGGGATCTCTGTGAGTCGGAGGCCAGCCTGGTCTACAAAGCTGGTTCCAGGACAGCTAAGGCTACAAAGAGAAACTCTATCTCAAAACAAAACAAAAGTCACATTCCAGCACTATGCTTGTTTTCATTTTGTTGTTCAGTTTTTCTGTCTCCTTTGTCTTCAAGCTACTATATGGTTTGACAATGCTATGAAGAGCAGAACATGCCTGTCTTTAGCTCCCTCCCATGTTTTCTTCACTGTGCAGATATGTTAAAGAAGAATAAATACTATGTGGAAGTTAGAAAGACAGAGTAGCTGAATGAAGATTTATTAGAGGTTGGAAAGGGTGGAGGGGTAGTGAAAGAGAGGCTAGGTGCAATCTCTATACCCTGTACACATATAGTGAAATATTACACTGGACCCCGATTGATATTCACAATTAATACATGTTAATAAATTGTTTTTGAGATGGGATCGCAAGTTGGCCTTGGATTCTATCCTCCTGCCCCGAGACTCTTGAGTGCCTAGCTTCTCAAAAAATAAATACATAAATAAATAAAATAAAATAAAATAAAATAAAACCTTGAGAGCCACTGAGATGGTAAAGGTGTCTGCCAGGAAGCCATAGGATCTGGGACCCACATTGTGGAGGAAGAGAACTGACTCACCCCAAATTGTTCTCCGACCTCCTCCACACACACAATTTTTTTTTTTTTTTTTTAACATTCTTAAGGTCAGCATGATGGCTTAGCGGTAAAGGCACTTGCCACTGAGGATGAAGCCATATGACCTGAGTTCAATCCCTGGGGCCCACATGGTGGAGGGGAACCTACTCCACCATGGGGTTGTCCTCTGACTTCCACACCCACACCACAGTGGGTGCACACACAATAATAAGAAAACTTAAAGTGTCAGCCGGGAGGTGGTGGTGCCCAAAGCGAGTTCCAGGACAGCCAAAGCTATACAGGCTTTTTTGTTAGTTTGTTTACTTTTTCAAGTAGAGTTCCTGATGTTAAAGAGAGACTGTGTGACTTTATTTCTGGGTTCAGAGGGTTTGATTGGTCTTGTGGCTCCTCTCAGGCTTCCACCATTCTGAAAGACTGAGGTTTCTTCCCCTTTGGATCAGTAGGATGTTATCATGGAACGTGTGCTATGGCAAGGGCTCCAAGTTAGAGCTGTTGCCAAGGCAACTAGGCAAAGCCTGCCTAATGTATAAACCTGGTTATTATATTTAAAATTCAAAGAGCAGCCAGAGATTCCTATGGGGAGAGGGAAGAGTCTGCTCTTGAGACGAAAAAGGAAAAGTCCTCATCTCCCAAGGGAAAGGAGTAATTCCTGAAGTTCACCTGCGGTGGCGCAGGTGTGAATCTGTGGGAGGGCTCTCTTTATAGGGAGGCTGCTGGGACCAGAGGAAAGAGCGGCCAGACAGCAAAGGATCTCTTCATAAGCCTGGTGCTGACTGAAGAGGGGAAGGCCCCAAGATTGGAGCAAGTCCAACTTTGGGGTACCAGCTCTTGAGGCAGAGCATCTCTGGGAGGACTAGAGAAGTGTGGCGCCTGAAGCATCGAATTTACCTTCTTTAGAAAAAAGTTGCCGGTGGGGTGGGGCTGGAGCGATAGCTCCTGCCGCTGTTGAGGACCTGAGTTCAGTTCCCAGTATTCATATTAGGAGGCTCACAACCGCCTGGAACTCCAGCTCCAGGGGATCCTACTCCAAGAGCACCTTCACTCACAAAAGCACATACCCACTCACCCCCATACATATAGATACACAATTAAAAACAAATACTTATAAGGGCCAAGATCCTTGTATCTACCGATGAGGCTGAGCAATGGAGTACTACGTACAGTCCATCAATGAGGGATGGGGATATGGCTCAGAAGCAGAGTATTGCCTTGCACATATGAGGCCCCGAGTTCCAGCCCCAACATTGAAAAAAACAAAAGTTAAAATGTGGACGTTGCAGCTAGATGTGAAGTGATTCTTTGTTTCATGCTCATATCCCCTTCTCACCCTTTCAGTCATTGCCCCTGCTGTGGAGAGGAGACCACATTAAGCCAAAGAATGTCAGAGCTCAAAAGGCCATTTAATGTATCACACTTATTTACCTACTGCAGAAACTCAGCCCTGCAGAGACCCATCAGATCCAACCACCATGAGACATTATCTGCTCATTATCAGAGCAGACAGATTCCTTGAAACTTCTGGAAGGTTCTCACTTCATACCATCCCCTCAGAATAACAAAAAAGCTGTGTTTTTACAGAACTCTAGCCCAAGAGATGCAATGTCATTTCTGAATTGGACAGATTTTTATATACCCCTCCTTGCTTGTAGGAGCAAACTTCACAACAGCCAAAAGACAGAAATAACCCATATGTCCATCAAGGGATGGATGCATTGGCAAAGTGTTGTATATTCATTTAATGAGGAGAGCATTCGGCCTAAGAGGGAGGAAGTCTAACAGTTGCTGTAACATTGATGAACCTTGAGCAAGCTATGGTGAGTCCGGTAAGCCACTTGGGATTTCTCTTATAGGAATTAGCTGGGGAATGGGAAGTTAGTGTTACTACACAACAGAGCTTCTGTTTGGGAAAATGAGAAAGTTCTGAAGATGGATGGTGGGGAAACTTGAACAAGAAAGAAAGGCACTAGAGAGTCAACTATGTGTTATGTTTCATTGTGGTTTGAATGTGAGCTGTGCCCTTGGACTCATGTTTGAACACTTGCTCCCCAGCTGGGGTTGGGGATGGAGGTGAGTGAGTCACTAGGGAAGGGTCTTGAAGTTGCTTCCTGACTGTGGCTGGAGTATACCTCAGTCACCTCGCTCTCCTTTTGTCATGGTTTCATGGTTTCCCTACCATGATAGGCTACATCCTTCTGGAACTCTAAGCCCAAATAAGCCCCTCCTCCTTTACATTTCTCTTTGGTATGTATTTGATCAGGCAACAAGGTAAGTCACTCATGCATGTATAAATTACCATAATCTTCAAAGGGAAGTGTAAGAAGAGATGCTTCCCACTGCTGGATTGACCTACACACACACACACACACACACACACACACACACACACACACACTCACACACACACACTCACACTCACACACACACTCACACTCACACACACACACTCACACACACACACACACACACTCACACACTCACACACACTCACACTCACACACACTCACACACACACACTCACACACACACACTCACACACACACTCACACACACACTCACACACACACACACACACACACACACACACACACACACACTCACACTCATGCCCTCTCACCCTTGCGAGTCACAATGCACATTTAATAAAAGACTCAGAGAGGCCCTAAATCAAAGACTGCTTAATTTAATTTAATCAAGCATTTCCTTTGTTGACTGTAGAACCATGTTCGTTTTTCATGGGACACTAATTAACAGCCACATTCCCCATTCATTCTTGGGGCGGGTGCTGACAAAGAGCTTCCCATTGCTGGGAGCATTTCTTCTATGCTGCCTCAGTGAATGCTGGAGGTCTAAAAGATACGCATCTCTACCAGTCAGAACTTAAGAACTCACCGGACAGCCAAAGACCTGCTGCATGCTCTTCTTCATTTTACAAATGAAGAAGTGGGGCCCAGAAAAGTCCAGTCCTAATCTAATGGCTTCACAAAGCTGCCCTGCCACACAGCTCTCATGGAGCCAAGCTAAGATTCCCATATCTTAAACCCTGTTCTGGGCTGAGTCCCCTACCGAACTGCTGCCTCCCTGTAGCTCCTGGTGTGTCCCAAACCTAGGAACATAAGCCTGGGAGCTGCTGAACAGCATGTCAGGGACACAAAGAGGACAGAAGGGCTCAGAGACCATAGGCGCAGCCTCCCTGTTCTCTTCCTTTGTCTAAAATGGGGAGTCGGAAAAGTGTCCTGTCACCTATCAGCAATGCCTGGGCTGTCTTTATGTGGAGCATATCTCTTTATGTGAAAGACAGACAGAGCTTGTCTCCAGGCTTGGAGACGCCGACTGAGTAGGGCTGAGGAAGAACTTGGGAATGTTTTAAACAAACATCCCAGGGAATGCTGTCCTGGAGGAAGTATGACAACACCCACGGCCCCCCAATACCTCCTGGCTTAGCGCCTTGCTCCACTGATACCAGTTAAGGCTCACCAGGGCAGACATTTTTGTGTTTCATAGCCACTTTTGAAAAATGTCTTTAAAATACGGAAACAAGAGCAAAAGACATTTGTTTGAAGAAAGAGGCAGGCCTGTAGTTTTTTTTTTTTTTTTTTAAACAAAAAAATGACCTCCGCACACTTCTCTCTTTATCCCAGCAAACCGAGCTTCGTTCCACTCTGCCAGACCCAGGAGAGATCGCTCTGATACAGGGTCTCCAGCCTTTGACCTGTGCAATCAGGCAAGTCCGGCCACTCTGGAAAATGTCCCAGCTGCCAACTGCTTCGCTATAAACCCAACTCTTGATTACAGTGCTGGCCTAAGTTGCTTTCCGAGCCTTGATGGAGACCAAATGGTGTTCGGCTTTCCACGCCCACTCTTTCCCCTGAGCACCGACTGTCTCGTGCTCAGCAGTCTCCAGATCTCCCTCCCCAGGGATAGACCTCCCCCTTCCTCAGGGAGAACCTGCCCCCCAGCTCAGTGTGTGAGATGGATGAGACAAGGCTGGGCACATACCCAGCATTCCCTTGTCATTTGGCAGGTCCTTGTGGAGAAGCAGATGGAAAAGTCTGAGGACACTCAATTCCCCAAATTCCTTTTCGGAAGGCTCTACCCTTCTCAGCCCCCCTATTGAATTCGTGAGTCTGTCAGACTCCTTAAAACCCAGCTCCAACTCTCTCTACCTTGGGCCCCCAGAAGAGAGAGCAAGCATCTCCGAGAGCTGTAGGTCACAGTATACGGTGGTCCTAGGGATTTTTTTTTTTTTTTCTGTTTCCCTGTGAAGAGGTAGCTCCTAACAGGAAGGGAAGTGTCTTTGTTTAGGAAGGTCTTACTGGAGGCAGGCACCCTACAAAAGGTCTCCATGCCTTCTATAGCCGTGAAGTCTCAGCCCCTTGCAGTTCTGAACTTGGGGCTTGTTTCCGCATCTGGAGACAGTATCATGAGGCTGTACTAGAACCAAGTGTTGCTGCCAGGGATGCGTTTGACACACAGCTAAGCGGAGACTTCAGGAATTGCAGGAGTGTGGGCTTGGGGAACCACAGGGGCAGGGCTTGTGGCCTCCTGGCACGCCCTGGCTCCCTAGCGCTGTGTGGGAACTTACATCACACCTGGATGATGGCTATTGCAGAGGCAAAATCTGGGGATCTTAATTTGAGTAAAATAAATGTGACAGATTAAAAAACGAACAACTGAAATTTGACTTACAAATGGATAATGTTGTCTTTATTGCTAAATTCCTCTCCAGGAAAGCTTCTTCAAGATGCTCAGTTTACACTCGCTGTACATACAATGTAGGAAAATACCTACTTCCCTAACCCTGGGCTACATACACCCTAGGTAAGCCCTTACGGCTGATATATCCTGCCCCCATAGCAGTATCTTTAAAAAAATTACGTATGTGCGTACATATGAACACAAATGCCATGGTGTACCTATGAGGTTAGGGGACAACTTGAGTTGGCTCACTCCGTGCCACAAGGTTCCTGGGCAGTGGACTTAGATTGTCCGGCTTTGTCACAGCCACCTTCATCCTCTGATCCAGCGAGAGGCCCTGGCCATTCACACTTCTTCCTCCTCTTCTTCTTCTTCTTCTTCTTCTTTTTTTTTTAATATTTATTTATTTATTTATTTGTGTTTTTTAAAAATTTATTTATTTATTGTGTTTACAGTGTTCTGCTTTCAGGAAGAAGAGGATACCAGATCTCATAACAGATGGTTGTGAGCTAACATGTGGTTGCTGGGGATTGAACTCAGGACCTCTGGAAGAGGGGCCAGTGCTCTTAACCTCTGAGCCATCTCTCCAGCCCCACCCCCATTCACACTTCTATGATTTTCTTATTCATGCCTTTCACTTGTTTTTCTAACCTCTTTTCATCTATTATTAATCAATTCACAATTAACGTGAATAAACTAGCAATTAACTAGTAATCAGTAGTCAATTAATTTTAATTTAATTTAATATTTAGACACAAAATATTAATCCTTTACTGGTCTACTATAAGATAATTTTTAAAAATATATTATTTTTTCTGCCTGTGTGCATCTTTTAATATACTGAATTTCAAGTACTCTAAAGTTTTACATGTTTATGTAGTTTTTTCTTTTATGGTTTCTGTTTCTGATATTATAACAAAATGACTCTTTTCTTTTCCTTTTTTTTGTAATTTTTTTATTAGTTCAAATTAGGCACAAGCTTGCTTCACATGTCAATCCCTTCTCCCTCTCCCTCCTCTCCCTCTCCCTCCCCTTCTCCCCACCCCATCCCTCTCCCCTCCACCTACCTCCCACGCCATCCACCCCCCACCCTCCACTCCCCAGTCAGGGTAGGGCCCTCGATGGGGGCTCCCCAAAGTACAAAATGACTCTTGCCTCAAGATTACACAAATATGTTCTTATGCTTTATTCTAGTAGGCCCCCTCCTGTTTGAGGCAAGGCAGCCCAACCTTGCCTCAAATTCTCAATCTTCCCGCCCTGGCCTCCCAACTGCTAGAATTTTATGCACTTGCCTCCATGTCTCGGCTTAGTAGTTTTTCATTACTATAATATTTTTTTGAAGCAAGCTTTAATTAACTACTGGCCAGGATGATGGACTCTGGCCAGGTCCATTCCTGGATTCCCAGGAAATAGCTCCTGTTAGTTAGGGTTTTTATTGCTGTGCAGAGGCACTATGACTATGGCAACTCTTATAAATGAGAACTTTTAATTGGGGCTAGCTTACAGTTTCAGAGGTTCAGTCCATGTCTTAGGGTTTCTATTACTGTGATAAAAACACTGTGACCAAAAAGTAAGTTGGGAGGAAATTCAGCATTGCTGTTAATCACTGAAGGAAGTCAGGACAGGAACTCAAACAGGGCAGGATCCTGGAGGCAGGAGCTTATGCAGATGCCATGGCGAGGAGCTGCTTACTGACTTGCTTCACATGGCTTGCTCAGCCTGCTTTCTTGTAGAATCCAGGACCAACAGCCCAGGGACGACACCACCCACCATGGGCTGGGCCCTTCCCCATTGATCACTAAATGAGAAAATGCCCTACACCTGTATCTCATGGAGGTATTTCCTCAATGGAGGCTCCTTGCTCTGTTGACTCTAGATATATTATATTGATACACAAACCCAGCTAGCATGGCCCATTATCATCATGGCGGGGAACATGGCAGTGTGCAGGCAGATGTGGAGCTGGAGAAGCAGCTGAGAGTCCTGCATCTTGAAGGCAACAGGAAGTCAGTTGAAACACTGGGCAATATCCTGAGCATAGGAAACCTCAAAGCCCATCCCCACAGTAACATAGCTCCTCCAACAAGGTCATAGCCACTCCAACAAAGCCACACCTCCTAATAGTGCCACTCCCTATGAGATTATTGGGGAAAGTAACATTCAAAATACCATAGCTCCTATCATTTTTAAATTTTATTTTATATTTTTGACTATTTTGTCTGCATGTATGTCTGTATATCACATACATGCCTGGTATTTAAGAGAGTCAGACAGGGCTCAGATCTTCTGGAACTGAAGTTACAGATGTTTGTGAGCTACCATGTGGATGCTAGGAATTGAACCCAGAGCCTCTGCAAGAGCCAGTGCTCTTAACAGGAAGGGCTCTTAACCACTGAGCCATCTCTCCAGGCCCTTTTTCCTATGGTATTAATAGTACTATTAGTTTGTATAGTTATATTCTTCGATGTGGTTGACACTAACCACAAATAACTGTTTAATTTTAAATTTCAGTCCATTAAAAGAGAAAATGTAATCCCTTCATGCACGAGTTCCATTTAAGACGTCCAGTTCTTAGAGTTAGGCCACTAACCACAACATAGCTATAAAGGAGTTTGCAGCATTGCATCATGTGGTTATTTGGTGAACAAAGAGGAAAGAAAGAATCTAACATCTTTTCCAAAATGTTCAGGTGCTTACAATACTGTCTTTTGAAGAATCCACCGCTCTGACCCTGCTCTGAGTGCACAGAATCACATTCACAAGTCTGGAAACAGTGCCTGGTCCATCCCCGTGTTTTTCTCTTCTACCTGTTTTTATCAGTCCTCAAATTCTACCATGGCCACAGTTTCAATCATAAATTTTAGACATTTACATGTCTAAAGGCCAAGTCAAGCAGTGTTTTTATTTTTTTCTTTTTGCATTCTTCCTTTGTGTGTGTATCTGTGTGTGTGTGTGTGATATACATGTGTGTGTGTGTGTGTGTGTGTGTGTGTGTATACCTATGTGAAAGTGTGTGGAGATGAGAGGTGGACAATTTCTACCTATTTGTTTTTAAAGAAATACTTCAAAATGTGTTGTGATTTTTTTTGTTTTGTTTTTTGTCTTTTTGTTTTTTGAGACAGGGTTTCTCTGTAGCTTTGGAGTCTGTCCTGGAACTCACTCTGTAGACCAGGCTGGCCTCAGACTCATAGAGAGCCGCCTGCCTCTGCCTCCCAAGTGCTGGTGGGCACTACCACCGCCCAGCCTTCAAATTGTTTTTATTAGGGCTGGAGATAAGGTCTCTCCCTGAATCTGGAGCTCACCGATTGGCTGGCTGGCCATTTGGCTGCAGAGATGTTCCTGCTTCTGCACTTTGCTGTTGCTCCCCTCCCCCAGCACTGGGGCTACAGATATGAGCCACCAGGTCTGGCTTTCTTTTATGGGTGGTGCTGGGCTCAGGTCAGCAAGCACTGTATCAACTGAGCTACCTCCCCAGGTTTTATTAGTCTTTAAAATTGTTTTTTGTTATTCTATCTCTATTTCCATTAAAATAATTTTGTAAGTTGGGATTGGAAATGTATCCATGTAACCAGTCCACTCAGAAAGGGTTTTTATAAGCTTCCTGTACATACACACCATCATAGTCTACTCTCCAGCTAGACTTAGCCTCTTGCCCATCTCTGAAGGTGCAACCTACCTTCCTTGTCCCTGCGAACACCATCCTTTGCCTGGAACTATCTCCCACGGTAAGTCCCTCACATTTTCATTCATTCTCTCAGCTCAAAACTCATTCTCTGTGATGATTCTATAATGTCTCTGGAAAGAGGCAGGCGCTGCCTCTCCAGTCACATCTATGTATGATCAGTATCCTTCTATTTTGCATTGTATTATACATCTATGCTCTCACTGAGACAAAGACAGAGACTATGTCCTTTCAGTTTTGAGTTCCCATAACCTACCAACAGTCCCTGGGCTCAGTCTAAGTGTATTGACTCAAAGAGAACAAGTCAGGTTGACATTGGGAAGGATGGTGGTAGCAACCTGTGAAAGCTCTTGGACCTGGGTTCTCTCTGGTGAGCTTTGAGCCTGGCAAGGGCACAGACAGAACTGTGTTGTATTTACTTAACCTTTCTATGACGTGAGAGGTGAATTGGAATGGGAAGTAGCAGAACAAGCAAGCAACCAGTGTTAAAGCTATTAGGAGCATTCAAGGCATGTAGATGAGAAGCCTGAATCAGGATGGTGGCCAGGGACTGGAAAGGAAGGGACATTAAGAATGACACGAGGTTAGAATAGGGGACTGTGAGCAGACAGACTGGAAGAAAATAAATGTGACTGGGAAGCTAACAGAATCCTTTTATAATTGTAATTGATTCTGTAAGTGGTTGGTGTCCTTCATAAATATTACAATCTGATTTTACCATAAAATGTGGATGAATAGCTATACAGAACCAGCGGTTATTCTAGAACTAGCCAAGTTCCCTGAGTTCAGTCTCTTATGCTATTTGTATTTGTTTTGAGACAGTGTCTTACTATGTCGTACTAGTACAAATTTCTTTGTAAACCAGGCTGGCCCAGACTCTCAGAGATCTGCCTGCCTCTGCCTCCCAAGTGCTGGGATTAAAGCCCTGTGCTACCACATCTGACATTTAAGCTCTTTGCAACACTTTCCTCATCTATAAAACTTTCATCTTTTGTTTCTGACCCTAGTGGTCTGGCATTATAGGCATGTACCACAATGCCTGATGTTTAACTATGCTGTGTCTCAGCCGGGTGGTGGCTCCTGCCTTTAATCCCAGGACTGGGAGGCAGAGCCAGGTGGATCTCTCGTCCCCTTGCTTACTCCTTTCTGAAAAAGTCCTCACAGTTCCACCAAGGATGTGCTCATTAATTCCCTAGATGAGCCTGGATTCCTACCAAGTTGGCAACTGAAATGAACTATGAGCACATGCAAATGGGGAAATGAGAAGAGGTTGCTCTGGGGAGACCCACACACACTCCAGGAGCAGGGCACTTTCCCATAAGGCTCTGGGGTGACTGAGCTTTGATGCTTCCATCCTCAACAGGGAGAATGTGAGTTGTGGGGAATGGGTTGGTGTGGAGCGGGTGGGGAGATGGCTCAGTGCTTCAGAGCACTGGCTGCTTTCCTAGAGGATCTGGATTCAGTTCCCAGCGCCCACATGGTGGCTGACAGTCATCTGTAGCTCCAGTTCCAGGGGATTTGATACCCTCTTCTGGGCTCCATGAGCACTAGGCACACATGTAGGAGTGCAAGCAAAATAGCCATACACTTAAAAATAAGTCTTCAAAAAAGAATGAAAGGAAAAGTATGACGGTCCTAGTAGCCAGACTGTTGCCGCCCACAGATTGGAGCCACAGGATTTAAGTTTTAAACACTGCTTTCTAGAATGCTCAAGACCCTTGGCTCCAGTGCAGCTATTGGCTTCATTACAGTGCATCCTTATGGATATTTTTAATTCTTACTTTTTGAGATGAGGTCTTACTATATTCCCCAGGCTACACTCAAATTCTTACCTTAAGCAGCTACAAGCACACAGTAGCATCCTCAGCTTCTTGTCATTCATCCTGCCATCTTCCCCATAAAGAAAGTGACATGCACTTATTACAGCTCTCCCTGTCTCATGAGAAGAAAGTACAATATTCCAGGGTATCTGTTAGAAATGACACCAACTGTACCACTGTGTGCATCATTTCTTCTGTTTTCCTGCCCTGAATAAGGATAGTGATGCCGGCTGTACCAAAGCCTCTGTGAATGGAGGTTAAAGTGACAGCACCCAGTGCCTACTCTGTCACACTGCCCTGAAACTTTCTATCCAGGCCTTGTTCTTCTGCCTTGCCTGTGTGCTCCTCCAAGACAGGACTCTGCCTTGAGGGGTCTGGTTAGCTCTGCCATGTTCATGAGGGGTCACACTCACAGTTAATGTCTTTGTGTAGGAACAAGGTCTCCACTGTGCCTCTTGGGGTGAAAACAAAGTCCCCAGACACAAAGTTGACTTCCAGAAAAGGCTCCCGTGCTAAGTCAGCCAACAGACTCCAGAGCTAATAGGAACCAGATGCGAGGTCTTTCACTTAAATATATTACAGGTCACAGATTTATTTTTTAAAAGCACCTATAATAACAATTAAAGTCATAAAATGTGTTTTCCCTGCATATTTTCTCCTAGTCAACCAAGCAATATAGTCTGATATGTTGGGGCAAATCTGTGCCAAAACCAACATATTTGCTTTGTTAGAAATCTGCAGAATGTGTCTGACTGTGGAGGTGTGCTCTGGTCAGGCCAGGGACAGCTGCCAACACCCAAACAGTTTCCTAAAATAGCCCACGCATACAAGAATGATAAGCAGACTCTGTAGATTTGTAGCTGGGGAGTGGAGAGAGAAAGCCTGGGGGAGCAAAAGAGAATGAGGGCATTAAGCATAATTTGTGTAATGTGGCAGATACTTCCTGGATTTAAAAAATGGAGCTTCCAAAGGCTTCTGCAGTGGCTAGCTATGTCTTCCTTGCCATATTGCTTCCAGCACCCCAACTCAGGCGGGTGGCTACCCCTGGGAAGACCTTCTAGCCAACCTACAGAATATTCTTTCTGTAGTGTCTCTTACTTGCATTATTCTGGGAGGAGTTGTCACCGATTGGTCTTCTGCTCTCTAATAGCCCCCTCAGCGCCCTTCTTGCCCATATCTCTGTTTGATTTCCACCCCACAAAGAGGTCTGGTTTCTAAATGCAGGCAAACAGGGATCCAGGGATCTAATTGACCACTGGGGTTGGAGGGCTTATGTTTTTAGTTGATGGTACCTATTTCCATTCCAAGAAATCCATATGCCAATGCCAGCCTTTTTTTGTGGTGTTTGTTGTTGTTTTATTTTTGTTTTCAAAATAGGGTTTTTCTCTGTGTAACCTGGCTGTCCTGGAACTAGGTTTATAGACCAGGCTGGCCTTGAACACAGAGAGCTGCCTGCCTCTGCCTCCTGAGTGCTGGGATTAAAGGCATGAGTCACCACTGCCCAGGTAGAGATATTTCCATGAGGGAAATCTTCTCTTTCCATTCTCCTTGTCACTCGTTTCATTTTGGGGAAATGCACCCCAACTCCCACTCCCACCAGAACTGATAACACTCCACCTCCACACCTCCAGCCCCACCCCCAAACACACACCCCAGGAACCTCAGTGGTATGTACCTGAGCTTTACCAAAGGATACTGATGATGGGCTCACTGAAGATCTGGACTCCTTGGAGGATTTACACTTCAGGTCCTTGAACTTTAATGTTTATTTTAGGGCCAGTTAGATGGCTTAGTGGGCAAAGGTGCTTGCTACCAAGCCTACCAACTGAGTTTGATCCCCATGACCCACCTGGTGGAAGAGAGACCTGACTCCTTCGAGGTGACTTCAGACCTCCACACAAATGTTGTGGCATGTGTGCCCCCCATACATACCCCAAACACCAAATACACGCGCGCGCGCGCACACACACACACACACACACACAGGCACACAAATGGAAAAAGTCCATTTCAATACTTATCACATTTACACAATTCTCCTCCAGAGTATAAGAAGTTACATGGTAATAAAACAGGAAACTCTGAGGCTATAAATTTAAAAATGAATAAATTAAAATTTTAATAAAAAGCCAGATGTTTGCAGTCTCAAAGTGCTTCCCTACAAAAGATTCATTGGTTACAAAGGAGAAAGGGTCATTGTGTGAAATGCTGTCCTCCAGGGATGACACTACAGTGGGACAACAATGGTTGACAATAATTTATTGGCTATTTCAAAGTGGCTTTATAGAGAGGCTTTTGGATGCTCTCAACACAAAGAAATGTGATAAATATGCCAATTCCTCTGATGCAATTCCTATACATTGTACATATGCATTGAAATCTTACATTGGACCCCAGAAATACATGTATCTACTGTAAATCGATTGAGAATAAAAATACAATTTTAGAAAAAGGGAATAGCGTGTTTACTGAGAGGGTGCATACATGTGAGGGTGGAGAATGTTCACACCTGTATGTGCATGCAAAGGCCAAGTGTCTTCCTCTACCAGCCTCCACCCTACTACCTCAAGGTCACTCCTCGAACCTGAGGCTCCTCCTTTTGGCTAGGCTCTTTTCTTCAAGTTCAATTTTATTATTAAAATTGTGCAGGGGCAGGGGGCACAGAGCCGTGGAGCACTTGTGAAGGTTGGAATTGGTTCTCTTTATCTGATGATTCATTCTCCAGCCCAAGAGAGTAGTAGACCTTCAGTGTTCTCAGCACATCCACCCAAGAAAAACCTGGTAACAATTTGAGGTGAGGGTATGTCAATCTGACAGTACACGAATATATAAAACATCAAGTTGATACAAACATGTGTATATGTAAACGGCTGTGAGTGTGAGGATGGTATACAGCATTTAGAAAGGCCACTGAGAGAGAGAGTAACCTCGGGTGATGCTAGAGGATGGAAAGCAGGCACAAGGACAAGAGTCACGAGAGGAGATAGAAAGTGGTTGCTTTTCTTTTCTGTGGTGGCTACACGTATAAAGTTGGAATTGACAGTGAAAGTGTCATGACCCTAAGCAAAGAGTCATGGCTTCAGAATGGCTGGTAGAGCCATACAGAGGTTCACTGAAAAGCATAGCATTCTGGACTTGAGTGACTGCTTTAGTCTAGCTGTGTGATGTTTTTATTTGCTAATGACAATAAAGTGATTCTACTAATTTTTTTTCAGTTTTATTTATTTTATGTGTATGAGTGTTTTGCTTGCACATATGTCTGTGTACCATGTAAGCCCAGGAAGGTCAGAGGAGGGCATGGGCTACCTTGGGACTGGAGTTACAGATGGTTGTGAGCCACAGTGTGGGTTCTGGGAATTGAACCCTGATCTTCTTGCAAGAGCAACAAGTGCCCTAAACTTCTGAGCCATTTCTCTAGCCCCATGATTCTCTTTCTCTTTCTTTCTCTTTCTTTCTTTCTTTCTTTCTTTCTTTCTTTCTTTCTTTCTTTCTTTCTTCCTTCCTTTCCTCCTCTTCCTCTTTAACTTAATTTTATTTTTTATTTTTTCTTAAGAAAACAAAACATCTCCTTGCTTGGGCAGTGCAGGAGAGCTGGCTTGCTGACCAACCCAGGTACCACCCAGGCCCAGATTCAGGGCTTTGTGCTGGCTCACCCCAACAACCACCCCAACACCTACCCCATCTATGAGCTGCTGAAGTGTGCGAAAGGGCTGGTCGTGCAGAACCAAAGCTTCAGGATCTCCATGACTCAGGGCAACAGCAGGATATCTAAGAGGACTCTCGGTGAGGGTCCAGTGTTAGTGGTGTAGGGGAAGCCAGGACTGGAACCAGACTGATGACTCACTGCAACGAACATATGCAAGGAAAACTGTTTGGACAAAAGGGTTTACTGTGCGATATACCGTGACAACCAAAGCTTCCATGGCAAAAACCTTTTTTTTTTTTTTTTTTTTTGTCTCTGGAACTCTCTCTGTTTGTTGACCAGGCTGGCCTTGAACTCTCAGAGATTCACCTGCTTCTGCCTCCTGAGTGCTGGGATTAAAAACATGCACTACCACCGCCTGACCCTTAATTTTTGTTTTTTATTTTCTTTTGGGGGGAGTTTACAAAGGTGGGACTGGGAAATGAATGAAATTGGGGTGCACGATGTGAAATTCACATAAATTCAATAAAAATTATGGGGAAAAAAGTTGAGTTGTTTGCCATAAATCCACACATCTTACTGCCAACTACCCTTCAAGAAAGCTGGACAAACTTTAAAATAAGTCAGAGACTCTTCTAAAAAATTAATCTATCAAATGCCATGAACTCATGAGGAAATCTCTATTTAAGACCCTCAACTTGGGACATTTACATTGTTTTTGAGAATGATATTTCAAAATTTCAGAGTTTTCTTTGGTTTGGTTTTAGGGGGTAGGATTTTTCTTTGTAGCCTAAATTGGCCACAAATTCTCAGTCCTCCTGCCTCAGCTCTGCCAGGACTAGGATGACTGGCAAGCACCATCACACCTGGCTGAAATATTCAGTCCTTCTAAATGTCATTTGATCTGGTAATTTCAAGCACATACAGTCACCGGCATCTTCGAGCCTTGTGGAGGGGCAACAATGACTTCGAGAAAGAGAAGGTGGAGAGACCATGCTAGGCTATCCTGTGCTAGGGTCCCTGCCGAGTTGCTCACTATACCCATCTCCAGGTAAATTTCCCTGCTCTCACCCAGAGATGGAGATGGGGGCATTTCCCTTCAAGACTGAGTCATGGGTGGTTTGTTTACTTTTACCTCACTCTAATTCTTCATTTATTCTCAATTCAAGACTTAAATTGATATTCCCGGCAAAGGAATTTCGACTGTACAGTTCTCTGCTGTTAATGGCCTACTGTTAAGACAGGCTCTTGGTACCTACCTACATTTAATGGTTAAAAGTTCCTGGGGGTAGGGAGGCTAGAGAAATGGCTCAGAGGGTAAGAACATTTGCTGTGCCATATTTGAGGGCCCGAGTTTGAATCCCCAGCATCCACTTAAAAAATTAGGCATGGTTTTGTGTGCCTGTAACCCCAGCACTGGAGGGCAGAGACAGGTGGATCCTGGAAGCTTGCTAGCTTAGGTAAAGGATCTTCTGGTTCGGTGAGAGTCTCTATCTATCTACATATCTACCTACCTACCTAGCTAGCTATATAGCCATTAGTTTGGTTTTTCTAGACAGGCTTTCTCTGTGTAGCACTGGCTGTCCTAGAACTCTTTCTGTAGATGAGAATGGCCTTGAACTCACCGAGATCCACCTGCCTCTGCCTTCTGAGTGCTGGGGATTGAAGATGTGTGCCACCATTGCCCAGGGAGAGACTCTCTTTTTAAAATATTTATTTATTTATTATGTGTACAGTGTTTGGCACCAAATCTCGTTACAGATGGTTGTGAGCCACCATGTGGTTGCTGGGAATATGAACTCAGGACCTTTGGAAGAGCAGGCAGTGTTCTTAACGGCTGAGCCATCTCTCCAGCCCCTGAGAGACTCTTTCTTAAGGCAATAAGATGGAAAGTGACAAAGGAAGACGCCTGGCCCCCTCGTGCACATGCATGGGCACACATTCTGCATGCTCACGTGCATGTATAATACACACTGCTCATGAGCCACCATGCCTGTCAATCTGCTCTTCACCTTGATATTTCACCGAACAAAAGAAGGCTTTGGTAAATGGGTCTTAAGTCCCTAGTGAAGGAGTTTTGGGACGTCTCCCTTTCTATCTTTCCTCATGCATTTCTCTTCTTAAGGTCTTTCCTGATTTTGGCATCACTCTTTTTTCTTGAGTTCTAATATTGCTCTTCAGAGTTGTGATTCCCTGGGTCAAGAGTACAGGTGGAACCTGCCCAGTTCTCTAAGTATCTAGACATTGTAAGTTAAGCATCAAACTGAAGAGTTACATCCTTGTCACCTATTGTGGTGTTTTGAATGAGAATGGTCCCTATAGTCTCATGTTTGAGCACTTGGTAACCAGTTAGTGGAGCTATTTGGGAAGGATTAGGAGATATGGCCTTGCTGAGTGGTGGTGGTGCATGCCTTTAATCCCAGCACTCAGGAGGCAGAGGCAGGTGAATCTCTGTTGGTTCAAGGCCAGCCTGGTCTACAAATGGAGTTCCAGGACAGCCAAGACTGTTATACAGAGAAAACCTGTCTCAAAAAAAAAAAAAAAAAAAAAAAAAGAAAAAGAAAAAGAAAAAAAAAAAAAAAGAGCAATGACCTTGACCTTACTGAAGTATATGTGGCCTTGTTGGAGAAGATGTGTCAATATGAGCAGACTTGAGGTTTTAAAAGCCCTTGCTAGGCCCAGTCTCTGTCTGTCTGTCTCTGTCTGTCTCTCTCTGTCTGTCTCTCTCTATCTGTGTCTCTGTCTCTGTCTCTGTCTCTGTCTCTCTCTCTCTCTCTCTCTCTCTGTCTCTCTCTCTCTCTGCTGCCTGCAGATCAGATGTAAACTCTCAGCTACTGCTCCAGAACGCTACCATGTTCCCCGCCATGACGATTATGAACTAGTTCTCTGAAACTGTAAGATTGTAAGCAAGCCCCCAGTTAAATGCTTCCTTTTTATAAGTTGTCTTAGTCATGGTTTCTCTTCATAGCAATACAACAGTAACCAAGACACCTATCTACCTACTTACTTGCAGAAGAACCTCAAATACCAGGTTCAGATTAGAGATTCTTCTGTTTCTTAGAATACCAGGTGAGATTAGGTGGGGAGGCTCAGAAATGCAGCCACAGGACGTCATTGTTTTCCTATTCCCATCTCTAGCACACCTCACAAGGGGCTTGATGTCCATAGCTAGAGACACCCTACCTCACACCTTCTGCAATCTTCCACAGACTGCCCTACTTTGGCCTTCCCTCTGCTCTAGGGCTCTAACACAAGATCCCAGATATCTTGGAAATGGATTTGGGGGAAGTTAGACAGGCAATTTGGGGGCCCTACATTAGGAAGGATAGTCTAAAGGGAAGAAAAATACCAGAATCACTCTTAGCCCAGGGGATTCAGGATTTATCATGTGTGGGTAGCAGGGAGAGGCAGGGCTAGGGTGAAGGTGGGGGCCCTGTTTGTTGTCTGAGTCCAAGCACAGTGCAGATCATCTTGATAAATTGTGTTACTAGATTTCCTGATATTCATTCATCCTTGTGATTCTGGAATGAAGCCTGCTTAGTCATGGCTTTTATATACTGCTGGATTCCATTTGCTAGTGTTCTACACAGGAATTTTCCATCCATATTCATAACTGAAATCAATCTCTAGCCGTCTTTATTTGCGCCAATGTTGAAGGGTTTCGATGTCAGGGTTATGCTAGTTTTGTAAATTGAATTGGGAAGCGTTCCATCATATTTTTTTTGTGTTCTGTAACAGCTATTTTGTTCCTTTTTAATATGTGAGGCATTTGCAGAAATAGTCTCATAAAAATTCAAATCATACAGAATAAGCAAAAATTCTCTTGGCTGTTCCCTTCTTGTTCTAATCTCCTGCCTAGAAATGATCACTATTATCCATCTGCTGGATTGCTTCTAGAACTTTCATTTTTCTTATATACATGTGCAAATATATTATTCAGTACTTTTTAAAACCTAATATATTACAATTTAAAAAAATTTACAATTTTTTTTAGATTTAAATTTATGTCTTAGGGAATTAGCCATGCTAATCCATATGGAACTATCTCATCTTTTTTTTTTTTTTTAAAGCTACATAATATTCCACATAATAGAAAGCTATACATCCATATATATGCATACATATTTAAATTCATTTTTGTATGCATGTATGCACACATGCAGTGCCATGGGTATGGAGGTCTGAGGAGAACTTGTGGGGCTTGGTTCTCTCCGTCTACCATGTGGGTCCCAGGGATTGAACTCAGGCCATCAGGCTTGACAGCAAACACCTTCACCCCCTGAGTCATCTCACAGGGTCTTCCTGTAGTCTGGGCTAGTCTTGAATTCATGATCCTCCTGTCTCATTTTTCTCGATCTACAGGCATTTGCCTCCATGCCCAGCCTTTGAACGAATATTTCTATTCAAAATGATTTCTCTCTTAAGGGATATTTGAGTTTGTTTTTTCTTCACTAATATGCTGCATTGAGTATTTTCTCACAGGACTTACAGATACTTGACTGTTTAGTAGTTTGTTAGTGAGGTCATTCGTTTGTTCTGATTTGGTTTCCTTTCACTGGCACTCCAACTTCTTCAAAACAAGACATTTTTCTGAGTCACGTGTAGTGGTACATGCCTGTAATTCCAAAACTTGGGAGACCGTGCCTCAGAGAAGTGAATGAACCAGTAAGGCCCTTTTTCCTGTGCTGTTCCTAGTGTACATTCATTGTGCCTGGTGCATCGTGGATATCCAGTTAGGATGAAAATGGATGCATGAAAGACTATCTTCGTGATTGGCTCTTTGACAGAACATGCTGCTATTTCTTCTAATTAGGTAGTAGAACTAGAAGTGCCGATTCAAAGGGTGTAGGCATTTATAATTTCAACAGATCCGGAACCGACCTGCAATCTGATCAAGTGACACATAGGAGAATTTTATTGCTCCTGTCTTCATATGCTGCTACCAATTTTTGCCCAATTGGCAAATGAAAAAAAAAAATGCGTCCATTGCTGTTTGAACTTGCACTTTTTGTTGCTGTTGCACTTGGCCAGTGTTTTAAATTGTCTTGTTCTATTGTAATGGAATTCTGGAGAGTGGGTGACTTTTTTTTTTTTAAGATTTTATTTATTATGTATACAACATTCTTTCTGCCTCTACATATGCCTGCAGGCCAGAAGAGGGCACCAGATATCATTACATGATGGTTGTGAGACACCATGAGGTTGCTGGGAATTGAACTCAGGACCTCTGGAAGAGCAGCTAGTGCTCTTAACCTCTGAGCCATCTCTCCAGCCAGAGAGTAGGTGATTTTTAAAGGAAGGACATGTGTTTCTCATAGCCGTTAAGGCCAAGGAGTTGCAGATCAAGGCACCAGCAGGTGCTGTTTCCAAGATGGCACCTTGACACCCGTGTTCTCACATCACAGAAGGATTTCATGACCCAAGCACATTGTCTAGAGGGTCCAACACTTCACTGAGGATTACATTTCTTGACAATCAATTTGCTGGACACATTCACTCCACAGCAAACACACCTTGTTGCTTGCCTTTGGGGAATCCTTTTCTGTTACCGCTTTAGCTTGTTGACATGCTTGCTCCCCACCCCCAACTTGTTGCTTGTGCTAATCTTACTGACTAGGAGGGCATTTTTATTTACGTGGGTTAAAAACAATCATCATAGGCTAGAGAGATGGATGGGGGTCAAGAGCACTGGCTGTGCTTCCAGAGGACCTGAGTTTGATTCCCAGCACCCACATGGCAGCTCACAACTGTCTGTAATTCCAGTTCCAGGGGATCTCATGATCTCTTTTGGCACCAGACACACATGTGGTACACAGACATACATGCAGACAAAAATACCCATACACATTAAGTGCTCAAAAATTTTATTTGTCGGGCTGGGCATTGGTGGCGCACCTTTAATACCAGCACTGGGGAGGCAGAGGCAGGTGGGGCTCTGTAAGTTCAAGGCCAGCCTGGTCTCCAGAGCAAGTGCCAGGATAGGCTCCATAGCTACACAGAGAAACCCTGTCTCAAAAAACCAAAAAAAAAAAAAAAAAAATATTTGTCAACTATCTGACCAATGTTTTCTTTTAAACTGTTTCTTTTGATTTAGATTTCTTTATGATTTTTTCCAGTCTGTATTATTTAATTCATAATTTAATGAATCAAGTTTACTCTTTTAACTTTTTATTACATTTTATTGTGTGTGTGTGTGTGTGTGTGTGTGTGTGTATGTGTGTATAAGAATGTGCCACAATACATGTGTGGAGCTCAAAGGACAACTTCAGGGAGTTGTCTTTTCCTTTAACCATGTGGGTTCCAGAGAACTCAGGTCATCAAGTTTGGCCACAGGCTCCTTGCAATCCTTCTCCTCCTTTAAAAAAAAAAATTTTGTGAGTGTGCATGTGCACATGTATCATGACTTGGCACTTGAGTGGAGGTTTAGAGAACAACTTGCAGAAGTTCTATTTTGTTCAAGGATTCAACTCAGGTGTCAGGCTTGGCAAGTGACATCCTGACAGCGCTCATTTTCCTGTTTATGGGTTTCCAATGTCAAAGTCTAAATGTCTATTGACTCACATCTGTGAATAATGAGAAATCTGTCATACTCAGCCGTAATGGATATCTTTTCAAACTGATTTTATGTTTTTTCTCCTGCTGTTGTTGTTATTGTTTTTTATTGAGACAGGCTGTAATTTTTTTTAATTTTTTATTTTTTTACTGAGACAGGCTGTAGTCTATGGTGGCTTTAAACTCATGCTGTAGATCAGGCTGGCCTCAACTTCCCTAATGTTGGCGATGTAAGCATGCGCTCCTGCACTTAGCTTCAAATGGATAGTCTTTAAATACTTGTTACCTGTTTATTTGAAATGATAAAAGTAAGCTGTTTTTGTTTAAATTGTTCTGGAATATGGCCTTTAAAAATATGTCACATAAGGGACTTATCCCGAATGCTGCATGCAACCAAGTTCTTAGCCTACTTGGCATTATATTTCATTCCAGTCTTCCTACTGTTCACAAGAAGAGTCACCACGACTACCAGCGATCCATAATAGTCCTGGCTGGAACCTTTCTTCAAGACAGGAGCTAGAACAAACATGCAGAGGGTGCCCATAGGCCTCTGGGAGGGCAGAATCCCGTTCTGGGCATTTGGAGGTCTCTATTTTGTTTCTTTGGATAGGGGCTAGAACACTGGCTGGACTTTATACTTGAAGTCTGTTACATTATATAATGCTCACTTACAAAGTGAGCATTTTGGTTCCTTCATCTAAACTTACAAATGTGTGACTTGAATCTCTTACATCTCTCACTAATGCCATCTCAATTTAACCCATCCTGGTCTGAATTAGTGCTTGGGACTCAGTAAGTATTGTGTCCACCCCCACCCCATCCTATTCCTTCTTCTCTGTCCTCTCTCCTCCTCCATCTCCCCTCCCCCCTCTCATCTTCCTCTTTCAGCTTCCCCATTTTTTCTTCTCCTTTATATCATTATTATTTCTACACAATCTGTAATCCTTTGAGAAAAATACCACAATCAAAGTCAGTAATTCTTTTTATTTTAGTTTTGGTCTTTGATGTTTTGTTTGAGACAGGGTCTCTCTCTCTGTCTCTCTGTCTCTCTGTCTCTGTCTCTGTCTCTCTCTCTGTTTGTCTGTGTGTGTGTGTGTGTGTGTGTATGTATGATATTGGCTGGTCTGGAACTTCCTATGTAGACTAGGCTGGCCTTGAACTCACAGAGATTTGCCTGTCTCTGATTTCCGAGCCCTGGGATTAAAGGCATGTGCCACCCTTCCTGGCAAAGTCAGTAATTCTTAACTAAAAGGTGTATAAGAGTCACTTAAGCCTCTTCAAAATTAATAAATAAATAATAAGTGCACTCCTAGGCTCTATCCTAGATTTGAGGAATAGAATTTACCAAGAGAAAGGCCAGAAATTCCAAAATGTTAAAAACTCTTCCCTAGTAGTTCTGACATGTGAGTTCAGAGTCCAGACACCACCGTGGGCCTTGAGTTTTAATATAGGACGTTAGGTTTAAAGAATACTTAACTGCCCCGAGCTGCTACAGTCAGCCAGTGCAACTAATTCCAAAGGACAAATGACCCAGTTTCATCAGCAAATAAATGTCACGACAGACTTGAATCAGGGGAGTAGAAACATGGATAAAGACCCAAATGCAGTGTACAAACCGTGTTTGGACCCTGATCTGAAAAGACTGAAGCAAACATTTTGAAGATAACAAGGGAAAAACTGAACACAGATGATTAGATATGAAGGGATTATTTCTGTTGGATGTGCTATTGGCATGCTTGTGTTCAGAGCAGTTTTTATCTGCCAGTAATAAATATTGACATATTTATGGATGAAGTAATATCTGATATTGCCTTTAAATGTTCCAGTAAAAGAAGAAGAAACCATCGGAAGGACTGATGAAGCCAGGCTACACTGAGGACTGTTGAAACTGAGTGGTGGGTATGAGGGGATCTGGGCTCCATTTTCTTCTGGTATGTGTTTTAAAATTCTAATGAAAATGTTTCAAAAGAATGTTGTGATCCATAAGGATCTGAAACCCCAACTCTGGTTTTCTTTTTTTGTTTTTTTTGAGATGGTCTCCCTTTACACCCCAGGTTAGCCTCTAACTCTCCAGTTTGGGGATTACAGACATGCACTACCATGCTTACCTCAGAGTCAGCTTTTGGTGATCCAGCCTCGCTGGGGTCTTGCCGTCCCTGCTGTGAGAGATTCTTATTTTCTTTACGCTGTATCTTATATGATCAAGAAACAGTACTTGTTTTCATGTGGTTTCTTTAATTTTTAAAATTTATTTATTTACTTACTCTGTGTGTGTGTGTGTGTGTGTGTGTGTGTGTGTGTGTGTACAAAAAGGCAAGGTTTCCTCTCAGTGAACTCACCAGAACAAAGGACAAGAATCATCCAGACTTGGCCTTAGTAAGTACAGAGTAGGGATTTGGGGTGTGTGTGTGTGTGGTGAAGAAGGGGGATTCCTGGAGCTCAATGATCGGCCACTCTAGCTGAATTAGTGAGCTCTGGGTTCAATGAGAGGCCCTGTCTCAAAAAATTAGGTGGAGAGTGACTAGGAAAAAATCTCATGCCGACTCTGGCCCAGCGCGTACCCCAGTGTACACACACACACACACACACACACACACACATACTTCAGGACCATATGAGTTCTTCCTCATCAGTCAACAGGACTCCTTAATCTCTTGGCTAGTGGGTTTGCCTGGGAGACCTGACTTGGAAGTCAGGTGGGCTCAGGATGAACCAGCCTGGTCTGTAGTTGCACACCAGAATCACCTAGAAAGAGTTTGGAAACAGATCTTTGGCAGATGGGGGATGGATGGAGAACAAAATATGTGACACGAGTTCTTTACATGAAATATATAAGTAGGTATCTGAGGCTGGAGAGACGGCTCAGTGGTTAGGAGCACAGGCTGTTCTCCCAGAGAACTTGGGTTTGATTCCCAGCACCCACATGGTGGCTTACAACTGTCTGAGACCCCAGTTCCAGGACATCAGAAGCCCTCTTCTGGCCTCCGTGGACACCAGGCACACATGTGATATACAAACATGCAGGCAAAACACTCATGCACATAAAATAAAGTTAGCTAAATATATAAAGGCACTTGAATATAATTCATGCACATCCAGTATACTTAAAATCATCTCTAGATTACTTAAGTTCAGTGTGATATAAACGCTACATGACAGTTGTTATGCTATATTATTTACAGAATAATGACAAGAAAACAAAGTCTGTCCACATTTGGGAGGGCCACAATCACTGTAGGCCTAACTTCACAACACACATAGGTTATTCAAGACAAACAATGCTTAGGCAATGGATGCTGGAGAGAGATGGAGGATGTGTCAAATGGCAGGAGAGTACAGCTGGAAATGCCAATACTACATCTCTTTACTCCAAAGGGTTCAGTATAGTGCTGTTAGTGACACAAATTGCAGCTCTGCTTCCTTTCTGGCTGTGCTGGGGATGGAGCCTCCTGTGCATGCTGTACCACTGAGCTCTATATATGCCCCAACCAAGTTTTCTGTCATTGTTTAAATTTATGGATCTTAAAAACAAATCTTTTTGGACTTTTGATCTGAGCTTGCTTGAACACTCAGGTGCAGAATCTGCTGGTAGGAGGGTCGACTGTATATTTTATTATGTGTTTGAGGTCTAGCCCAGACCCTAACATCAGAGTCTCCAGAATGGGCTCAGGCACTAGGTGCTTTTAAAGCCACTAGTATGCTCCTATGAATTAGGGGTGAGTACTCTGAGCTACAGGCCTAGGGAGTGCACTGAGCAGAATCTCTTAGAAATCACATTTTACTTGTAGTGTGCCCACTCTCAGAATGCCGGGAGGCTTGGCGTCCCTTTTGCCCTTGACATCAACATCCAAGATTTGGATGCTCGGTGGTCCACCCCCGAGCATCCAAAAGTGCACCTTCTTAAGAGTCAGTAAACTTGCCGGGGTGTGGTAGTGGATGCTTTTAATCCCAGGCAAAGGCAGGCGGATCTCTAGTTCGAGGCCAGCCTGGTCTACAGAGCAAGTTACAGGACAGCCAGGGTTGTTACACAGTCAAACCCTGTCTGGGGTGGGAGTGGGGGTGGGGCGGTCAATAAACCCTGTGTTATTAGGTAAACATTGGGCTCGCTACACTAGCCCTTTCAGGTTAAGAGCTCCTTAAGGCCCTTGGACTTGTACTCTTGAAGGCTGGGAGAGGGTAAACTTGGGGAATCCTGCTGCCTCAGGCTAGGCATATAAGGGAAGCCCTCACAGGGAAACAGATGCTCCAAAGGATGAGGGAGACAGAGAACTGTTTCTGCTGTGCTTTGGGGGGACCATGGATTCGGATTCGGTATTTTTATAATCTGAAGGGCCGGCTTCCTGTGTCGCCAAGATTGCCACCTTCAAGTCAGGTTCGATTGCACTCAGGGACTGCTGGAAGCATCTTTGCCAGGCTTGGTCGGGTAGCAAGGGTGAGCCTCCCGGTTCTGGAAGCGAGGGGATTTTTGTCTGCAAGCCCAACTTCTCTGAATTCTTCTCAGCCTCTGCAGCCCCTCTACCTAGCCAGCTCCACCTGGGCAAGGGGTTACCAGGGAAACCCGGGATAATGCAAGGGGAGAGAGGGGGAGAGTTAGCCGTGGCCGTCTGTGATGGGGGTGGGGCTGGGGAAGACTTCAGGGCGCCTGGGGTCGGGGAGATTAGATGGGAAAGGCGGGGGAGGCTGGGAGATCAAGGGACTTAGAGGGCTAGCAGATCTCTCCCCCAACATTCCTCCCGAAATTTTTGGTCGTTCCCTTGGTTATAGAAGAATAGCAATTAGCAAATTCAGTAAAAAGAGCCAGAAATGGAGACTGTTTGTGCATTTGGGGGCCAAAATGCATTAGTGAAGGAATGTGTTCAGAACTATATATAACCCCTCTCCGGGCCCACCCACCTGTCCGGTCGGGTGAGCGATGGTCTGTTTGCCTGAGCTGGTATGTAGTTCATTTCGCTCTGGGAGCCCACCATCTGGGCAGGAGTCTCGCTGCCAGTAGCTCTCGGTGACCATATATGGCAAAATGATATATGTGATAAAAAGAAGCCAATTCTACAGTTGCATCGCCCCTGGAAGCACTCAGTCTGTCAGGCTCAAAATCCCCTCCCTCCCCTCTCTGGGGTCCCCACCTTGCTCCAGAAACCTAAGGGACTTAGTGATTGGCTGGGGGAGGCACACACACACTCACACACACACACACACACACACACACACACACACACACACACACACACACACACACACACAGAGATCTGAAAGGAATGTGTGTGTGTGTGTGTGTGTGTGTGTGTGTGTTGATGCTTGCTAATGCCACATACATAAACAAAACAATTTAGCAGAAAGGAAGAAATGGATGACTTAGAAATGAAAGCCAGACAGGGAAGGCAGGCTTAGGTGAAGGCTGGGCCAGGAGGGGACCAGGGAATGGGAAGTAAAAACCAGGAGGTGGCTGAGAAGGCAAGGACTGTAAGTTCTAGGCTCCCCTGCTTCAGTAAGGCACACACAGGAGTGGAGACAGCAGCCAACAGAGGTGGAGAGAGCAAAACATTGCTCTGCCCAGCCTCCTAGCCCAGCCCAGCTCAAAAAATGTGTGCCTGTTTGTCTGCATAGGCTCCACACCCTCTGACACACACACACACACACACACACACACACACACACACACACACACACACACACACACACACACACTCCTTACCAATACCCTATGGAAACTATGGCTCTCTTTTTAGACAAGTTTCTCTGAGCTGACCACAGAGACAAGGGTACTGGCTACAGGATGCCTCAGAGATGATATCCCTGTGGCCCAGAAGGGAACTAGGGTTTGAGTCCTTTCCTATACACGCTGATCAGATATGTCCCCTGACACTGTGGAGGGCTTGAAAGGTCATCCCAAAGGGATGTGTGTGAGTCAGCTTTCTGCCACTGTGACAACTTCAAGGAGGCAAATGTTTATTTCGGTTCGGTGTTACAGACGTTTCATTTGACTCCGTTGCTTCGAGCCTGTGACCAGGAAGTACATCACAGCAAAGGGCATGGGAGGGAGGAAGTGGCCCTAGGTAAGATATACCCTTCAGAGGCATGTCCCCAGTCACTTCTTCCAGCTAGGCCCCACCTCCTGAAGTTCCGTCTTCCCCCAATCACTACTTAACTATGAACTAGCTCATCAATGCATGGAGCCCTCATGAGTCCTATAATTTTTCAAAAACATCTTCTATATGGGTGTGGTGGTGCATATCTTTCATCCACCATTCAGGGGGCAGAGGCTGATAGGTCTAAGGCCAGCCTGGTTTACAGATCACTTTCAGGGAAGTCAGGGCTACATAGTGAACCCCTATCACCAACAAACACTGTTTTAAGACATGAAAAAGTTTTTTGTTTTTGTTTTTTACAAACTTACATAATTGTAACAGGGTAACATTCACTGGCTAGATCTTCACAGACCTACCCTATCTTGTTGAATTACTGTCACGAGTGAGACAAGATTGTCTCTTTGGTTATATGTCCTTTGTTATATATTTTGGTGTCAGTTATTATTAATCTTGGGAAACAAATTGCGGCATGCTTCCTTCTGCTCTATTTTCTGAAGGAATTTGCCTGATAATGGTGTTATTTCCTTCTGTGGTGGAATTCTCTTCCTTTGAGAGAATTCACCAGGGAAACTGTTTTGCTTAGAAATATCTTTCTTTTCTAAACATTTACTGAGATATCATTGACACTTAAAATTACATATATTTAAAGTATACAACTTGATGTTTTGGCATCATACATTCTAATGACCCTTATAGCCCAGATAATTAATGTAGCTGCCATTTCTAACAGTTACACACTCTCTCTCTCTCTCTCTCTCTCTCTCTCTCTCTCTCTCTCTTTCTCTCTCTCTCTGTGTGTGTTTTAATTTAAGCGCTATCTAGAGGGCTAGGGAGATGGCTCAGGGGGTAAAGTGTTGGCTGTGCAAGCATAAGGACCTGAGCTTGATTTCCCAGCACCCACATAAAAGCAGGATATGGCAGTGTACTACTCTAACTCCAGCAATGGGAGATGGACACAGGCAGACCCCAGGGGCTCACTAGCCAACCAGTCCAGCCAAAACAGCAAGCTCCTGGTTTAGTGAGAAAGCCTGTGTCAAAAAAGAAGGTAGAGAGGTGAGTGGTGGTGGCGCATGCCTTTAATTCCAGCACTTGGGAGGCAGAGGCAGGTGGATCTCTGTGAGTTCGAGGCCAGCCTCGTCTGCAAAGTGAGTTCCAGGATAGCCAAGGCTGTTACACAGAGAAATCCTGTCTCTAAAAACAAACAAACAAATAAATAAGTCATTCAACTTTTGGGTGACTTAAATTCTCATCTGTAATTATGGAAATAGCAAAAGAGTGAAACCAAACAGGCTGAGGTGTGAGGATTAAACACAATGTCTCTAGTAGTGGCTGTAGGTTTAAGGCACATTAGTCTGTTAAAGGCTCTGAAAATTCTGAAGGCGATAAGCCAGCTTTCCCCTAACTTACTTGGCAATAGATTTGTGAAGCGCTGCCCCACGTGGGGCCCCGGTGCTCTGTAGAAAACCATTTGGGAAACACTGCTTTAGGAACGTTGCATTGTATCTCTTGAGCATTGTGTACCTTCAAAACTACCACAAATGACACCCAGATGACTTTGGCCTCCTGCAGAATCATTCCAAGTCTGGGGGTGATGTTTCTGGATTTCACTGAAGGATTCTGGAACTCCCTCACATGCTCGTGACCATGTGTTTATCGGGATGTTGTAGAAGACTCCCTAGTGCCTTCGTGTTAAAGGAGCCTTTCTCCAGTGAAGTCTGGTTGGGGTAGGGACTGCTTAGAGAGCACATAAGGGAAGGACCTGTAATGGTAGATGCCAGTTCATTCCGCTCTCCTTTGTAACAGTGGGCAGATGGGTCAGCTAGAAACTTTCCCAAGGAGATATTAAAGGGTAGAGCCTGTGACTCAGAACCAGCTTCCGGTCTGCTGGACACTCACTGGCTAGAACTCAGCATATGGGGAACCACCTGATGGAGTCTGGGAGGCCCCTTGCCTCCTAGTGCCTTCTCCTGACTTGGCCATGTGAAGGGATGTACCAGGCGGGATTGTGGCTGAGGGTCCAGGGTTAATGGGCCTGAGTCCAGATGGCAAGCAGCTGGGCTGAGGCATAAACCAAAGCTACCTCTTTCTTCTGGTGATTCCAGAGATGAGAAGTCAGGAAAGGAACTTGTAACAGATGGAAGGGAGAACAAAAGGAATTTGGAGTGGGACCAAGGGGCCAGCTCTTAGAAGAAGAAGGGGAAGTATTTTCTGCTTGGAGGGAACATTATTTACCAGAAAAGACCAGGCACAGGGTCCTACCAGGGTATCTGCGTGGGTTCTGGTTCATAATTCTTGGCTGTGACAGAGCATCCCAATCCAGGTTTCTAAGACAACCAGGGAACCAAATAGGAACAACGTCAATGATGATAAGAGGTGCCTGCTGCAGCCCAGGCCAACCCAGACAAGTTGAGCTCAAAGATCAGAAGTTTTGAGGCCAATTCTAAATTTAGAGTCCAATTTTTGAAAAGGCCAAAATGAGCTCTCCTAGCATGAAGTGTGTCAGGACAATAGGAGATACAAACCTCAGAGGGCAGCTAACAGAGAGGGGGTGAAGATGGGCTCCTTTGTAGCCAGAGAAACTGAGAGAGAGAGAGAGAGAGAGAGAGAGAGAGAGAGAGAGAGAGAGGGAGAGAGAGAGAAACCAGGCTTCTTTCTTTCTTCCTTTTATTTCCTTTAAATGTAATATCTTTTCAAAGTAAGCCTTTGAAGGAGTTGAGTATCACACCCTCTGCTCTCTCTGCCCTGCTGCCTTTTAGACATTGTTGTACCAGAGAAACATTCAGCGCACTGTGGAGAAGCCATGGGGTAAGTCTTCATTTCCTCCTCTACACTCAGCCCCTATCTGACTCCACGTGGACCAGCAGTTCTCAACCTGTGGGTTGCAACCCCACATATCAGATATCCTGCACATTAGATATTTGCATTACAAGTCACAACACTATGGAAATTACAGTTATGAAGTAGCAATGAAACTATTTATGCCTGCAGCTCACTACAACACGAGGAACTGTGGTAAAGGGTCACAGTGTTAGGAAGGTTGAGGACCACTGATGTGGACTAAAGCTTGCTCCCATCTGAGAGGACATTTCATGGCAGGAAGGATACAGACAACCCACTGCAGTGGGCACTTTGTTAGCTCAAGGAAACTCAGGGGACCGATGCTATGATGTCTGATCTCCATTGCCCACTAGACTGCAGACTCCCTTAAGTGACTGGTGAGGCACATCTCTGGGTATGTTTGAAACAGTGTTTACAGAGAGGATTAAGTGAGAGGGGAAGACTGAATGTGAACTGTACCGTGTCATGGACTGGAGGTCTGGAGCAGAGTAAAAGGAAGAAAGGAGAAGCCAGTTGAGCATCAGCATCTGTCTTCTCTCTGCCTCCTACTCGATGTGAGATAAAGAATTTCCTCTGCATACAATCCTGCCACTGTAATATTCTGCCCAATTGCACAAGACAAACAACCATGGCTTCTGGACCCTCTGACACCACGAGCCTATACAAATCCTTCCTCCGTTAGGTATGTTGGCCTTAGGCTCTTTGTCAGTATTTGGTCACAGCAATGAAAACATTTGTTTCTACAGGTACCGATGACAACATGCTGAAGCTGATGTGACCCAGAAAAAAAGTTACTGTAATACCCACATTTTATAGTTCTCCACCACAAACACTTTATGTTTGGATGACCAGAGTACAAATAACTGGAGTCCAACCTTGGTCATACCCTCCACTTTCTCTGTCTCTCAAGATTTATTTATTTTTATGTTATGTTTATGGGTGTTTTGTATGCCTGGTGCCTGCAGAAAAAGGTACTGGAGGCCCTGGAACTGGAGTCACAAGCAGCTCTCAGCTCCCTCCCCTAGGTACTGTCTAATAACAAATTGTCCGCTTTTGTCAATCCACTGTTCTGTGGGCAGTTAACTTCTGAGAGCTAAATTCTACCTAGGAAATAGCAAGTGTGTCAAATCCAGTCCTTGGATTGTTTATAGCTATCCTTTGTCCTCACATGTATTATCTAGGTCAGTCCTTTGTGACTCCTCATCGGGTGGCTTCCATTCATCTGGAGCACACAGGGCCACTAAGGTATAGTATATGGTGTAAAGGTATGGTCTTTCTAAGGTATAGCCCTGACCAAGTCACTCTGCTGAAAGCCTTTCATAGCTCCTTACTCACCTACTTGACTTGGGTCCTAGAACCCTAACCCTCAGATGCAGATACCAGACAGAAGGCAGGATTCAGCATGCTTTTGAGCTTTTGATGTACAGCATGGGGGCGGGGGGGGGGCTAGCTCGTCTCCATGGAACAAATCTGTTGAGAGGGAGCCTCGGGCCTTAAACATCTGTGGGAGAAAGCTGCAGTTGCTAGTCTTTGTGCACATTGGTCACTCACTTGAACTCAGACTTATCAGGGAAGTGTTGCTGTCCCTCTTGAGACTCACCTGCATGAGACTTGGTCACTCCTGTGAGGGTGAGGCCATGCTGATGTCAATAATACACAGTCGCTCAGGACTTCACTCAGGGCTTGCCTGGTTCCCTGCTTCACTGCCTGTGAAAGCAATTCTAAATAGTTTACTTTGGTGTCTAAGTCCATCTACCCTCCTGCTATTGTGTGTGTGTGTGTTCGTGTGTGTGTGTGTGTGTGTGTGTGTGTGTGTGTGTGTGTGTGTGTGTGTGTGACACCTAAGGAGCCCAGAAGAGAGTATTGACTCCCCTGAAGTTGTGAGCTGGGTGCTAGGAACTGATGAACTCCAGTCCTCTGTAAAACGGCGAGTGCTTTTACTATTGAGCTATCTGTCCGGCCCCAATAGCCTATGTTTTGTCCTCAGTCTTCTCCACCTACTGTTTCCAGCACATTGGACAACCACTCTCCAGCTCTTCACGCCAGCCGGTTCTTCTATGTTCGTATCATTTAATCAGGGAAGTCCTTCTCTACTTTCTGTATGTCTGACCGACCTTTCTCCTGCAGAGCTTCAGAGCCTAATCAGAGCCATGGCCTTCAGCAAGTTATTTAAGCTTCACATCTGTTGAAGATTGTTCCCAAAGATGGCCACAGTGTTTATCTCCATCCTGTGTGCCCTTTGCAGAGCGACTGTGCCAAACCTCTATGTCAGTTTTCCTTCCCTTTGGGCCTGGGGCTGGCTCTGCAACAGAAATGTGGTAGACATGAAACTGTGTCACTTGAAATGTCTGTTTTGGTGCTCTGAGACATTAGCCACACTTTAGAGAAAGTCCTACTGTCCTGCTAGAGATTGGAAATGTCAATGACAACTGAAGTGCCCAGATGACAGTGTGCCCCAGGGCTCCTCTGTAGTGAGTGAGCAATCTTACTTCTCTCATCCCAGCAAAGCGCACTGGAGAGTGGATGAGTTCTGCTTCAGTTTCTGACCTACGAAATCATGGGGGGCGCAGTGGGGGGGATGATTGCTTTTTTTTTTTTAATCATTTTTTATTTGAATTAGAAACAGGATTGTTTTACATGACATTCCCAGTTCCCTTCTCCCTCCTGTCCTCCCCTACCCCCCCCACCCCCAATGATTGCTGTTTTAAGTCACTCAATTTTAGGGACGAATTGTTGCACAGTGGAAGGTAATTGCAGTGGACTTAGCAGTTACAGAATGAAGATGCTAATGGTCTCTGCCTCCTAGATACTGAAATGCCTTCCACTAACCTATTCTCCCTACAGCACTGTGCCAAGTCTCTTCCTACAATGCAAATTACATTCAGGCCGGAACTCAGGGTTGCTTTGATTCCTTTATAGACAGTGAGTTCCTTGAGGGATTATCCCCATAATGGGCAATACATGCTTGCTGAGTGAATTAATGAATTAATGAAAAATGAGAATAATCTTTCCTCTTCTATCCACCTCTCCAAGAGTGATTCAAAGGAAGAGATAAAAGGAGAAAGGCCTGGGGACCTCTGGGCTTCCTCTAGAGTGGCTCTAACTGGACACTTGCTATTTCTGTGTCTGCCTGTCCCATCTGTGTGAACTGCATCCTTTTGGGCAGGAGCGATCCCAACATAACATTACTAAAGGAAGTCTCCCCTTTTCCCTGAGTGACTTCAGTGGCCAGGGAAGTACAGGATGCGATGTCACAAACCTGGGAAGGAACCGATGACCCCTTAAATCCGTTCCCATGTCTGACAGATGCCTGAAGTTCACAAGGTGAAAACAGCCGATTCTTAAGCTATGATTCAATCTAATGGAATTTTGTTTTTTCTGAGACAGGGTTTCTCTGTGTAGCCTGGCTGTTCTGGAACTCACTCTTGTAGACCAGGCTGGCCTCAAACTCATAGAAAGGTGTCTGACTTTGCCTCCTGAGTGCTTGGGATTAAAGGTGTGTGCCACCACTGCCAGGCAATGTAATTAATGCATTTAGATACCTCTAAGATATATGTGGTCTAAAGACCCCAATATGAAAAAAAAAGGCAGAATTTTATCTGGTTCTAGTGCTTCAGTGTCAGAAGTGACTGAAAATCTTAAATGCCAAAGGCATGCAAGGTCAAACCAGGTAGCAGACCTTTTCTGTCAGGGTAGAGTGACTTAGGTCTAGGCAGTTTAGGTTATACAGCATCTTCTTTGAATTAGTGGATCATTGGTACAGCAATGATAGATAGGACAGTGTCTTTATGTAATCCTAGGAGATTCAAGAAAACAGTCCTCCAGCCGGCGGTGGTGGCGCATGCCTTTAATCCCAGTACTCGGGAGGCAGAGGCAGGGGGATTAAAGGTGTGTAGGCCAGGCCAGCCTGGTCTACAAGAGTGAGTTCCAGAACAGCCAGGCTACACAGAGAAACCCTGTCTCAGGGGGAACTCCGTGAGTTCGAGACCAGCCTGGTCTACAAGAGCTAGTTCCAGGACAGCCTCCAAAACCACAGAGAAACCCTGTCTCAACACCCCCCCCAAAAAAAAATCCCAAAGTAAACAGTCCTTCACACCACTCTACAGTCCCTCTGTAGCTGTCGAGGTTTCCTGCTGTGTGTGTCTTCCCTTCAAAAGCATTAGTCTTCCCTAGCAAGGAAGGTGTTCACCCCATCACTGTGGCATCAGCCAGTGTGATGCGGTTCCCTAAGTCAACCATTCACACATCCAGCATCCTTTGGTCTTTGTTCCTGACATTAGCATAGGTAGTGGGGGGGGGGGCGTTCCAAGTCAACACAAATGAAACTGCTACCTTTGGAGGATCTCTGTGAGACTGAGGCCAGCCAGGTCTACATAGTGAGTTAGTTCCAGGACAGCCAGGGTTACATAGAGAGAGCCTATCCTGAAAAACAAAAAGAAAAGAACACCTGCTTTCTTGCTGCATGTGTTCTCATAATAGAGACAGGAAATGAAATCAACAAGTCAATTGTGTGGTGTGTTAGAAGAGCATGTGTTTATGGAGAAAAATAGGCAAGTCCAGAGTATCAGGGTGAGGGCTGGAATATGAAGAAGAGTAGCTCCTAGCAGACTCCACTGGGAAGCTGCCTTCAAAGAGGATGGGGAAAGTCTACACCCTGGGGCAAGCAAACACCTCGACTGTGATGTGGAGTCTGCCTGAGGGTTGGAGGAAGTGGAGGAGACTGTTGAGACTGGAGCGATAAAGAGGAGAGTAGATGGTGAACCCCGAGAAGACAGCTGGGAGAGGGAGACCACTGTGGAGGGCCTCAAAGGGCTTTGGTGTTGACTCTGAATTAAGAAAAAAACTTTAAAAAGCCAACAAACCCACCATTCATCTTTAAAATCCCCAGCCTCTCAATATAAGGAGGAGGTGCTACCTAAATGAAATAAGTGAGAGCGAGAGTTAAGAAGTGAAAAATTTAGAACCTTAGAAATACCAAGGCTTCAGTTCGATTCCATTGATCTATGTGTCTGTTTTTATGCCAATATCAAGCTGTTTCTATTACGGTAGCTCTACAGCTTGAAGTCAGGGATGGTGATGCTTCCGGAAGTTCCCTTATAGTATTGTTTTGGCTCTCCTGGGTTTTTTGATTTTCCATATGAAGTTGAATATTGTTCTTTCAAGGTCTGTATTTTGATGGGGATTGCATTGAATCTGTAGATTGCTTTTGGTAAGATTGCCATTTTTACTATGTTGATCTTACCTATCCAAGGGCATGGGAGATTGTTCCATTTTCTGATTTCGTCTTCAATTTCTTTCTTGGAGTCCATTCCCTATGGTGGGATACCCTGCTCAGCCTTGATACAGGGTTGAGGGGCTTGGTCCTGCCTCAACTTGGTATGCCAGATTTTGTTGACTCCCCAAGGAAGGCCTTATCCCCTAAGATGAGTGGATAGGGGGTGGAAAGGGGAAGGTGGGGGGGTAGGAGAAGGGGAAAGAGGGGGAACTGGGGCTGGTATGTAAAATGAAATTTAATTTTTTAAATAAAAATTTAAAAAATGAGTGTCAGAAACAAAGAAAGAAAGAATGGAAGGAAGAAAAAGAAACACCAGGGCTTTCATTTTTTTTTAAAAGTTGGGTTCTAGGGTCTCAAGTACCCATAGTGTCTGGATCTGCTTGTCAGGAACCAAGTAAACCTTTGAATCCCATAGCTTTAGTTTAACTACAGCACCTCCCATAATATCCCTCTGCATAAGTCCAAGATCACCTGGACCACAGTGGCAACCTCAGGTTGCCAGGAAATTTTGCACAAGACTTTGAAATGGGCATGTGTGTGACTGGGTTCCTTTCAAGGGTGTGGTCTCCAGAGCATCCTTCTCGAGGTTATCTGAATCTCTGGAGGTTTATGCCTTTCTTCCTGTCTCCTTTAAAAACCATCTGCAACTCAGTAGAGATGGAAGTTAAGTTATGGAGATGATGCAGCTGATTGCCGTGAATAGAAATTCAAATGAGTCGTGTACAGGGATGCAGTTGATTTCTGTCCTGGGGAAAGATTGTTTCTGCATCTCTTGGCAAATTTGTTTTAGCATTCTTAATTGCCTATATGTCTTGCCATAGATGGATAGATGGATAGACAACAGCATTAGAGAGGCTCTGAGGTGAGATTAGGGCCATGGAGCAGTGTGTGGAGCCCTTCTTATATATTTCGTTTTTATTTATTTTTTTCTAAGTTCAAAAATACAAATTTTATATGTATGTGTGTGCCTGAAGGTATGTATGTGTGCCATGTGTGTGAAGGTGACAACAAAGGTCAGAAGAGCCATCAGATCCCCTGCAACTGGGGTTACAAATGGTTGTGAGTCATCATGTAGGTGCTGGGAATGAAACCCAGTCCTCTGGAAGGCAGTAAATGCCCTTAGCCACCAAGCCATCTCTCCAGCTCCCCTGCTTATAAATTTCAGAGGAAAGGGGAGGTTCTATACCACATGATTAATGGGCTTGCAGCCCCGCTATTCTCTCTGATTCATGACAGGCAGGGTGGGAAGGAGGAAGTGTTAGTCTGGGGCTTGTACACAGAATCAGCTATGAGGGTAGGGAAAGGAAGAATCTAGAAAAAGAAGAGAATAGAAGAGTTTTACAAAATAGCATAGCCCTGGCTAACATCCTTGAAGAGGATTTTGGCAACCACTGACTTTCTTTCTTTCTTTCTTTTTTTGAGACAGGGTTTCTCTGTGTAGCTTTGGAGCCTGCCCTGGCACTTGCTCTGGAGACCAGGCTGGTCTCGAACTCACAGAGATCCACCTGCCTCTGTCTCCCAAGTGCTGGGATTAAAAGAGTCCGCCACCAATGCTCAGCTCTTCTTTCAATTTTCTTTGCTTCTTTGCCAACATGAGTTAGCTATATACCCCTCTGACTCACCCCTTCAGACCTGGGTTCCTTCCATTTTGTTTTAAGACACCTTCATTTTTCCTTTCTGTCTGGCTAAAAATCATTTATTCATTCAAATCTTTTCCTAAATATTTCATGGTGGCTTTCTCAGAAAGATTTGTCAGTTCTGGGTTCTTCTCCCCATCCAGGACCCCATGGCACCAAGCACTGCTTGGCAGCGGGTGTGGTGAAAATGCCTGATGATGTAACTGTATGGCTTGTTAGAACCATCTGTTTAGATTCCTTTTGTTAAGAGGTCCTCAGCTCCAGGAGGCAGGAATTGTACCAGTTGTTTACCGATTTGTCCTTTTGGCTTTGCCTTCTGTGTGGAGTCCAGGGTAAGGGTGGGAGGTGGGGAGGGATGCTGTGTTAAGGGGTGGGAAATGATATTTTTTTTTTACCTCTGACAGTGAATTATGGGTTGGACTATAATGACTTACTCTTCCTTGGAGTCTGGGAAGCCTATAATTGAGTCTTGTAGTCATCCATTTTGACCTGTTCCTAATCATTGCCTCATCAAGTCCTGATTTTTTTCTTTTATTTCTTGTCAAGCTGGCTTTTTAATTATTTTAAAACCAATTTGCTGTTAATCTCTGAAATGAAAATGTTCCTCAAAAATCCCAAAATGAGATACCATTTGGTATTTTCTCAAAAATTAAACACTGAGTTATCATGTAATCCAACAATTGCACTTCTAGGTAGATACCCAACAGAAATAAAAACATGCCCTTGCAAAAATGTAGGCAGCTGCACTATTAATAATAGCCATAGAGTAGAAGCAACCTAAATGTCCATCAACTGATTGTTGAATTAATGAGACATTAGAATCCATATAACGATTTATTATTTCAACCATAAAGAGGAATGATGAGGGCTGGAGAGATGGCTCATGGTTAAGATCATTGGTTGTTTTGCAGAAGATCCAGGGTCTGTTTCCAGTACCCATATGGTAGCTCACAACTGTCCATAACTCCAGTTTTGTTTTGTTTTTTTTTTTTCCGAGACAGGGTTTCTCTGTGTAGCTTTGGAGCCTATCCTGGCACTCGCTCTGGAGACCAGGCTGGCCTCGATCTCACAGAGATCCGCCTGCCTCTGCCTCCTGAGTGCCAGGATTAAAGGCGTGTGCCACCAACGCCCGGCTTCATAAGTCCAATTCTAGGAGATACATAGCCCTCTTCTGACCTTCTTGGGCACCAGGCACCTACATGGTACACAGACATATACTTAGGCAAAACACTTATAGACATAAATAATCTTCAAAATCAGTTTTAAAAGAGGAGGGATGCATGGTATGTCATGTATCATTATCACAGGTAAAAAAATATTACGCTAAGACAACACAGAAGACCATGCTGGGGGTGTTGACGTATCTAGAAGAGGCAAAATGGTAGGAAGAGAAGTAGATGGATACTTTTCTGAGGTTGGAGACTGAAAAGAAATGGGAGTGACTATTAATGGGTATAGGCAGGTGGGCATAGTGGGTATGAGGCACAGTCCACATGTGTGTGCCTCATCGTGACCTTTAATTATTTATCTAACCCCTCCGTGCCCCTCTCTTCCTCTTCCAGCTACTTTGACTTTCCTTTCCTATTCTTATCCCCCTCCCTTCCTTTTCCCTTCTTTTCCTCTTTCTGAGACAGGATTTCACTGTATAGCCCACACTGGCCTCGAACTCATGATCCCTCTGCCTCAGCTCCCAAATGCTGCGTTTATGAACATAAGGTAGGCACCTCATCCTGTTTGATTCCTTCCTTGGTGGGTGTGGTAGATAGATTCCAAGGCTGTCCTGGGTCTGTCTGAGACCCTGTATGGGTCTCAGATATATGGAAAGTTTTTCTGGGTGTGCCTGATCCAAGCATAGGAGCTCTTCTAAGCGGAGAGCTGCCCTGCCTGGTACCAGAAAGAGGCAGATTCAAAGCCCAACAGGGACTCCGTGTGCTGCCCTTGCTTTGAAGATGAAGGGGGCCGTGTAACGAGGAATGCAGTTGGCCTCTGGGAGCAGAGAGTAGACCCTGGCTGACAGCCAGCCAGGAAATAGGACCTCAGACCCACAGCTGTAGAGACTGCATTATGTCAACAGCCTGCATGAGCAAGGAAGTAAAGTCCCCACCCTCACTCCCACCCCCAGATGAGCATCCAGCTGGCCAACACTTTGGTTTTGTCTTGCAAGGACCCCAGTCCGGTCACATGGACTCCAGACCCACTGCTGTGAGACCCTATGGAGTATGGTTTAGAACTTAGCTACAGCAATCCGTTACGCAGGCTACAAAACTAATAGAATCAGTTTCGCATCATGGTGCAGCTGGCTGTCATCCTTACGGGTGTTCCTAGATGCTGGTCTTTTCCTCATAAAATTCTTAAAACGGCTACTTCTCCTCCCACCCACCCCCAGGATGATGTCACACCCTGGATGTCTCTGGGTCTGGCTTATTCCCTATGCCATACTCTCTACTTCTCCTTTCAAAGGCGAAAGCAGTTGGGCGTTCTTGGCCATTGCAGAGAGAAATCTGAAGCCAAGTCTAGCCTGGCCAGTGTCATAGCTCTTTCTTCTGCACTCGCACAGGGGTGGTGTCGAGGGTGGGGGTGGGGGGATGATGTTCTCCACAGGCTCTGTGTGGCCTCAGCACCCTGCTCATGTACACAGAAGATGCCAGAATATATCCTAAGGATCAAAAGTCCAGAGACAGGAGCATTCTCAGCTTTCTGGGCAACCGGTTTTAACGTGACATGAAACAAAATGGCACTAGAGTCCTTTCACCTGTCCAGAAGCTGGTGGCAAAGGACTCTGGGAATAAAAAAACAAAAACAAAAACAAACACGTGTCCCATTGACACAGGGTCTCTTGGACTGCCCTAGAGAGACCCAAGATCACCTCAAAGGGCTTTTGACTGTACCAGCGGCAGAGTTTGTGATTGCTTTACGCACACAGACATGGGCTATGTCCACTCCGCTGCCTGGAGGTTGGGTTCTCACATACCCTCTTCACTCCCCCTCCCTACTCCTTTTCCAGAGGAAAAGCTAACATCTTGCTGGGGGACAGGGTACCCTAGCATGGAGTGTGAGCCCCTGAAGGGCTTCCCCTCCTTGCCCTGCTTCCTGCTTTGGCTGATGAGAACCACTCATCTCTGGAACCAATCAGTTACTTCTGCTCTAATGAGCTCATGTCTTTTCTTGCTGGGAACTCTCCAATCAGCCTCTTAAGTTCTTGTTCTTGGAACGGAGTCTCATCCATCTGGGAGCCTGAGTCTTTCGGCTGG